>NC_133407.1:92162500-92488333 GCF_049350105.2 Macaca mulatta | reverse complement strand
ATGTTTATTGACTGATTGATGAGTGCATGCAGATAGTCTAAATTAGTTCAAGTCCTTAGGGTTAAATGAAACTCATGCTAAAAGAACAAAACAAAAAAAATCCATCTGTGACTTAGGAGTTATTGCCAGTTATCTTGAAGGAATTTTGGGTAGTTGAAGTGTTAAACGACTGGAGATAGGAAATGTCCCAATTTTCATAATGGATGTAAGAGTATATCTAGAAATCATAGACTCACAAGCTTGAGGCCACACACAATGGTGAAGCAGATTATTAAACAGATGCATCTTAGCACCTTAGAAAAAAATATCAAAGTATACATGTCTGTTGCCATATTTGAACCCTGCCTACTTCTATAAAGGAGATATTGATTACTAGAAACTCGTAAAAGTTTTGCTTAGGACAAGTAAAATTATTTCAAACTCTTACCTTTCTTGAAACTTACTGATTAAGAATAGGGCCTGTGTATTTTGTAAAGCGTTTGATAATGTCTCTCATGTGCTCCCTATTTTAGTTTTATGTGGGTCAGATAATGTATTTGTGCATTGAAAACTGAAACTGTAAAACTTTATATGAGGCATTCCCTAATTTCAATGATTTTTAACACTTTCTTTTTTTGCCATATTAATACACTGTCTGTCCTTTTATTTACTTAGATTTTAAAAATAAACTCATTGTTTTTACTTAAACTTAGCCTCACCCTAAGTAAAAATATCTATTAAGCCATACCTGTGATATATTTAATAATATATATAACTATGTATAGATACATAACTATGAACCAAAGAATGCTAGTCCATCTATTTTTTTTATACAACCAATATATAAACTTAATCATTTTCAGTGATGTAACCCTAGTGTAAAATAGAAGTTTAGGCTAATTCAAAATACCAGTGAGTAGATTTTTATCTATTGCAGCATTTCATGTACAAAGGCAGTTGATTAATGGATTGCTATCAGGTTGGAGGGGTGTTTTGAATGACAGGCTGCAGGGCTGTGACCTTAGGCCTGACCTGCTTGACATTTTTGTTAGTGACTTGAAGACATAGGTGGTGACTATGTTGAGTTTGAAGTGACATAATCCGGAAGGAATAGCTAATATACTGAATGATAGAGCTGATTCAAGACATTTTTGACAGATTTGGATTATAGGTGAAAAATAGAAACATGATAGGAATTAATGTAAGAGATATATAAATAAATTAACAAAGATGTTCAAATATAGAAAAGAGAAGATCTAGCAAAAATACTTAAGCATTTCAGTTGGATGCAGACTCATTAGGAGCCAAAAATCTTAGCTGACAACTAGATACAGATGTTCTAGAAAGCAAATGCAAACTTAGATTCCAGGTGATATGCTCAAGAAAATGTTTTAAAACGGAAGCATCTATTCTAAAATACCAAAAATAGAAATACCATTCAACCAAGCAATCCCACTACTGAGTATCTATCTACCCAAAGGAAAAGAAATCATTATATAAAAAAAGATACCTGCACTCATGTTTGTGACAGCAATATTCCCAATAGCAAAGTCATGGAATCAACCTAAGTATCCATTAACAGATGATCAGAAAAAGAAAATGTGGCATGTTGTATACATATGTAACAAACTTGCACGTTGTGCACATGTACCCTAGAACTTAAAGTATAATAAAAAAAGAAAAAACAAAGAAAATGTGGCGTATATACACCACGGAATACCATGCAGACATAAAAAAGAATGAAATCATGTCTTTTGCAGCAATATTGATGGAGCTAGAAGCCATTATCCTAAGTGAGATAATTCCGAAGCAGAAAATAAAGTAGCACAAGTTCTCGCTTACAAGTGGCAGCTAAACAAAGGTCATAAAGATGGATATAATAGACACTGGGGACTCCAAAATCAGGGAGGGTAGGGAGGATGACGGTTGAAAAATTACCTATTGAGTATAATGTTCGATATTTGGGTGATGGGTATACTAGAATCCCAAATCTCACCATTACGCAATATGTCAAAGTAATAAACCTGCACATGTACCCCCTGAATCTAAAATAGCAATAATAAAACTGAAGTATCCAAATTAAGACAGTTGATTAGGCTGATCAATCCACAGCTCGAATATTGTGTTCAATTCTACCATATCATCCAGGAAAAATGTAGATTTATAGATCCTGTCATGTGAGAGACAGTTGAATATAAAGAAAAACATTCTAAGGTAAGCGTGATGGTTAATTTTATGTGTCAACTTGACTGGGCTAACGGGTGCTTAGATCGCTGGTAAAACACCATTTCAGGGCTGTTTCTGGAAAAGATTGACATTTGAATCAGTAGGCTGAGTAAAGATCATCCTCACCAATGTAGGCTGGCATCATCCAGTCCACTGAGGGCCCAAACAGAACAAAATGGCAGAGGGAAGGCAGAGAGATTTGCTCTCTGTTTGAGCAGGAACATCCATCTTCTTCTGGCTTAAAAAAATTTTAATTTTGAATTTTTTTGTGGGTACATATTAGGTATATATATTTATGGGGTACATGAGATGACATTCTACCTTTGGCACTACTGGGTCTCATGACTTCAGCCTCAGACTAAATTAACACCATCAGCTTTCCTGGGTCGCCAGCTTGCAGAGGGCAGATTATAGGATTTCTTGGCCTCCATAATCCAATTTTCATAATGAAAATCTCTCTTCAATTTGTATCTCTCTCCATATATATGTATATATGTACATGTATATATGTATACATATATATGCATGTGTGTGTGTGTGTGTGTGTGTATACAGATGTGTATTCAGTTTAGTTGCAAAAATAGATTAAATGATCAAATCATTCATTTCACAGCCCTGTTAATTGAGTTTTCATAATAATTAAATTACATAGTTGTTTAATGATCCAATTAACTGTTCTACAATTTGACCTTCAGATAACTTTGTAGTTCTGGCCTAAATCAAGTAAACATGCTTGAAACTTTGGGCTGGGTTAATACAATGATGCTGCCAGATTTAACTAATTTGGGGGGAGTCAAAGGGAGACTTCAGACAACCACATCATTATTCAACCCAGGCAAAAAAAAAATATATATATATATATATATATATATATGTGTGTGTGTGTGTGTGTGTGTGTGTGTGTATGTATGTATGTGTGTGTCTTGGTAATACATTAGACATCACTTTTTGCCTTTATTTTTAGACGTTCCATTCAAGAAGTTAATATCATTTTCCAGAAAGACTATTTGGCTGGTTAGATACACTGCCACTAGGTGATGATAGCTGCTGCTGCCAATACTTCCAAAAAGAGAGGCTTAAGTTCCAGAACGATATTCTAGGATTTCTAAGTCATAGTACTTTTTGTGCCTTCTTGACTTAATCATCATTTTTCTATATATTTTTATTTTATAGAAAATAAAAGTCTTGGCCGGGCATGGTGGCTCACGCCTGTAATCCCAGCACTTTGGGAGGCTGAGGCGGGCAGATCACAAGGTCAGGAGTTCGAGACCAGCCTGGTCAATCTGGTGAAACCCCATCTCTACTAAAAGTACAAAAATTAGTCCGGCATGGTGGTGGGTGCCTGTAGTCCCAGCTATTCAGGAGACTGAGGCAGGAGAATTGCATGAACCTGGGAGGCAGAGGTTGCAGTGAGCTGAGATTGCACCACTGCACTGTAGCCTGGACAACAGAGGGAGACTCCATCTCAAGAAAAAGAAAAAGAAATACAAGTCTTACAACAGGTGATTTTAATTCTAATGATAATTTAGAAAAAAGAATATAGAGATAGATGAATGTTTATGGTGTAATTCATTACCTTTATCACTAACCCTTCACTGCTTCCATGAATCAACAAAAATCTTAGCTTGAAATCAAGGCACTTCCTAGCTACCATGTTCCCTCTTTGGAATACCTTTACCTCAGTGCTTGGCTTGTTTCTCTCAGTAGCCAACAAAGCACTGCCTCAGGAATGAGCAGCTTATTGGTCTTTTTTTCCTCTCTTCCCCAGACTATTCACACTAATCATAGAAAAGCTTTAGTTTGTCTTTATAGTCTTACTATTTTGAAATTCCCTTTTTATTTTTCTTTGATGTGTGCTAATAGCAAACTATAAATCATATTCCTTTCTAAAAAATAAGCAATTGAGTTAAAACACTTTGAGATTATACTAGCCTTCTCTGTAGATTTTTGATATAAATCTTAATCTTCATTTTCTTTGCTATTTTCAGAAAATGTATTTGCATTACCAAAGATGGATTATAGTAATTACCACTAATTTCTATAATGAAATAGATATAATTGGGGGGGTGGGGAGGAGCTCTGACTTTAATTCTTTTAATTCACTTCCTGGCATCAATAATCTTCACACTGATGAGACTATAGCAAGGGAGAGAAAGAGGTTGAAGTAATAGAGATTGTGATGATGCAAGGACTGAATTTTCTTCTACAGATACTAAAGCTAATGGACACAAAAAGTTTTAGGATGCAAACTCTGCAGATGTATTTTTAAGGTATTCACAAAAACTGGTTATGCAAGTTGCCTGTACTTTCTCTATTGCTCAGGTACCTAAATGACCTCAATCCACTCAGGGCTCTCCACTATGTCATGCTATTTTTGAGCAAGAACACATTGCTTAAGGCTAGCCTTTGCAAAAGTGGAGAATAAATTTTGTGTAGGAGGAAGAAGTCCCTCTGTGTTTAACTGACCACTTTACCAGTTACAAGAAAGATTTCTTCTTGCTTAATAGCTTTAATTGTCAACGAGAAAAATAAGAAGTGCAGAATAAGCCTTAGAAAATGTTAACGATAAGAAAAATACATCTTATACATAGTATATTTATATATAAAATAGATAGTGCTTTCACAATGTATACATGGTTGTAAGAGATATTTAGGAGAGGAAAAAGATCATTCAGATTAGCAAATCTTTCTTTCAGAGGTCAACAGGGAAAACTCTTGAAATAACATTGCATGTGGCTTTTATATTCTTAAACTTTCTTCTAATGGTCAGTGGAGTTTAAAATGATCTCCAAACCATTTCTTTATATGGTGAAAATACCTTTTGATTCTATATTAAATAAAGGATTTCTAGTTTTCTTTTAATCAAAAATGTCTAAGTTGACAAAAAAGGTATGACATCAGTGCGACATGATGGAAAGAACAAGGAACAGAGAATGTGAAAACCTAGATTGTAGTCCGGGTTCTTCACTTTAATATTATAGCTATGTGACCTTAGGAAACTTTAATTCATCAGCTACAATTTGTTCACTGGCAATGGAGGGTGTGATAATGACTGCCCTGCCTTCCTTATAGGGTTCTGATAGACATCACTTGGGAATGGTGAGAAATGATCTACCATAACAGCCACCATCAAACCCAGTTGTTTAAAAAAATGGCCAGCCTAGAAAGTCCTCAGCTCCACACATCAAACACTCCACATCCTCATTTTGAAACATCCCCAAACTGCTGCTTGTCTTTGTACAGTCAACCAAGAACTGCCAAATTATCTGAAGACCAATTAGAAAGTTTTCCCTACTTCTAAAAATCCCATCTTAATAGAACACTTGCCAATCAGATTGTTTCAGTCTTTTCTCTACAAAACTCAGTCTCCTTTCTAAAACTTCTGAACCCCTGCTGAAACAAAGGTAAGTTTCCTTCCTGCAAGTTTATGAACAAACACCCTTTCTTAATTTTGTCTTGAACTTAGGTCTGTCTTTGATAACATGTTTATGTCAGTACTTATAATAAATGCATTCCATAAATGTAAACACTGCTGCAGAGTTTTACATTTGCTAAAGGAGATGGCAAAATTAAAAATAAGCTTTAAGGGATAAAACTTAAGTTCATTTTGGAAAAGCAGACTGTAAGTAGATGCCTGTTTTCATGCATCAGAATCTAGGCTAATCATATTCAATACCAGCCATCATTTGTAAGTGCTTTATTGGTACCATTTTAGAGTTAGCAGAGTGTATCTCTGGCAGCTGACTGCCTAGCTTTGATCCCTGGCTCTAGCACTTACTAGCTGTATGAATGGGATAAGTTATTCAATAAATGCTAACATTTATAGAGTACTTACTATAATTTAGGCACTGTGAGAAATATCTTATGTGAATTATTTCATTGAATCTTCAGTGAGGTGGGTATTATTATGCTCATTTTGGAGAGACTGAGAAAGGCAAATAATTTGCCCAAGCTCACACCCAGCAGTTTCCATGTCAATAAATCAAGAAATATTAATAGTGTATAGATCAAAGTATTGTTAAAATAATTACATGAGACAAAGCATGTACACTGTTAGTCTAGTGAACTATCTGGTATATAGGAAGTATTCAGGAAATGTTTATTATAATTATTCTTACAACTTTTTTTTTCTTTTTTTGAGACAGAGTCTTGTTTTGTTACGCAGGCTGGAGGGCAGTGGCATGATCTTGGCCTGCTGCAACATCTGCCTCCTGGGTTCAAGTGATTCTCATGCCTCAGCCTCTCAAGGAGCTGGGATTACAGGCGTGCACCACCATGCTCAGCTAATTTTTTTGTATTTTTAGAAAACACAGGGTTTCACTATATTGGTCAGGCTGGTCCCGAAATCCTGGGTTCAAATGATCTGCCCACCATGGCTTCCCAAAGTACTGGGATTATAGGTGTGAGCCACTATGGCCGGCTTATTCTTATAACTATTGTAAGCTGAGAATAAATTGTCTACATTATTAAGGTCAAGAGACTTCAGCTGATCTTAAAAAACAAAATGTAAGGTGAGGAAGGTAAATGACATGCAGTAGTCATCTCTTATCCATTATGGGCATGTTCCAAGACCTCCAGTGGATGTCTGAAACATGTAGAGTACCAAATCGTATACATACTATGTTTTTTCTTATATGCACATATCTATGATAAAATGTAGTTTATAAATTAAACACAATAGGAGATCAACAACAACAATAATAAAATAAAACAATTACTACAGTTACACTGTAATAAAAATTATGTGAATGCAGGCTTTCTTTCTCATTCTCTGTCTCTCAGGATCTGTTAATATTTTTGGGCTAGGGAAATTGAAACTGTGGAGAGTGAACTGTGGATAAGCAGGGACAACTGTATTAGTATTGTAAAATAGAGACTGTTAGGTTAGTCAGAGAAGAATTCATAAGAACAAATGCTCCTTAACTGAAACCTTGCCGTTGACACAGGAAAATGTCAAGGAGAAAAAGATATTGATATATTGATAGGATCTGGTGGAAGACAGCTAGGGGCAGTTGTAAAACAAAGAAAATAACTGTAAGAATTATGATACACAGCAGGGTCTGAGTTTGGAGAAGGAGCACACCTACCTAGGAGTCATTGTTGTTCTAGAATTACTCCATTCAAAGGATCAATATTTAAAGCTATGAGATGTGGGGAACATTATATCTCATCCTACTCATGCCTTAATATTTGAAATGCCAAGACATTATAGGTAAGTCAGTAGTTTGAAGGACTGGGGAAAATGGTAGTGGCCTGTAGATCGTAGTTCACCATAGTAGGGCTTGGTTATGTAGATGAATAGGACATGACTTTAAGTTTGGTTAGCCAATCAATGTAGAAAGATCTGGTCACTGTAGGAAATTAAAAACTCCAGTAGGAGTGATGCTAGGAGCAGACTTCAGAAAATAAAGAGACCTCTAAGGTAGCAAAAGGGAAAAGCAAGAAGAGAAACAGGTGGAAAGGAATATCAAAGACAAATTGTGCTTAATTTATTATTATTCTTAACTTCAGTCCCAATTTTAACAATGTCCATAAAAGAACAACGATTCTACTTATGTAATCTCTATTGATTAATTTATATAAACTCTTTAAGTGTGAGACATTGTGAGACTAATGGGAATTTAAGATCAGGTGGGAGAGCACCAGGGTCATTGCAGGCCAACGAATGAGCTACTTTGAGGTTTGCAAAGCCATTTATATTGCTCTCTATAATATTTACCTAGTCATTTAACCTCTGGGCTTCAGTTACTTCATCTGTAAAATGACAATGTGGAACTATATGATCTCTGAGGAACTTTGTAGCATTAAAATATTAAGATTCTCTGTGGCTTACTTTTAAGGAAAAGGCATCATTCCTTTTGGTTAATAAAATATCAAGAGAAGAAGTTCACATCTCACAAGTGTCAATGCAAATGGATTTATGCATACTCGCTCACATGCAAACATATGTGGTGTTATAAAGATTATCATGAAAATACTAATATAACTGGAGTGAGTGTCATAAAACTGAAGAGAAATCCAACTGACAAAATATTTTGTGTTTGCAGCATGAAAGAACAGGAACGCTTTTACATAGATAGTCTTCTAGCCAAAAGTGGGGGAATGTAAAAATTTATGTAAGTAAATTCAAACAATATTTACTCACAAAGTGAGAGCATCCATCCTTTGCTCTGTATCCCTGTGTCTTTAAGAGGATAACAATTCCTTTTCTAGTTTCTTGCCCACAATTTGAAAATGCCTTTGTCCTAAGGATTTTTCATTTTGATAAGCATTTTCTCTCATATTAAAGCCAAGATTGACTAAACTCACCCTTAGGAACTATTTTAATTTAATTTTTAAAATTATTCAACTATTGCCAAGGTTCTATTTTGACAACTTCTTCTGCAGAAAGCTTTGTGAACTTAAAGCTTTTAGATATGGTCAGTAGACCTGTACCTCATGAGGTATGGGATTGAAGGCAGGGTGACACCATCCTTTATTACTCCTGGAAGTGATGAGACTTACTGGAAATGGGAGCAATGGGGTTAAGCACTAAAGAAAGAAAGAAAATAAGAAAAGCAAGGCTGGGAATCTCCCAACTTAAACCAACTAAAACACTCATGAAATCCTACAGAGAGATGGCTACAGCTGATGTTTCTGAGTAATGCAATGTTATTTAAGAGAAACTGCTGATGAACATAAAAAGCTACTAGCAAAGGTAGGAAAGACAAGAAGAGTAGATAAGGAAATAAGGTCTTTTGTGCAAATGGGAGGCCTCAGTGCTTTTCCATATGATTTGTACAGGCTGCTTATATTAGTGGCATAAACAAGAGATAAATTTCCAAAGGACAGTTTGAAATTGTTCGTTGTTTCTGCAGACCCAGCAATAAAGACAATGAAGACTAACCAAAAGTTTAAGATTATTTCCTATGCTTATATCATGTTTTTACTTATTCATTATTTTTATGAAAATAAGCACATAATTTATATATTTTTAATTTTCTAATCACTGGATAAAATACTTGAAAAAAACCTGCCCTTGCCCTTAAGGAGTTTAAAATCTATTTGGAAATAAAATAGAATGCTTTTATTTTTATTAATTCCCCATATGGCTCTGATAAAGTAACTCATAAGAGACCTGAAAAATCAGGTAAAAATTTTCCTCCGAAATGCTTAAGAGGGGTTGATAATAGTGTTTCCTTTATGTAAAAATTGGCTAAAAGATAACTCATTATGTTTTATTAGGCTGTTAGAGCCAAACTTATTCATCTTCAATGTGCTGTAATTTTATTCAGAAACTATTTTTATTCTGCTAGATATTTCAATCCATAAATCCACATGGCCCAAGGGAAAAACGTCCTGGGAATGAATCATCTGTTCTGCTCAGTAGTTAGACTGCTGAAGTTGCAACAGCTGGAACGAACGCCTGCTTTGCATGATCTCCCTTTATCTCCATAGAGTCCTTTAAACTTGTTCACACTCCCTCACTCTCCTTGGGGGAAAACTTCTAGCATCTGGTAGCTGGGACTAAATGCAAGTTAGAAATAGATGCTTTACTCTGTTTATTTGGAGCCAGCCTTCTAGTTTTCTAGTTTGCTCTGGACATGTAAAGCATGGTGGTGACGGTGATAGTAGAGGTGTATATGTTTTTCAGGAAAATGGGAGTGCTGATAAAAGTGAATGAGGTGATATTAAATAGAAACTATGTAATATTAGGAACCTTAGGTAAAGATGCCAAAGTTACTTCTACTGGAGAGGAAAGAAATTCTAGGGAAACACAATAGTTGTCTTCAAATATCTGAAAGGTTGACATGTGAGGACAAAAAAGATGATGGTGACTTTTAAGGTTCTAATAACTTCTAAGAAGTGGGAGGTAGTGAGGCTCAGCATTTGACTCAACCTAAAGCAGAACATAGACATTCCCTATTCTTGTTGAAGCAGGAGCTGATAGACTGCTCTGGTCTTGTAGAGTTGAAGTAGAGGAAATTAGACAAGGAGGTGAGACTGGGATGGGACTTGGGATAGGGAAAGCAAATGCATTGAATTCCTGTGCTAAGTGTGGTCAAGTTGTAAGGACTGCCTGGAGCACTGTGGGCCTCTGACACTAACCAAGTTTATGAGGAAGAAATGCTATGATTGATTAAACTAGATGTGCATGCTGTGCATTTTCTCTCCCTGGATGTTCCTTCAATATCCTCTCCACTCCTTAGATTTGATGATGCTAAGGTGGTACTACTTGGTGCTACTACTAGCCCAATATACCTACCCTGCCCTATAGATTCAAAAGGCAACTTGGATCCATATTACTTGCTTTGTCTACCACTCCTTGTAGTTTGTTACTCGAATGGATAAGTGTGTTATTGGATTGGCCTGATTTGATTGAAAGCTTATGAGAATTTTACTCCCTGCTGAGGTATGGGATTAATAAAATTCCAAGGAAGCATAGTGATATACTGGAACATAATTTGGCTTCTACCCCACCACTCCACTGAGGTTGCCTCCACCAATGATGCCGTGAAGACTGTTTTACCAAAACCAAAGTGCACTTGACAACTTTTGAAACATCTTTATCTCTTGGCTCATATCATGCTGCTTCCCTCTGCTTACTAACTGCTCCTTCTTGGTATCTTTTACCCAAATCCACACACCAGAGTCAGATTCTTTTTAAGAAATGATAAAAATATATCTACCCTTTTATCTACTATTCCTGTAGATTTAATTGCTACTCTTATATTAATAATTCTAACATTTCTAAATATAGCCAAGATCTTCAATCTGACCATTCTATCTGACAACTTGCTTGAAATTACTTCTTGGATGGCTCACAGGTATCTGAAATTTACCACACAGTATGGACTGTTGATCCACCCGTCATCTCTTTCCTTCCTTCTTAACCACCCCATTGAACAACCAGCCACCCAGTTTATCATCTAGGAAATCTGAAGCTTATTCTTGATTCTTTTCCTTCTTCTACCTCCTGACTCCTCATCCAATCTATCATCATAAATATCTACAAACTACATTAGGAGTGTTCCACTTCTTTCCGTTATGCTGCTACCACTCTAGACCAGACTACCAGTATCTCTCACCTAGGTGATTGCAATAGCCTTCTAAATATTTGCCCACTGAAATCTAGTATTCACAGAGTAGTAAGAGTACTTTTTTATTCATTCAATGTTAATTTAACAAATATTTGATTGAGTACAGGAAGGGTTTACCATGGATCAGGCTGTTTAAGGCTCCTGGAAGTCATCAGGGAATAAAACAAATATCCCTGCCTTTGAAGAGCTTATATGTTCTTCCATCTTCTATGTAAGATGGACAATAAATAATCAACATAATAAATAAGTAAATATATAATGGGCTAGATGATAGTACATGCTGTGGAAAAATCAAAAGTAAAGCATGTTAAAGGGGCTAGAGAGTGCAGGGTAGTGACGATCCAATATTAAATAGGTCAGGATAGGTCTCAATGAGAAAGTGATCCTTTCATGAGTTAACCAGTGTACATCTGAGAGAAGAATGTTCCAGACAAAAAGAACAGCCAGAGTAATTATCTTTAAAATGAGAATATATCTGATATGTTTGAAAGACATCAAGAAAGCCTGAGTGGGGGAGGAGGAGTGTAGAAGAGCAGGTCAGTGTTAGCATGAGTGAGAGTGGAGAGCCTTGTGGGACATTGTAAGAACTTTGGCCTTTAAATGGAAGGAAGAACTATTGGATAGTTTTGGTAACAGAATCGCATAATAAAAGTCACATTTTAAAAGAATAATTTTGGCTGATATTTTGAGAATAAACACTAGGGGATAAGATTACAGTGGGAAGATCAGTTAGGAGGCTATTGCAGTAATCTAGCTGAGAGATAATGGACGCTTAGACAAGAATGGTAATGGGAGAGGTAAAGTAATTAGATTCCGGACCTATTTTGCAGATAGCCCCAACAGATTTCCTGATAGATTTGATGTGGGATGTGAAAGAGAGATATTGAAGTTGATTGCAAGGTTTTAGGACCAAGCAACCAGTAAAGATGGGGCTGTCATAACATGAGATAGAAAAGATTAAGGAATATGTTTAGTGGGAAGATCAGGAGTTTTAGTCTTGATCATGTTAAGTTTGATATACCTGAAATAGACATCAGAGTGGAGGTGTTGAGTAGTCAGCGGGCTATGCAAGTCTGAAATTCTGGAAGAGCACTCAGCTGGAATCTGTCAGCATGTAAAAGGCATTTAAAGCCAGGAGACTAGAAGAGATCATCAAGGGAGTGAATGTAAGAAAGAGAAGAGGACCAAGGATTGAGTGCTATGGTATTCTAAAATTAAGAGGCCAGAGAGAACTCAGAAAAAAAAAAAAAAAAAAAAGATGAAGAAGGCAAGAACAGTGAAGCTGGAAAACAAGCAAAAGGTGTGGGGTTTAAAAAAAAAAAAAAGTGAAAAAAGGCATTGACCAGAAGCAGTCATTAGTTGGAATAAATTGAACAAGATGAAGATTGGGTTCAGCAATAGAGTTGGGGCCCTTGACAGGAGCAGTTTTGTTGGACAGCTGAGAGGAAGACTGTTCTGTGTAGGTTTTGAGAGAAAGAAATATAACCTATGAAGTGTTTAATAACAACAACAAAAGCAGAATAACCTAAATCAGATGTGGGTCTACTTAATCATTTTTAGAAAATGCATGTAAGAGAGAAACAACATGTATTACAATCAGCAAATTCCAGACTGTGGGAAATTAGAACAAAGGGATTGATTTCCTCAACAAATACATTGCATGGAGGTGGGCATGGAGAAAGAGGAGAAGCCAGAGAGGAAGGGGAATCACATGGATTAAAATAGATTTAGGAATAAAGTGACCATGTCTTTCAGCTTGCATAAATCAGATTATCCTGATTTATGCTTATTTCTGACATAATTATTAATAGTGCTCCTTTTTACTCTTAGTTAGGTCCCAGTTTGGACAATAAATTATGAGGTCACTCCATTTAAGATGCATAGCAAATGCAAGTATAAGCTTCATTTTAATCCAACAACAGACTGTTAAAGAAATATTTATGACATAATTGGCAAAATTGAACACTGATTATCTGTTTGATAATGTTAGGGAATTATCGTCAATGTTCTGAGGTGAAATTATGTTGTGATTGTATTTTTAAAATCTTTATCTTCAGATATTTGTAGAAGAAATGACAGGATTCCATGGATTGACTTAAAAATAATCCTGTGTGTGGTGAGGGAGTGGATAACAATATAGATAAAACAAGAATTATAAATCATGAAGTTTATAGTTGTTAAACCTGGTGATGAGTACATGGGAGTTCATTACACTATTCTCCTTTCTTTTGAAAATTTCCATAATAAAAAGTTTAAGAACAATATTTAGAGAGAATAGGAGGATAGGAATTAGAAATTGTAATTGGATATCTCTTTTGAGGAGCATTGCTGTGAAAGAGAATAATGAAATGATTCAGTAGCTGGCAGCTGAAGTAAGATCAAGAGAAGAGTTTTTGTTGTTGTTTTTTGGTTTGTTTGTAGGCATTTTAAAATGGGAGAAAGAACACTGATGGGAACAACCCAGTAGAAGATGAAAACATGAAACAAATGATCTCACTACTCAAATTAAAACTCATCAATCAATATCCCTCTGCTGCACTTAGAACAAAATTTAAGTGCTGCATTATCTTGTCTCTATCTTTCTGTCTCTCTGCTTGTGTCTCAGTTTCTTATTTCTTAGGATCTAGCTACAATGACCTTCTTTCTCTTCTTTAAATGTGCCAAACTCTTTCTTAGCTAAGGCCCTTTATACATGCTGTTCTCTTTGCCTGGAATACTTGTCCCTTAGCCCTTTGTATGACTGGCTCTTTCCCATAATTTATCACAGCATGAATGTTATTATGTTTTCAGTGAGGCATGGGTTAAAGGTTACTATTTTTAATTTTTGCATATGGATATCCACTTATGCTATCACTATTTGTTGAAAACATTATCCTTTCTTCCTTGAATTGCCTTTGACCTTTGATGATCAACTGTCAACTGTCAATATGTAAGTGGATCTATTTCTGTAGTGCTTTCTATTCTGTTCCACTTATTTGATATAAATTTGTAATAAATCTTGGAATTGAGTAATGTTAGTTTTCTAAATTTGTTCTCTTTTTCTTTGAAATTTTTGCCTGTTGGTATTTTGATTGAAATTGCATTGAAGCTATGGGTCAATTTATGGAAAAAATGACATGTTAATAATATCATGTCTTCTGATTCATAAACATACTGTAGTTCTCCTTTTTTCAGACTTTCCTTAGATTTTCTTGACAATGTTTTGTAGTTTTCAGTATAAAAGTTTTGCACATATTCTATCAGATTTGTCCTTAAATATGTATTTTATGCTCTCATAAATGACATTGATTTTTAATTTCATTGCTAGTACACAGAATTGCAATTGATTACTGTGTATTGATCTTATATTCTAGAATTTTGCTAGGCTTATTAATTCTATTAGATATTTTTGGTAGATTGTATGGAATTTTCTACATAGGCAATTAATTCCATTTCTTTATTTCTAACATGTTGTCTTTTATTCATTTTTCATGCCTCATTGCACTGGTAAGAACCTCCAGTAAAATGTCCAAAAGAAGTGGTGAGAGTAAACAACTTTCTCTTGCTCCATTCTTAAGTGGAAAACATTCAGTCTTTCACCATTAAGAATGATATTATCTGAAGTTGCACACAGTTACCCTTTATCAGGCTAAGAAAGTTCCTTTTATTTCTACTTTGCTGAGAGTCAACATCTCTTTTGTATTATCATATATTATTTTATATATGATATGATAAATAATATATAATATTTTTCATTTTCAGTCTCTTAATATAGTAAATTTGATTTTACTATATTAAGTGAATTGATTTTTAATGTGAATTGATTTTTAAATGTTAAACCAACCTTGTATTATTGAGACAAACACAAATTGGACATTGTATCGTTGTCTTTTGTATACTTTTTTTATGTTGTGGAGTTTGTTTTTTAAAGTTTTGTTAAGAATGTTGGTATCTGTGTTCAGTATGGATATTGGTTTATGGTTTTCTTTTCTTACTATGTCTTTGGTTGTGGTATCAGGATAATGTTGGCCTCATGAAGTAAGTTGTAAAGTAAACTTTTCTGTTCAAATTCTGGGAGAGTTTGTGTAGAATTATTATAATTTATTGTTTAAATATTTCATTGAATGTAGCAGTGAAGTAATTTAGGCATGAAGGGTTTTAAACTACACATCCAATTTCTTTTTTTCTTTTTTATTCAAGATGGAGTTTCACTCTTGTTGCCCAGGCAGGAGTGCAATGGCACAATCTCGGCTCACTGCAACCTCCACCTCCTAGGTTCAAGCCATTCTCCTGCCTCGGCCTCCTGAGTAGCTGGGATTATAGGCATGCACCACCATGCTTGGCTAATTTTGTATTTTTAGTAGAGACGAGGTTTCTCCATGTTGGTCAGGCTGGTCTTAAACTGCCAGCCTCAGGTGATCCACCTGCCTTGGCCTCCCAAAGTGCTAGGATTACAGGCATGAGCCACTACGTCTGGCAAAATCCAATTTCTTTAACCAATATATGGCTATTCAGATTATCTATTTCTTCTTGAGTGAGCTTTGGTATTTTGTGTCTTTCAAGAAAAGCATTCATTTTATCTAATTGTTAAAATAATTGATTAATGTTGTTTAAAATATTCCCCTATTTCCCTTCTCAATACCTGTAGAATCTACACTAATATCTCTTTTTCAATTTCTGATATTAATAGTTGTTTCAGTAGTTTCTTCCATGGTTAATGAAACTAGAGGTTTATCAATTTTATTGATCTCAAAGAACCTGCTTTTGGTTTTACTGATGTTTCTATTATCTTTCTGGTCGTCTATTTCATTGACTTTTCCCCCCTCTACTCTGTAGTATTTTTTTCTACTTTTTTTTTTTGCACTTCATTTTCTCACTTTAATGAGATTCTTAATGTAAAAGCTGAGATAATTAATTTGAAACTTTTCTTCTTTTCCCATATAAGTACAGTTTTGGTGCTTTAAGTTTTCCTCTAATTACTGCTTCATCTGCATTCTATAATTTTGCTATGTTTTAATTTTCATTCATTTCTGCTATCTTGGTAAATGTTCATGTGTACTTAAAGAATGTGTATTCTGTCATTGAGTAGAATTTTCTATAAACATCAATTAGGTGAAGTTGATAGGCAGCATTATTCAAGTCCTCAATATTATTGATGTTCTGCCTGATTGTTCTATCTGTTGAAAGAGGGGGTTGAAATCTCATGCTATACCTGAATTTTCTTTTTTCCTTGAAGTACTATTAGGTTCTACTCTATGTATATTTTGGTTCATAACTGTTTTTATCTTGATTTATTGATGCATTTATTATTATGAAATGATGCTTTTTATCCCTGTTAATATTCTTTGACCTGAAATCTACTTTGTCTGATATTAATTTCCCTCTCCTGTTTTTTTGATATACTTTTTCCATTCTTTTGCTATTATCTATTTATATTTTTATCTTTAAAGTGTGTTTATTGTGGACATTATACAGCTATATCTTGCTTTTTTATCTAATCTGACAGCCTGTGACTTTTATTTGGGCTGTTTAGACCATTTACATTTAATGGGATTGTCAACATGGTTGGGCTTATTTGTTCCATCTATTCTTTGTTCTTTTTCTCTTTTTGTGCTGTCTTTTAGATTATTTTTTGTCTCCATTTTATCTTCTTTGTTGAGCTTATTTTCTATAACTGTTGTCTAGTTTTAGTCTTTTAAAATATATGACTTTAACTTACCACAGTCTACCTTCAAGTAATATTATACCATTTCATGTGTAGTATAAGAATTTTACGAGTAAACTTCTATCTCATTCCTTCATACCTGTGTTATCACTCTTTGTTTTACTTGTACATATGTTATAAATCCGAAAATTGCTTTATTATTTTTGCTTTAAACAGTTGGTTAACTGTTACTGATATTTAGATAATGAAAAAATTTTGGATATTAACCAACAAAATTGCCAGCTTCAATATTCTTCATTCTTTTGTGCAGATTCCAAATTTCCATCTGGCATCATTTTATTCTATCTAAAGAACTTCCTTTCATATTTTCTGTAGTGCTAGTCTATTGCTGATGAATTCTTTCAGCTTTTGAATGTCTGAAAAAGCCTTTATTTTTGAAAACTTCTTCCCCCTCTACCCTAAAAATAGAAGTTTGTGGTGATAGATTTTTTTTCTTTCATTGCCTTGAAAGAGTTGCTCCATTCTTTTCTGACTTGTGTGTTTCTGATGAGAAATCTTCTGTCATCATTATGTTTTTTCCTTTGTATGTCATGTGTTTTGTTTTTCTCTGGTTGCTCTTACCAGTAGTTTTAATCAATGTTTTTTGATAAGCTTTAGTGTAGTTTCTTGCTTTTTTTTGTTGTTTTGGTTTGGAATACCTTGAGCTTGTTGAATCTCTGGGTTTAGAGTTTTCGTCATATTTGGAAAATTTTCAATTATTATTTCTTTGAATATTTTAATACCTGTTTCTTACCTTACTGATTCTCTGTTCCTTTATTTTCAGTCTTTTACCATGTTTAATTTTAGATAATTTCTTTTGCATTTAAATTCACTAATCTCTTCTTATATTCAAGCTCATTAATCTTTTTTGCAATGTCTAACCTGTTAATGACATGATATATTTTTATATGTGTGTATGTTGCTAATTAATGTATTCAGTTTTTTCTCTAGTTTATTGAACATATAAAATATAGTAATATAGCCACTTTGATTACCTTGTCTGCTAATTCTGTCTTATGTATCAGTATTTCTGGGCTGGTTTTGATCGATTGATTTTTTTTTTCTTGTTATGGTTTCTATTTTTCTACTTCTTGCATGCCTGATAATTTATGATTAGGTGTTAGGCATTAACATTTTTACCTTTTTGAGTGCTATGTATTTTTATATTCCTACACATATTCTTGAGCTTTGTTATAGGATGCAGTGAAGTTACTTGGAAAAAAGTTGGATTATTTTGGGTTTTGCATTTAAGCTTTATTAGATGAGACCACAGCAGTGTTTAGTCCATGGATAATTCCCCCACTACTGAGGCAAAACTCTTTTGAGTGTCCTGCTGGATGCCCTATGAATTATGAAATTTCTTATACTCTAGCTATTGAGAACAGGAACTACCCCCAACCCCATGTAAATTCCTTGGATTGTTCTCCCTAATCTTTTTGTGAAGTTGTTTCTCTGTCCTCAAGTGCTTCCCTCCTAAGTGCATATTAAATACTAATGAGTAATAAGCTGAAGACTAAAAGTGGATTTTCTGAATATGTCTGGAATATTTTCTATAAATAGTATATTATATTTTTAATGATTGAAGGATATTCTGTTGCATAGATGTATGACAGTTTAATCAATCAACTCTCCTCTCTTTTGGTAAACTTTTTGTTGAAGGAAAACATCTTTCAAAAAGTTTGTAAATGATATATGGGCAGCTTGTGTTTCCACAGAATGAACACAGTTTCCAGATCAAGAAACAAGGCATTATTAGCACTCCAGAAGTCTTCTTATAAATCACCTCCCACCTCAAATAACCACTTTATTCCACAGAGTCATAGTCATTCTAACACCATAGACTAGTTGTTATTCCTGGTTTAGGACATTACATGAATGAAATCATGTATACTACATAAATGGAATCATCCAGACACTTGGATACTCGTGTGTCTGGCTTCTTTTTCTTAACATTATATTTGTTATTCATTTGGTTGCATGTATTAATAGTTCTAATTCTATCATTCTTAATGCACGTTGGGTTTCAGGGTCATTACAAGCGTATGTTTAACTGTCCAAGAAACTTCTCTACAAAGTGACAGACCATTTTCCATTTCTATCTACTATGACTGAGCGTTCTTTACATATTCCGGATGTATTTTCCTAAGATACGTAATCTATAAATATTTTCTCCTGACCTATGGCTTGACTTTTCATTCTGTTAACAATGTCTTTCACAGAGTAAAAGTTTTTTATTTGGAAAAAATAAAACTCAATTTTTTTTGTTCTTTACGAAGTATGCTTTTAGAATTCTGTCTGATAGCTTATCACCTAACCCAAGGTCACAAGGTTTTCTTTTATGTTTTCTTCTAGAAGTTTTATAGTTTTATATTTTATATTTGGGCCTATGACCCAAAGAATAGGCATATTTTATAGTTAAAAGCAGCACAATAAAAAAGCCTTATGAAAGGTTTTACTAATTTACACTTTCACAAGCACTATCTGATAACATTTTCACAACCACCACCACACTGAATATTACCTTTTTTAAAAAAATCTTTGCATCTTAATCATTTAATAGTGGTAATTTGTTTAAAAATTGTCTTGTTAATGATTTTCAATACTTTCCATGTTTGACTTTTGTAGTTTAAAAATTATGTCTTGTGTGTTCAGTTCATTTCTTTCTTTCCTGTTAGAGTGTTCATCTTTTTCTTTAAAAAAATAGTTTTTAAAATATTAAGTTTTTTTTTTTCTTTGGCTTAAGTGCATGTAACAGAAACCAGATGGTATGGCTTGACCAAATCAGGGTATTTTTTCTCACATAACAAGTTCAGCAATGGCATTTCAGGTCTGGTGCAGGCACTAAAGGAACTAGATTGTCCTCTTGATGCTTCACTCTTACTAGTGTGTGACTTTTATTTTCTTATGGTCAAAGATGGCTGTTACACTTCCAGGCATCAATTTGAGATATCATAAAGGAAGACAGAACGACTCAATGGAAGAGCTTACACTCTTCCTTTCAATAAGGAAAACATAGATTTCCCAGAAGCCCCATCCAGGGAATTTTGCTTATGTCTCATTGACCAAACATGGTTACAGGGACATCTAACTAAAAGAGTAAAGAAAATAGTTGGCATGTTGCTGCCTCAAACACAATTTGGGATCTTGAAGCAAAGCAGCAGCAGAAAGTAGATATAGGACAGGCGTTAGCATTAGCAAAGTCTACCATAAGAATATATTGCTATTTGTAAGTCAAAAAGTTAAATTTTTTTTCCAGTTTGTTTTTTGCCATTACTTTTCTTGTGTGTGGAATTTTGGTATGGAAGTTTTACATTAATATCTTTTCTTTTATGGTATCTGTTTTTGGTAATTATGGTTGGAAATATCTTCTAAAACCCAAAATTTGCCTAATTTTTATTTTTTATTATTATTGTCTTATTAGAATTGTATCTTTAATATTGAGAGTTTGACTAGAATTACATTAAAGCAAATTATATTAAACTATACCAAAGCAATTAAGAATTTATTCCTCTAATAGCCAATAATATCTGTAGTATCTATAGTGACCAATAACATCTAAATTTACCATAGAAATACAGATATATTTGACCCTCTTGCTTGGCTGTGTTTCACCATCTTATTCATATGGATTTTATATATACCATTAATGTTGCTCTTATATATTGTATATTGTATGATTTTTTATTTTGTTTTGTCTATGTGAAGCATCCTGCTTATTATTATATGTTATTTTCTAACTTATTACTGGTGGATTATAACATTCTATATATAATATACATAGGTATATGTATACATGCATATATATGTGCATACACACACATACATATATATAGTCTTATTCACAGCCATTTTTTATAACTTTCTTATTCTAATTTTTTGATCTATTTCCTGGGCATATGATTTTATTTTCTGCAATTATTTGTACTCTTGGTACTTTCTTCCCATTTCTTAATGTGTTTTTCAGAACTTCCAGAACATCTTTGTTTGTTCTGAACTTTAATAAGACTGACTCAGTATTTCAGCATTAAGTGTGATTTTTGGCTGCCAGTAGATATATATCTTTACAATATTAGAAAAAGGTACTCCTAGTGCTAATTTTTGCATATAGATTTTCTTCTTATATACTCCATGCCATCAGCTGACTGCAGCAGACAATTTTGTTTTCTTTGAGGCTCAAATTTTGATCTAGTTTTGCCACGCTAACTCTCCCTTGAGGGGCCAAGTTGGTTTTATAGTCCTTGAGCTCAGTACATGTGTTACAAAGCTGTCAAAGGAATAATTGAAAACCAAGTGTTGGCTATGCTAACTATTCACTTAGAGGCACCTCCTGATTTCAAAGCAACTTAGAATCATACGTGAACATTGTTTTGTTTTGTTTTGTTTTTGTCACAAACTGAGATCTTTAGAGTGGAAACCTATAAACCTATAACTTAATCTAATCAGAAATACCTATTTTATGGTGCTTCATTCACACACACATACACGTACACACATGCGCGTGTGCACGAAATACCTCATAGATGCTAAATGCAAATAAATACTTTTAAAAAATCCACATTTGCCCTGGAGAAGTTTAGGCTAATGGGGCTTTCCCGGCTCAGAACACTAATGTGCAAGTCACAGACAGGTTTTTACTGTGCATGTCCACACGACAGATACTGAGTTTCTGTACTTGCCTTACATATTCTTTTGATCAATTCAGTTAGATGTTCTTCTCTCCTCTGAAACTGTTTTCTTCTTTGTCTGCATCACAGTGCCTGTTATGGTAATTATTTCAAGGAATGCGAGAACATTCTCACATTCACTAGAGGAAACAATTTTTTATCCCTTGTCATTTAAATTACAAAATTTTTCTAATACCAGATCTATTTTTAAAGCTATCTCATTCATTTATTCACCAAGTATTATTGATAAATAATAAGATAATAGAAATAATAGATAATAAGAAGAACATGTCATAGTTCATGCACTCAAGTTGCTGATAGTCTGAAAGGGGAAATGTTTAAACAAAATAATTCAGGCCAGTGTGGTGGTATATGCTATGATTTGTTATTAAGGGAGTATAGAGAATGGTCATCTAAATAAGACTCTACGTAAATTCAGTAACAGTAACAGTGAATATTTGTTCTCCCTTTTTTTCACTATAATAGAATTTTTTGTTAAATATATGACCACTCAACTATAGACTATGTTTCATCTAGTAATAGATATATGACTAAGTTATAGCTAACAGAATGTGAAGGGAGGGGAAGGAAGTGATGCATACCACTTCTGAATCACAACCCCCTTCCTTTCCTTTTTTTCTCCACATGGCTTCCTAGAATGTGAGTGCTGTGAGGAGTCATCTTGAGCCATACAAAGGAAAACAATGTCCTAGGAATAATGGAGCAATAAGAGATTAGCTCAAAACAGATTAGCTTTCTGACAACCTTGTAAAACAGGATCGTCCTCCTGCAGGCTACTAATGTGAAAGAGTAATACATGTCCATTTTGTTTAAACCAATATTAATATGGGTCTCTATTTTAATTGCTATATCTCTATTCAAGTGAATGCAGCAAGCTTTCCCCAATCTTTACTCTCTTTTCAGTATATTTTGACCATACACTCATGTATAAAAGTTTCTTTTTATTGATATCTTTGATCTGCTTCTCTTAATTCCTCTGAAATATTTCACCAGTTTTCTGTAAGACTCTTCTTCCTATTTTTGATGCTAATGTAGAATTTCCCTAAAGTTTTTTCATTGACCTTCTTCTGTTTTTACTTTTTTCTCTAGAACCCCAGTGCTTTTAAATATCCCTTCTTGAAACTGATTCCAAAACCTATTGCTATCCTAAAGTCCAGACCTGTGCTATGGGCTCCAGTTCCAGGTTCCCAACAGCCTGTAATAAATTTCTACTTGGATGTCTTGCTGCCATTTCACATTCAGCAAGTTTAAATTTAAATTCATGTTCCTCTCCAAATCAAACTCCCTTCTAGAGTTTGCTATTTATGTTCGTGACACCATTATTCTCCTAGTCATTTAAATTTAAACCTTAGAATTGTCTTTAGTTCCTTGTCTCTTACCTGTCAACAAAATTTAAAACGGTGGACTACCTGAATCACTGCCTTTTTTAGTTCTGATCACCCACAATCCTCTCCATAAAGATGGAGGTATTAATTTCAGTACCTAAAACACCTTTATTCCTTTTTGCAAAATCCCAATCAGAGTAGCTGGTTTTAGGCCACCTCTGTGAAAAGCCCCAGTCTAGGTAGCTCAAGAAGAATTCTTCCAACTCCATTAACTTCTCTTACACAGACTGTAAATCTATGGAACTGACTCGGCTTCTCCTGTATCACTACTAATTCTTTGCTCTTGTATCTTCTTTCACATAATTTCTGGTTATATAGCTCTCATGTGTACATACTTCTTTAAGTATTTGCCCATATCTTTTTTGAAGATTATTATTTTACACCGTTCTGTTGTTCTGTAAATGTATTGTTACTTTTTCTCTCAGTTTCTGCCTTTCTGAAATATAATTGTTACAAAATGGTTAGATATACTCTGAACAATTCAAGGGTTGGTTACTGGTTATTTTGCTCTTAGTTTACTGAGTTTGGAGTTTTTCAAGCATCTTATGATAAGTGCATAAACTTGAGTTCAACTCTTGAGTCAGAACTTGCAGTACAACCATATGCTAGCTTTCTTATCCCTTACCTGTAACCCTAACACTAAGCCCCAGCAGATCTTTTGTCAAAATGATTCCTTCCCACCTGTACCTCTTTGTAAATACCCCCATTGCCACCATCTTGGTTTAGGCAGTCATTATCACGTCTTAGATCTTTGCATTGTCCTTTCGGTCCCCTGTTTCTAGTTGTTCCTGTGTATTCCCTACAGCTTTGTTTTGAGAAACAGTTGGCTTCATGTCGCTTTTTCCTCATGAAACTCCAATAATTCTCATTTTCTTATAAGATAATGTACAATCAAGACTCAAGTTTCTTTGTTAACTTTTTGATTGCTTCACCTTTAGTAATTCCCCCTTACATATCATCATCTCTAAGATCACTTCTTCTCCAAAATACCTAGAAATGCCTGTCTTTTGCCGTCTAGTCAAAGCCTATTTTTGAGGCATAACACTTCTGTTAACCTTTTTCAGATCATTGAGACTCATAGTGATTACCCCCTACATGAGATTTTATAGTGTAAGTTCCTTTCTAGCTAGAAAAATCTTGATTAGATCTTATATTCTTAAGGCACATTCTTCCCTGCTTATCTCAACAGAACTCTACAGATGGTACTCCATTGTACTGCTTAGTATGGTGGTGTACTTAGGGTCAGGCTAAATTTTTTCTCTTTGTGGGTGATCTGATTGTTGTTTCAAAATTTGTGAGAGTTGTTCTCTTGAAAGTTTGAAATTTGAATAGGACCAGACTAGATATATTATGCTTTTCAGTTCATTTATGTCAAGCATGATGTAAATTTTGAATTTTTAGACCAAAGGATTTTTTTTTTTTTTTTAGAGCAAGAAAGTTCCTTGTGTGCAGTCTAGATGTGACTCAGTCATCACAAGAATCCTCCATTCTTGCCTCACAAATAGCCTTGAGGCAGAATCTGAGCACGATGTATTGTCTCTTAACACTAAGTACATCATCAAAGAACCAATGAATAATGTCAATTTTACCAACATTTTAATGGGGAGGTAGAGGAAAATGGTTGTATTGGGAGATATATCATTTTGCTCCCCAAATACCTGTTTGAGATCTCTTTCCCTGTCTTTCTCAGGTGTGTTATTTTCCTGTTTTACTGTTTCCAGCCTTTCCTTTCCCTCATGTTTTCTAATCCCCATGTCTTTTTCTATTCCTTTCCTTGAACAGAGGAATTTAGCTCTTCCTGAGATTGTTTATTATCCAATAAATCCAGAATACTTAATAACCATACTTCATATTAACTATCAGGTGTTTGTAAATAACAATTTTTCCTGACATATTTTTTCAATTACATTGAAGATTTTTCATTATTGTATGAGTATTGCTTCTGCTCTTGCTTTATTTTCTTTTCCAATAACTGTTGATATTTACAAGTTGATTTCCTAGTTCTGTCATTTGTCTTTTCTTTTTTGGTCTTTATTGCCAGTTTTTAGTCTTCATTTTGTTTAACCTGTCATCAGTACTTGATGCAATTGGCAGTTGTTCCTTTTAAAACCCATTATTCATCTGCCTTACGTGAAATCATTAACCTTTTGTTTTCTTTCTATCTATGGACTGCTTTTTTGAAACATTCTTTTGCTGAATTATTTTTATCCTCCCAACCCCTAAATAATTATTAGAGTTCCTCAGCTCTGTCCTATGGCCTCTTCTCTATCGACAGTCACTGCTTAAGAGATGCCATAAAAGTCCCGTAGTGTTAATTGTCATCTGTGTTCTGACAACATCCAAATGTATCTCCAACCTAGATCTACCCCTTTATCTCAGACTCACAATTCTAGTTGCTTACCTTCCAGTTGCTTACCTATCTAATTGGACACATATAGATATAGATATAGATATAGATGAAATTTGATGTCTAATGAGCATCTCAAGCTTCACACAGCCAAAAATGGAAGAGTAGTACTATAATTTTAGAGATGATAATACTGACATCAATAGACATTTCATAACTTGGTAAAAATCCTTATCATGGAGCCATTATTTAAATCTACTTCCTTCTAACTGAAAGACTTTTATCTTTTCATTAAACTAGGTTTGGTATACTTTATTAAGTATTAAGTAGTTTAGAAAAAGGATATACATATTTGTTGACTCTAAAAATTATATTCCATTATAACCCCATGGATTATAAATTTTATAACTTTAAATATATCCATGATGAATTTGTGGGATATAGTGGTTCTACAGGAGATAGGGGAGGCAGTGGTGAGGAATGACCTCTCCTACCTCTTATGACCAGAGATAAAGAGGTATGTGCATACAGTTTGCATGCATTTACATTCTGCCTTGTGTGGGTTGTTGTCCCTTCCAAAACTCGTGTTGAAATTTAATTGCCATTATACCAGCATTAAGAGGTGGACCCTTTAGGAAATGATTAAGCCATGAGGGTTTTGCCTGCTTGGGTGGGTTTAATGCAATTACGAAATAGGCAAGCTTGACCCCGTATTGCTTCTTTGCCTTTCTGCCTTCCACTATGTGAGAATGAAGCTTTTCTCTCCTCCAGAGGACACAGCAATTGAGGCACCATCTTGAAATCAGAATTGCCAAACCTGCATGTACCTTAATATTGGACTTCGCAGCATCCAGAACTGTGAGCCTACAGATTACCGTTTATAAATTACCCAGTCTGTGGTATTCTGTTAATATGTATTTTCCAATAACATGGACATGTCAGTCACCTCTCATGCACATATATACACACACACACACAAGCATATATATACATATGTATATATACACACACACATATATATGCGTGTGTGTGTGTGGGGGGGTGTGTGTGCAGTTTTGGTGTTTCCTCCAAAATTTGAACATGTATATAGTGTTTAGATTTTTTCATACAGGAGACTTTCATTTGAGCATATTGTTTCACTAGTTAAGGAGCATCTACTCATCCTCAGTAAAGTACTTACTACTACTACCTGCCTGTATTGCAGCAATAGGCCCTGCTCCCTTTGAGTGTTAAAGGGTCAAGAAACACCCTTTAAGCCAAGAGGGAGACAAAAGATCTCAGGGTTGATGAAATACTATTCCATAAAGACAGGCTAAACTCAGCAGAATCATTTTAGCAACTATGCATTTAAATGAAAACCACGTCTCTACTACACTGACTTTGATATAGTTTATTCTTTTTATTTGAGTTGGTAATGTTCTACAAAGTCACCACAAACAACTGAATTAGCAAATAGTGAACTATTGCTCATAGGGAAAATGTAAGGTTAAGTTCCTGGGAGCCTCTGGTCATAATATTTTTGCAAACTGGGATGCCATTTGCATTATATAGATTTGTTTGCCAGAGTCCTTATAAAGCAAGCCAGTCTAATCAGCATTGAGAAACTGCTTTTCTACATTACCCTCTACTTGTATCACATTTAGCAGTTATTTTAAAAACTCGTCTGCACCTTCCTGATCTGTGGAACCTGCCTTATCTGCAGGCGTAACCTTTTTTGACTTTGTATTGCCTTTTAAAACATGTGAGCCAGCCAACCTAGCTAAGAAGGGTTAAACTCTTTCCTGACCCTGGGTAATATGATCATAAATTTCTTTGACTTTCAGCCTCACAACAGTGTTGTCCACTTTGTTTTTTAAAAATAGATTGTCATCTCATGAATCCACAAATTTAACTACTTTTCCTCTTTTTCATAATTTCATCATTCACTGTAGATATTACTTTAACACTTCCAGAGTAGTTTCATAAACAGATCAGCAAAATTTCAATTTCTTTTGGTAGATGTCCTGTGTTGCTGATTCATTATCACTGAATTCATGGCCAACAGTCCTATAACTTATGCCTGAATGAAGCTTATCTGACACATCTGTTTTCTCCATAAGGCACATCACAGCCTTCTTTCTCTTAGAAACATTAGACAGCAATCTAATACTATGCTTGGGGGCTATTGTAAATAGCAAAGTCACCAGCAAAAATCACAACAATGTGAAAAATGTGGCACTAAATAAACCATATAAAGGATACTTGTTTACAGTATGAGAGCTGAAACAGGAAAACAGAGGGTTTCTTTGTTCTGCCTCAGCTGGGCATATGAATGTCAGTTGACTCAAATTTTTTACTATTCTCTGCATGTCCATGAATAACCATGAACACATCTTTGAGTATTGGTTCGGTGGTTACAAATAAATTTTAACAGGTTGGTGGATCTGTAACCATGGAATCTGCCCATAATAAGTGCAGGTCATGGCAAGGAAGTAATCTATATTCTTTTCATGCCAATGTGATTATTGAATAGACCCCTTTGCCATGGACTCCAATTGTCCTCTGTATATAAAATGTTCTTAGAGGATTGTTATGCAAGGTAGCAAAGGCCAATTTTTCATTACTTGGTATACATTAAGGAAAAAACTTTATTAAAAAACTTAGGACGTGAGAACCAGTATGAAGGGGGAGTACAGACCCCTATCCTCTCATCATCTTACAGAAAAGCAATTGGGGGCCAAAGGCAATATGTAGGAGGGTTATATTCAAGAGACAAGGCCCCTGAAAGCAATCTTATGAGTTGGGAGTGGGGTCACAGAGGGACAAACTATTTAGGTGCCAAACAGTCTGAGTATAGATGGCAGCTATTTTCAGATTTCTGTGAAATTCAGCTGCCCAGCATCTGGAGAACTTGAAGCCTATGGGAAGTTTCAGACCCTTCTGCTGGGGGAAAAGAGTCACAAGTCTGAGGATCTGAGTTCAGGGGTAGCCTTTACCACTGAGAGAATTCAGGAATCTGAGATCCAGACAATGCAGAGTGAGCTTCTGTAGTTAATTTAAGTTGTATTTTCTCATTGCACCATTATGGTAGTTGAATTGTTTGTGTTAATTTGATTTCCAGATTGGAAGAAGTTCAATATTTATTTTTAAATGTAATTTTAAAACTATATTGTCCATTTTGTCTTACTTTTTTTTTTTCTGGAGACCAGATTAAATTGATCTCAAGCAATTTGACCAGAGAATATTGATATGGACTATTCTATTTTTGAAACTGCTATAAAGTACAGCATTATCTATGTTATCTATGTGTGTTACCCATTGGTTGTATAAATTATATAACTTCCTTTAAAAATTAAAACTCATACAAATTATTCTGCCCTTTCCAAAAGATGCTTCCCTATTCAACTTGGACAATCAGCTAAAGAAATCCTCAATTAAAAAGCAACCTAACCTGTCTAATTTTGTTGTACTATAGGTTTCTACCATTTTTACTTTCTATAGCTTTAAATTTAAAGGTTTAAACTTTTAATAGTTTAACATTTTCAAAGAAATAACCTTTTTTTTAACTTGTAAATCTCTTTAAAATTATTTTATTAGAGATGTTGAGACGATTGACCAGGACCCATTCTCAGCCAGAGCTACAGATTCTATACATTCCAAGGAAGATTCCAAAATATTCCCTGAATGATTTTTCCCCAAAACTTCAGCTTTGAAGAACATTTATAAGATAATTATTGTTAAACATAGAATGCCATGCAATGATTTTCTTGTATTACCCATTTTTATTACTCTTTAATCTAGTCAACTTTCTAAAAACAAACTTAAGCCAAACACACAAAAATAAAGATTTAAAATATAAGTCAATGTATAACAGATCAATTACAATGGTCCATAAAAATGAAAAAATATACAACTTAAACAATTCTTATAAGCATAGCTCAAATTCTAATCTCTCTTGTTTGTTTTACAAAGAGGTTTCAGAAACATTTAGTTATTGTTTTACAAATGGAAATGCTATGTTTCCATTTAGGAGGAATGAAATCCTGAATATTAATTTGAATCCAGTTGACTTTCATTATTTTGTAAACTCACAGAATCTCAAAGGCTAGAGTTTGTTATCTGTAAGGAGGGAGATTTAAGCCACACACATAAAAAAAAAAATTTAAAAAAAGAGTTTAACATTTTGTCTTCTAACTAGCACTGCACTTACAATTTCAAAACTTTTTTTCTTTAAAATACTTTATTTGCAACTAACCTTTTTTTAAGGTTGTTCCTTTGGAGAGGATCAATAAAAGCACAGCATTTCTCCACTCTCACCTCTTAAAACTTTTGGCTTCCTACAAGTTTCCCTTGTTGCTTAGTCTTTATTGCTGACAATTCTCAGAGGTTTCTGTTCCTCTGAAGGCATGTCCCTTGTCAAAAGAGGCGGGCTACCTTCTGAGGTGTCTTTTATTTTTCTTTAGCCGTTCCTTCATTTTTGATATCCTTGATTAGGGCAGCCCAATGATCCAGGTGCAAGGCCTGGGCAATCTGCTAGACATTCTGATCATCATCTTGACTCATGCTGGGGTCACGATGGTACCCACAGAAGCAGCCATGACATAGGGACAGCATAGCTATTTGCCAGTTGTCATAGCTAATATACTACTGTTTACAGTCTATGTGCCACTCTCTTGGGGACTAGGAAGAGAAAGGGAAAGCTCTTTCCTTGTTTTGTCATTGAAAGTGGCATGACATGGCTTGGCATGGCTACCATTTCTGGCTTCTCTGTCACTTCCAGTACCAAAATGGCCTGAGCAGAGTTTACTATGATGACCTGCTAGATCTCTGCAAGTTTTCTTCTCTCCCTTGGTCTTTTTAGACTCTTATCACCTTGACCACACCTTGCTTATGGACCCTTTTTGGTCATGGCCCTTGGGCATCTTTATCTTTTTCCCCACTTCTGAAGATAACTCCAATTCTATTCATTCATGAGGATATCCCCAGATTTTTTAGGGCTGTGAAAGTTTCTCTCTATTTTGGATCTGTCTCTGTAATAAAGCAAATGTTTACTGGTAGAAATGTTGCATCTCCTTCCAACACCCCATCATGGGCGTTAGTCTATTCCTGCATTTTTTTTTATACCAGGCACTGTTCTAGTTTCTCTGTATTTCCCTTAGTGCATGTTGCTAGTATCTCTGCAGAAATAAGCTGGCACCTTGCCTATGTGCCAATTTTTTGACCTCTTGAGAAATCTAAGTGGTGGGTTCCAGTCCCCAACCCAATTTAGGTCACAAGGGGAATGGACTTCCACCATTTCCCAGTTGTGCTAAGAAAAGAAATAATGTATGTAAAATGCTTAAGCAACACTCTGGTTTAAATATTTTTTCCTGGCAGTGGGACTAATGAGTAGAAGTAGGTGAGATATCATGGTGATGAATAAATACCTGGTAATGAATAAATACCTCACTTAGTATTCTCATCAACAAGTGTACATGGAGAAATAACAGATATGCACTGTTCCCCAAAATATCTTGAATATGCAGACCAAAGTGAGCCCTTTTATTATATATTATCCAATACTCATCCTTCGGTATATCATTGTTGGTTTTGGTACCAATCTCTTTCAAATCTCTCCAGACCTTTGTTAAAAGGTGAAGATAACTAGATCACGTACAACTCCAACTCTGATGACCAATGCTCCACCTCTGATTACCAATTCATTTGCAAGTGATTTTTCCCATTATGATGCCAGTGACATGGTGAAGGAGTCTATTACCAAGGAGACTGACTGTGACCTTGAGAATTTCAGCCCTACTATCTACACCATGAGGTCCAATAGTGTTCTCAGGACATCTCAGGATACCTTCAGGCAATATGTTTATAAATAGTCTTCAGCTTTTCTGTTTTTTGTTTTTTCTTTCTTTTTTTTTTTGAGATGGAATCTCGCTCAGTCACCAAGGCTGGAGTGCAGTGACGCAATCTTGGCTCACTGCAACCTCCGCTTCCTGGGTTCAATGATTCTCCTGCCTCAGGCACCCACCACCACGCCCAGCTGATTTTTGTATTTTTAGTACAGATGAGGTTTCACCATATTGGCCAGGCCGGTCTCGAACTTCTGACTTCACATGAACCGCCCACCTTGGGCTCCCGAAGTGCTAGGATTACAGGCATGAGCCACATCGCCCAGCTTCAGCTTCTCCCTTTAAAAAATTTTTGATGTGTTCCTCTAAGACGTTGCTGGTATAAACGTTCCTCTGAATTCACTGACTTTCCACATTTCATCTCTTCTAATTCTGAAACTTTTTGTTCTTCAATGCCATGGATTTCCCCTAATTCTCCTGATCAGTATTGCCCATTTAATATAATCAATGTGGTAAGTACTTTGTTAGAATTGTGACAAAATAGCTATATGGAATTGGAAAGAGGAATTATTGATTCCATAAATGAAGAGAGGGATCCTGAAGGATTTCCTAGATGACCTCACATTTGAAAAACATTTGAAAAATGCATACAATGGAAGACTAAGAAGAGCACTATGATAACAGCATGCATAGGGAGTTGGAGGAAACAAGGAATACTACAGTGTAGCTGAAGTAAGGACAGGTTGGAGGAGGGATGTCAGGGCAAATAGCGAAGGGCCGTGAACCCACGTTAAAGACTATGAACTTCATATGGGGTCTGGCAAGCAGTTGAGTAACTAGTGAAATATATGTATTAGAAACGAAATCCTGACAGAAAGAGGCAAAAACAGATGGGAAAAGAGGAGAAACTAGAGGCAGGGAGACTAGTTAGGAGATCCTCATTCCTCCGAGAAGTGAGTCTGCTTCCTTTCCTCCCTGCCTGCTCCCTCCAGGTGCTGTAAAGCAGTTCTGGTCTCCCGAAACAGAGCTATGAGGGAAGAAGGGATGTGTGTGACTTTAAATATGCGCCCTGAGTAGGGGTCTGGTACTAGTGGCTTCCATAATGGGAGCTTACAGCTGTAATCTTATTAGGAGTACAGCACCTAGCATATCATAGGTGCTCAAGAATATCTACAGAACGAGTGAATGGAAGCGAAAAAAACCCTTTCCTGTCATTATCACACTCGCAAAGTAAGAAGTCCCCTTTTACATACCCCCTTGGGATAAAGTATATAAAAAAGATTCTCCTAAAATCTAGGACTAATTTTTTTTCCACTCAGTCACATTTCCTTGAAAATTGATTCTGCACCCTGTTATGGAGGCCACCTGGGGTTTAGAAATAGCATGGGCTTCAGAGCCAGGCTGACTCAGGTGCACATCCTTACTCAGTAATTGTGCGAACTTGAATAATTTTGTAACTTTCTGATCCTCCATTTCCTAATCTCTATGCTAACAATGAGGAAAGGGTTGCAGTGAGGAAAGAGATGTCTGTAAAATGCTTATGCCAAAATGTGGCTGCAGTTCAGCCAGATGCACACGGAACTACATGCGCAGGAACTCTGAGATCCAGTCAGAGAGAGAGCTGCAGAATTATATAGAAGGGTGGCCATTGTGCTTCTCCACTCCTCTACTCCAGTGTTGGACCAGCCCTACTTAGGCTGTTATCTGAGGCCAATGCATGTACTAAGTCAGAATCAGACAGAACTCATCCCATGTAGCAGATACAAATCTCAATCCAAAAAAAAAAGAAAAAGAAAAAAAAAACCCTAGTTGTACGAGAAATATGAACTTTATTTTTCTATGTGAATTACATTTTTCCAATATGAGACTCAGTTTAATGTAAAGATAGAAAAATTTCAGAAAATATAATGTTCCACCTCACCAGCTGCCTTTATCTGGGGATGGACATAAGTTGCTGGAGACTTACATAGAGCCAAATCATTGGGAGAGTGTATCTAGTTTTGTATAGTGTCAGTTGCCCACATCAGCATTTGATCGAATGATCCCATTCCCCTTTGGTCTTAGTGGTAACAGTTGGGTCCTTCTTTATGCCCACCCCAAACATCTGACTGTCTGGGCCATTTCTGTACTGCTGTGTGAACAGAGGAAACTTTTTGTACCCCTGACCCTGTAGTGTCACAGAGATCTCAAAGAGGAGACCATCTGAGGACTGCCTACCTGCCCTGCACAGCCATCTCTTCTGCTTGTACATCGGGGGGAAGGAGAGAACCCTTGAGGTGAGTCTATGTCCCAATTACCAGGGATAGTCTAGAGAAGCAAGAATACTCTAAGGTTCTCTCCTTCCCCTCAATGTACAAGCAGAAGAGATGGCTGTGCAGGGTAGGTACTTGCCTGTACCTGGAAGTTTAGGCAGGATCTCCTCCCTCTGACCTCTCTAATTGTGGCAGCACTTCCTGTCTATTTTAATCATTTAACTTTACTAGGTTTCTTATGGATTGTTTTCTCATAATAATTCTTTCGTTTTGTCCTCTTGAGTCCAAGGTTTTGAAATTCAAAAGCCAGAAATAAGACTATTGTTCTCTCTTTTTCTTTTTCTTGAGCCAGTCAGTAAGTTTGTTGCTGAATTGAGGGTGGAGGGAGGGAATCAAGAAATATGTGTAAATGCAAGGGGGAAACAGTTTATTTAGTCTTAGCCACTTCATTTTTACATTTTCTCTGGTTAAACCATCCCACTTCATTTTTTTTTCATATTTCACTTTCTCTTGCCCTTTGACACTACTATACATTGCTTGAAATAATTTTCTCTTCATTGCCAATGGCATCCTTCTGAAGTTGACTATGTTAAAGTAAGAAACAAGAATCTCATCTACTGGGCTGTTCAGCATATCATGAAAATAGTTTAGTATTAAATTGACCAGTCATTTGTTATTAATGTACATATATACTTCTCTATGGACTGTGTTTTAAATGACGGTAAAACTCACTCTGTAATCATTAGTTTTGGGGTATTGTTAGGACAAGAACTTATGTGCTTTCTTTTGCCCAGTTACTGTTATAATATTGCATTTCTTTGTCTAAAATCTAAGTCCAATTAGAAAAACTAGATAAATGAGAGTATGACTTTTTAAGGGTTTCAGATTTTTGTGTCTCATCATAAAACAGAATTTTTAGCAATTTTTACTACATCAATTTTGTTTATAAACATTTTTATACATGTATCACAGAAACATTTGATAGTTTGTCAACAAAAGTGTAGTAATATATTTTAAAATCTGGTTCTGTAAATGAATAATTCAAGTAAAATAGGAAATAGGAAGAGAGCTTGGGAAAGGAATAAGTATGACTTTTGATCTTTTTATTAGACTATCATAATCAGATGATTCCTTTATCAGAGTAGGATGTCTATGTCTGAAATAAATCTGGGCCTCCATCGGAATACTTGGAATGTAAATCTTAAACACTCATTTGTGATGACAGTCAGTCAAATGTTCTTTCAATTTGATGTCCAGTTGATTCATGAATTTACTCATGATTTATGATGAGTCATGTCAAAAGGCAGTAATGTTGTTGAACTTGAATTTGATATTTTGGCCTGTGATCATAGACTAAATTAATTTTTTTTCTAATGCATAATTTATCCTAAAGATTTACTTCATGCAGAGATTCCTACATATTCCAACAACTCTCTTTTTATAAAGAACCTAACAAAGCAGGTTAGTGAGGCAAATTACAGGACCTTTATCAGATGAATAAACTTTAAAAATAGACCATTTGTGCACAGAGACGTGCATAGCTTCATCTTTTATAATCAAGTTATAAAAAGCCATCATGTTGGTGTAAGGACTGTTCTAATAGGACACATAAGCCTTCCTGTAGCTAACCCCTTCTCAGTGCTGACACAACCTGAGAGTCAGAAGATAATGTAAATGGAAAGGGCCTTAAACATCATTTAGTCTATCTGCCTTGTTTTACAGGCACAGAAATTAAGGTGTTTGACAACGTACCAGTCGACACACAGTGATTAAACCTGATTGAGTCAGGTTGGGGTTCCTGATTTCCCGACTCCAAGCCTCTGACTCAATGCAGCATTTTCATTTCCTGCTTCTTGTATGATTAGGACAGATTCATCTACAGTTTAATCATCTCATTCATGAAAAGTACAGAAGAAAGAGCTATGAAATTGTTTTACCCTTTTAATTTTACTTCAGTTAAAATTTTCCTTATGATTAGGATTACAACTTTTTAAAAAAATATTTCAGACACTTTTCATTATAGAACAAAAGGACAGGTGAAAATGTATTATTCTTTTTCTCCATACTTTATGCATTCATTTTGTATAAATAAAATTGCATTCTAACCACCTATTAAATGTCTTTTCTACTAGCTGTGAGATATTTGAGATCAGTTATCATGTTTCATTCAGGTGTTATATTCCTAAAGCCCTAGCACAATTCATGGCACAATACATTTTTGGTGAATGAATGCTAGATTACCATTTTCCTGGAGGTAGTAGCCTTGTTTTCTATTTGTATCCTTTGTACACATTAGCACTTAGTATATACATTTGTAATGAATAATAGAATGAGTAAGTAAATAGACATTCATGGAGGATCTCTTTGGACTTTCTTAACTAGAAACAACGGTGATTTTTAAAAAAGTAGTGAGCTATGTAGCTCTTAATTGTTAGTGCTTATGTTACTCCTTATAAATGTATAAAAAATTTGTATCTCTAGAAATGATATAACCAAGGTAAGATTTAAATATAAGCTAGTGTTTAGAATTAGGCCTGAATATCTCAGAGAAAAAAATGCAACAAATTCATTTAACTACGCAGGTCACTGGCCCAAGTTTCAGTCAGTAGCATACTTGGCTAAGATTTTAGCACCAAAACTTTTTTTAGTGAATTAAAATCAAAACTGAAAAGAGAAGACTAAATTGGGGTGCCACAATGAAGCTTGAGGAGATGGGTATACAATTTTAAACAGAAATAGAAAAGCCTTTCAAGATTTTGTAATTTTCTCCCATTTCTCACCCATCTCCTTGTTCTCCCTTTCAAAGATGAAGAACATCTTTGAAAAATACAATTGAGTTTTATTGAAAAATAAATTATGCTTTCTAAATTTGGCACTTAGAGAGCCTTCCTTTGAGGATTTATTGTGAGAAAAGGGTCCATAAGATTGTAAATACAGCTTTTGTTAGTTAGTAGAAGGCAACATGGTTGAAAAGATGAGGATTTACATTAAAAGCTTACAATATAAAGCCAAAGATTATACTAGAGAAGCCTTAATGTGTTATTGTTACTACTCTGTTAAAAGATTGCTGAATTGGTCCTCACATGGGAAAAGGAAGGGAAGTGGGGGAGAGAGATGTCTGTGCCATATCTGTTCCTGTTTCCTTCACTGTGTCGTTACTTAATCCTCAGACGTACACATGAAGTAGATGTTATTTATTTCATGGTTCAGAACTGAAGCTCGGTTAAGTAAAACAATTCGTGGGAGGTCATCAGTCTCCTGCTTACTTTTTTAGCCTCACCTTCTACCATTCTCAACCTCACCTGCTCCTTTCACCCTTAGCATCTTTGCTCTTCCCTGAACATCCCAAGCATGCTGCCTTCTGTGACGCTTGGTCTAGCTATATTTTCTGCTCAGGGTTCTCAGCCCCCCACTATTAATGTGGTTAGATCCCTCTTGTCACTCAGATCTCTGGTGACATGCCATTGCAGAAAGGGCTTTCCTGATGACCCTATATAAAACATCTTATTTCATATGTGTTATGATCTAAATGTTTGTGTTGCCCCAAATTCATATGTTGAAATTATAATTCCCAATGGGATTATATTAGGAGGTGGGGCCTTTGAGAGGTGATTAGGTCATGACAGTATAGTGTTAATGAATGATATTCATACTTCTGTAAAGGAGGACTGAGAGACCACCTCATTCCCTCTCCCTGTGAGATTACAGTGAAAAGACAGCTGTCTATGAACCGGGAGGTGAGTCCTCACCAGACACTGACTTTGCAGGCACTTTGATCTTGAACCTCCCAGCCTCCAGAAGTGTGAGAACTAAATTTTTGGTTGTATATATGCCACTCAGTATATGGTATTTTGTTATAGCAGTCCAAACAGACTAAGATAATATGCCAGTAAGATCCACCATTATTTTGGGTACCACTAAGAAAGCAAAATGCTGCTAGTTAATCAATGACATGATAATTTTTTAAGATGCATCCCAGTTTCACAGACATTAAAATGTAGGGGGAAAATGTTCTTAGAATTGATGAAATGCAATATAACTTCCTGGCCTTCTCTCCTGTTCCCTTATGCTGGATTATTCTCTTTGTAGTGCTTATCACTCTCTGATATAATGTATATTTTCTTTGTTTTTTCTCTCCACACTAGAGTTTAAGCTACATGTAAGAGCTTTATTTTGTTTATGACTGGTTATACACGTTGGCTAGATGTGCCCTACACCTGTCTCTTCTTCTTCCTGGGCACTCTGGATTACATTTTCCAGTCTCCCTTTCAGTTGGGTGAAGACATGCGAGAATCTTCTGGAAAACTCTCCTTTATTTTTCTCTTTCCTCCTCTTCCAGTCATAAGGGATGTGAGAGCCACTAAAGGGAAGAAGCCTGTGTCTCTAAATTACAGTGACAAATAAAGCTGCCTCCAGCCCCCACCATCCTGCCACATTGAATTTTATGAGATTGTGATATTAAGAGATATTTGTAATTTAAGCCACTGAAATTTGGGCTTTTTGGTTATATCAGCTAGCCTACTCTAAGATATTGCTCTGTCCGCAGTGCCCAGAACTGTGCCTGCACAAAATAAGCTCTTAATAACTTATAACAATAGGGTAAATGATAAGAATAGTAGGTTTTTGCAGGAAGATGATTAGGTTTGGTTTGTACATAAAGCATTTTCACGGGAGAATGGGGGCGAGTGGTGGCAACATCTTGTATTTCCTCATTTCAGGTGGCCATTTCTCCTTTCAAGCACAGTGAACAACCAGGTGCACTGCCCAAAGTCCTTCCCACTGGGATTACTCTTCTCCACTGTCTTTTGGAGATGTCTGAAAAAGGGACTGTTGTGCTACAATTGTTCACTTTCACGTAGTGCCCGCATATCATGCAGAACCATTTCTAAACCAGGCCCAGTCTTCTCCTCTTCTTTCAACTAGTCTTAGGATACAGCATATAAAGCCATAGGTGCATCCTGAAGGAGAGAAGCCAGTGTAGCAGGAGTAGGGACAATGAGGCATTTGGGTCACTTCTTTATGTAGCTTATTTGTGCCCCCACAACTTGTTCTAGCCCTATTCTGTATGTATCGCTTCCATTTGATGATGGATGTTGATGTACATGCCCAACTTTGTGGCTTGGTGGGTGAGATAATACCCAGGAATGATAGCTCAGTTCACATGGTAATTTGGTGGCCCATAGTTAAGTATTCAGTCTCTACTAAGGCTCAGTAGCAGGCCAAGAGCTATTTCTCAAAAGAAGAGGAGTTATCTACAGAGGATGGTAGGGCTTTTACCACTTTCCAGTGACATTAGGAGCAGCCAGTTAATCTCTCATTATATTTGTTACTTTTCCAAACATGTTCAAAAGTATCATGTATACAGTCACTCATTCCTTGCTTCTTAAATAGGAATATGTAATGGAGATATTTTGCATATCTCTAGTGCCAGATCACATCATAGACTATAAGTACTCTCTTTATTTCTGGGAATAGAGTCATTAGTGTCTTTAAATGTAATCAGGTGAGAGAGCCAATGCCAGAAATCCCAAACCCAAGAAAACTTAAATCCTCAAAATTCTGTTCCTCTGGAGCCACTCTTGGTACCCAAATCTATATTAACCCAGGTTCTTTGGAGAAATAGAATGAATAGGATATAGCTATAGATCCATATATGTGTGTTTGTATGTATAGTAGTCCCCTCTTATCCACAGTTTCACTTTCCACAGTTTCAGTTACGCATAGTTTCAGTCACCAGAGGTCAATTGTGGTCTGAAAATATTAAAAAAAAAATTTCCAGAAATAAGTAATTCATAATCTTTAAACTGTGTGCCATTCTAAGTAGTGTGATGAAATCTTTCACTGTCCTGCTCTGTCCCACCCAGGATGCGAATCATTACTTTATCTAGCATATCTACACTGTATCGTATGAACACATAGAGAAAAACATATGTAGGGTTTGGTACTATCCATGGTTTCAGGCCTTCACTGAGGGTCTTGGAATGTATTCTGGGTGGATAAATAGATATAGGTATAGATCTATCTAGATAGATATGGATTGATATCTATATCTCAATCTATCTACATCGATATAGATAAATATATCTGTAGATGTATAGATAGAGAGAAAGAGAAAGAGAGAGAGAGATTTCTTATTATAGAAGCTGAGGGGTACTAGGATATGCAGTAGATAAGTTGGAGACCCAGGAGAGCCAACAGTATAGTTTTAGTCCAAGTCAAAGTCTGATATTCTCAGAACCAGCAGAGCTGTTGGTATAAGTTCCAGTCCAAGCAGCCCAAGTCCATGTCTGAAAGCAGGAGAAGACTCAGATTGCATTGTGTCCCAGCTTGAAGACAGTGAGGCAGCGAGTGAATTCTCCCTTTCTGAGCCTTTTGTTCTGTTCAAACCTTCAACAGATTGGATGAGGGCCACCCACATTAGCAAGGGCAATCTGCTTTACTCAGTCTACCAATGCAAATGTTAATCTCATCAAAAACCACCCTCATATACACACCCAGAATAATGTTTAACCAGATGTCTGGGCATCCAGTCAGGCTGACACATAAAATTAACTATCACAGCCTGTATTTGTGAGATCAATGATTCATTTACATAATTCTCTCATAGACACAAGTGGTCAATTTTAATTTTCAATTCCTCCTCTTTAGATTAGCTTTGTAAGTTTCTGGGCATTTGACTATTAATCAGGGGTGTGTGTGTGTGTGTGTGGGTGTGTGTTTAGTACAAAGTTCCTCTATAGGTAGGTATAATCTGCTCCAGAAAGCTATTCAAGAAACTCCCAAACTTCTCCTCTAATATATCTTTGTTTCTTTCTTGCTCCTATTTTTGGATGAAGAAAAAGAAAGTGGCTAGGGCTGACTGATCAGGGTGATGATGATGAAAAGAAAAGAACTGTTTTGTTTACCTTTTTATTTCCATATTAAAATATCTGGGAAATGCTGTTAAGGTTGTAGAATTACAAAGATCTAAAAATAGGACTGATGTGTTTCCTTCTGTTCAAGATTTAGCTTAGATATTGTCTCTTCTGGGAAACACCAGGTAAAGCTCCAACGCTGGATTGAATGCTTGTCCCGGTGATTCTTCTAGCATTCCATGCTTCCCTTACTCTCACACTCATAAAAGGTGAACACAGTTCAAGGGCAGAGTCTGCATCTGCTTCATTACTGTGTTTCTACAGCCCAACACAGGTGAACAAAATGTTCAATAAATATCTTTTGAACAAAAGAATAAATGATGCTCTCTTTTTTGGACAGCTGAATCATTGCAGGCAGTGATTAGTTCATGTCAGAGTTTGCTACTCTAGGTTTAAATATGTTTTTTAAAAGAAGAAGACAAAAAATAACCTCCAAACTACTCTGAATTGAACCTTTATTTCAAGTCACATATTCCTTTCCTTATTATTTCTTAGTTATTCCCAACCTACTCAAAATGAGTTTATTGGAAAAGGCTCCTTTCTAATTTGTAACACATATTGCATAGACATTTGGCACAGCTTCATAGTAATCCATTTTATGTGCTAAATTTGCAGATTTTATCTTCCTTGGCTCTTCATAGCTTTCCATTTAGTGCCATGGGCTTCAGGCCATTATAAAAGTTGTGATTTTAAGGTGAAAGTTGGAGGTGATTGCCATCCTAAGATAAAGTTGCATTGATGTAGTATTTTTAAAGCTGTTAAGTGGAACCTATACATAATAGTCATGAGAGAATAACGCTGTCTCCTTGCATAAGAACTTGATTAAACTGCAGCTCTAAAGCTCTTTGCTCTTTCCTGAGGGAGGGTGACAGGACCGGGCCTAGAGCCATTGGATCCATCTGGCAGGAATCTGTCTATGGTAGTGGATGTATGGAGTGGGATATATCCATGGGGAGTGGGATAGAGGGGATGGAGGAGAGGTAAAGGAGAGAGGGAAGCACAAGGGCTGGACTAAAATATTGGGCACGAGGTCAAGGTGGAGCGAGGAGTGGGAAATATTAATATAACAAAAATTAACAGCTGTTGCTATGTTCTTACAAATAAGATAGACATACAAAGAAATGAAATCCCCACTTTTATATCTATCACCATAACCTAGAATATTGGCAGAGAGAGAAAGTGTTTTCTACAACTGTTATTTCAAAATATGGCACAGAAAAAATTGATGAGTCTGGCATGAACAATATTGTAGATCAAGAAACTCAGGAAAGCACAGTGCAATTTGAGTCTGAGGACAGAACAGTGTCTGGAGCATGTTGGCTGTTCAGAAAGAACTTGTTGAGTATCCTCAAATTTGGAATAAGAAGCATTTGAAGTTAAGAATAATAGAACTAGTTGCAGGATCAGGACCCAAACCTGGATAGAGAGATGACAATAACTTCCTGTGACTGGGGCTTTATCAATGCCCTAGAAATGAATGAAGGACAGTGAATTAAGAAATGGATAAATGTAAATTCACATTTAGTAATAACTCATTGATATTTTAAATTTAATTTATAATTGTGTTTACACTGTCATATTTTATTTTTCTCAATTAATTTATTTTTGCTATTCTTCTAAAGTCCCAAGTTAAACAACTTCTTTAGGAATTGTTTTAAAAAAGTTAGAATGGATGGAGCTGAAGACCATTATCCTTAGCAGACTAATGCAGGAACAGAAAGCCAAATACCGCATGTTCTCAGTTATAAGTGGGAGCTAAATGATGAGAACACATGCACACATAGAGGGGAACGGCACACACTGGTGCCTATCAAAAGGTGGAGGGTGGGAGAAAGGAAAGGATCAGGAAAAATAACTAGTGGGTACTAGGTTTAGCACTGGGGTGTTGAAATAATCTGTACAACAAAACCCCATGACATAAGCTTACTTATGTCACAAACCTGCACTTGTACCCTTGAACTTAAAAGTTAAAAAAAGAGTTAGATGATATTCATTGTAATGAACAAACTATATTAATGATCTCCTGGTGCCTCCCAAGGGGTTGGCTGTAATTGGCAACCAGACCTCACAATCTCTATCCCTAATAGTGTTTGCTATATTTTGAGCGCTCAATTAATATTTAGTCACTGAACTATTTGCCTCAACCAGGTAAATGATCTCTTACATGAGCATCACAAACACCCACTGATAATGAAATTATATATCTTTCCTTAATGTTTTTTATTGAACTTTTCTGCTTTAAGAGAGAAAATGTTTTTTTCTTCAAAATGGCAATGTTAGGCCAGGCATGGTGGCTCAGGCCTATAATCCCAACACTTTGTGAGGCCGAGGCAGGCAGATAGCTTGAGTCCAGGAGTTCAAGACCAACATGGGCAACATGAGGAAACCCCGTCTCTACAAAATACAAAAATTAGCCAGGCATGGTGGCATGTGCCTGTAGTCTCAGCTACTCAGTAGGCTAATATGGGAATATCATCTGAGGCCCAGTTGGAGGGGATCAGGGCTGCAGTGAGCTGTAAGGGCACCACTGCACTCTAGCCTGGGTCACAGAGTGAGAACCTGTCAAAAAAAAAAAAAAAAAAAAAGGGAATGTTACATCTTAATTATTGAATTCTTGGCTTCGATTTTATAGCTAAAATTATTGCTTAGAAGCACAGATGAGTATATTGTCTGTCACAAGGATTTAATCTTTTGAACACTTGGCTGACCGTCATATAATATTTTAAACTAAGTGTATCAGATGAAAACACAACTACTGCCAATTCAGTAGAATTGCACCAAATAGTTATTTCTCCCTGAAATTCCAGAGTCAGCCTTTTAAAAAATATTACCCCTTAGGAGATGTCTCTTTATACTGTTTAAACTAATATTACAAATAACATACAAAATGTTATAAAACCAAGGCAAATTATATAATAAGTGAATATATTTCACAACTGTAGTAAACTATATATGAATCCAATGAGACTTTCCTTCTGTTTCTAGTTTTCTCTTAAACTGACTTTTACAAAGAATTTTAATTTAAATGAAATTCTTTGTGCTCACTCACAATTTGGGGACTATTCAGGAGATCTAATTAGCTTTAAACCAGTTTACCTGAAAATCACTTTCACATTTCTGATTTCTTCTAGAAAGTAGTGGATTATTACTTATTAATGGCTCTAGGCCATTTATGAAAAATGTTGCTTTTGTCTGAAAAGTTGAATTAATGAATCTCTTAACACTGAACCTCTGTTGTCAGTGGATATTTTTAAATAACTGCAATGAAATTGGGAAAAGTAAATTGCAAAGAAAATTTTAACAAAACCCCTCTCCCCTTTTATTGTAAGGCACAGACTCCTGAATAAAATAAAGTGAAGAAATGTAAAAGAGTAAATGGATTTAGTGGAAGCAATATATATTCAAAAACCATTAATATATTCAGATAAAGAATTTTTCTTTATAAATTTCTCCCCCTTTGCTCCTTTTAGATTCATCACTGTATGTGTCCACAAACTCTGAATAATTAATTCTTTCATTGTATTCTTGAAGCAGATAGGCAAATATTACCATTCAACTATTAGCTGTATAATACTTGACATGCCCCATAATTTTATAGTTGAGAAAGCTAATAATTAGGCTGTAAACTCCCAGGGGTGGAGAAATTAAGGAATTGGTCCAAAATTGTAATGAATGTTGGAATAATTATTATCATTGTATTCACAAGTTCTTGACCCCTGTACACAAAACTTATCTCCATATATATATAATCTCCATATATATACACACACACACACACATATATACACATATATACATATACACACATATATATGCATATATATGGTCTCAAATGCCTATTGTCTTAATCCTATTTACCATTCTCCATGCTTTCTAGTTTTTCTGAAATGATTTACCATTCTAATATACTGACACAAATATGTCTTATTTTAAAACTCAAAGTATATATTGCCTTGAGAAAAACTATTATGATTAAATAAAATTAAAGAAAGTTTATGTATAGGTAATTGTCTTTATTAACAGTAAGACAATCCCTTAATTTTTTTCTCTGCTGAAAAACCTATCCATCACTTCACCCACCTTCCCCTTTTATCTTCATGCCTTAGAGGAAAATGTGTTCACACAAAAGCTTAATCCCTCCCTGTTTTCCTCACCTAATTCTAAATTATATTTTTCACTGATTCCCTCCCTTTTGCTTACAAATATGCTAAAGATTTTCCTATCCTAACAACAACAACAAAAGACATCTCAATTCTGTTTCTCCCTTCAGCCACTTTCTGCTTTAACAATTTCCCCTTCACTACTGGGAGCCGAAAAGTCATCTAAACTTACTGTCCCTTCCCTTTTCCCACTCATTTGCTCTTCAGTTCATTGGTCTATATTCCTGTCACTTGAATGAAACTACTCTGATTGAAATCAAAGATGTAGCTATTATTGGATCCAGTAACTGCATAAATATCTCATCTTGTTTTACTTTCCTGCAACATTCAACATTGTCAATCACATCCTCCATTACTAAAACTTTCTTTGTCTTGCTTCTTATGTAAGTATATATATTTTTTGTGCCCTCCTTAAATAGTGATTTTTTCCCCTGCCATTTCTCTCATTATTTCTCCTCCGATAGCACCTAAGTGTCTATCATTTAATCTTGCTTTGGCATAGGATGTAATTTATCCTAAACATATCATTCTTGCTGCAACTTCTCTAGTGAGTTTCATCTATATTTCCAACTGTTTATTGCCCATTTCCTCTTCAATATTCTTTAGCAGTCTCCAACTTTAACCTGTCTATCATAAAACTCATGATCTATCTCCTGAAATCTGCTTTTCTTCCTGACTTACTATCTTAGTTAATGTTCATTAAACTAAAATCTAGGAAAAACACAAGACTTGGAGTCAGAAGTTCTGGGATCAAATTCTGGGTCAAAATCAGATTAGTTTTATGATTTTGTATGAGTTTCTTTTCTCAAGCCTCCATTTCCTCACCTGCAAAATAGTAAAATAATGCTTCAAAGAGTTTTAGAAAATAAGTAAATGAAGATTAAAATGAAAGCATCTGGCAAAATGTCTAACATGTAGCCATCACTAAACACGTGTTAGTTTCCTTTGTTTTTTTTTCTACATTGCCTTCTTCCTGTCGAAGGACAAGATCATCATACAATAACTAAAGCAATAAATGAATTTGTTACTTTCTTAAATCAGGGAGAATGATGGTAGCAGGGAAGTTTCCCTTAGCAAAGCCAACATTTGGAAAAGGCATGGGGAGAAACTGACAGACTTTTGAGGAGGCATAGATTTCAGAGTTTGAAAGACTTTCAGGAGTGGCAGTGGTTGCAGCCCGCGTAGAGGCATACTTCTTCAGGTCAGGCTGGCTGGCTTTCAGAAGTGTATTCACTGAAGCACTGAAGATAGTTGTCATTGATTTATTAATGCTTTTTATTCCTGTTTGGGTGGTTACTCACTACAGAGCCTCAGAACAACATCTTGTCCCAGGAATGTGGAATCTTTGAGGTTTTCTTGGTTTTGTTTCTCATTCTTTTTCTCTCCACCCTGCCTCTCACCAATTTTCAGTTGGTCAACAATCTTGCTCATTCAACTTCCAATGTCTTTCAAAACTTGCCTAGCCCCAAGTGTCTATCTCTATTTCTGCTGGTGCCCTAATTTATGTTTTCATCATCTTTCAACTGTTCTTTGGTAATAGCATCTGAATATGCTAACTCAGTCTCCCAGCCCCCAGACTCCAACTCTCATCCACTCTCCACACTGGCATCAGAGTTAGTCACCTAAAACAGGTATGATAATCAACTCTAACTTAAAATCTTAATGATTTCACTGGGTTTATAGCATTTTCCCCAATATCACCTGATATTAAAATGCAGATTTCTGGGTCTCATGGGGCTGGGTTCCAGGAATCTGAGTTGTAATAAGTATTCCCAAGATGTTATTGTGTTCACAGAAGTTTGAGAACCACTCACTTGTAGGCTATAATGCAAATTCCTTGGCACAAGCAGTCCTAATGAACCAGCTTTCCAGCTTCATATTTTCGTACTTTCCACGTATCCTATATTGTAATTACACTGAGCTACTCATCTTTCTGCAGACACACATGGAAAATTCTCTTCTGTTTTCTCTGTACGTTCTGGCCCTTCAGCCTGAAATATTAATTTGCCTCATAAACTCCTGCTAATCCTTGACAGCCAGTTCACATCTTTCAGAAACCTACCTTTTTCATAATTATGTTTCTGTGCCTTCCTGTATAATTCGTAATTGCAATGTGTGGAGTTAAGTGCCTACTTTTCCCTCTGGTGGACTGAGTTTCTTGAGGGTAAATGTCAAATCTTATCCATATGTACATGACTATTACCTAGCACACTGCAATCATATAATACATGTTGACTGCATATTTGCTGAATTAAATTTTTATGGAAACCTTGAAGAATATCAGAATAGAATATCAGCCTAGAATATCAGAGAAAGGATATATTAATATACTCCATTTATTTGTAGATTCAACTAAAGCCCGGTGGTATTCACTGACAACAAACCAACTTTACTTTGGCCCCAACCTTTGTTGGAAATAAAAATTAACCTAAGCCCAGATACTTTTAACAGAAAATTGTTTGTATTCTGGATTGTTCATTGGATTGCAAGTTTTTGGATTGTTCTACAAAATTTGTAAGTTCCTTTCTAACCCATGTTTATTTGGAATGGCTTATACAGACCCATGACATCTTTTCATTTGATTATTTTTCTTAATCACAAAAGTAATAGCACTAATTTCAAACGGTGGAACAATTTAACATATAAAAGTTAAAAAATAGTAATCTTTACGTACATACAGCTTCTGACTCTCACCTTCATCAACCCTCTTTTTATTCCTATGTAGTAACCAATGTTTATAGCCTGATATGTACTCCTCCTACTTTTCTCTATGCTCATATAGAATAGGTTTAAAAATTTGCTTTGTTTGTTGTTAATGGAATCATATTATACAAATCTTGAAATTTACTTTTCTTACTTCATAGTACATTGTGAATATTCCTCCAATCAATAGATAGAAATCTAACTTGTTTTTTTAATAACTAAATAACATGTCATAGTATGGTTGTACTACCATTATTTAACCAATCCCCTGTTCCTAAACAGTCACGCTGTGTCCAGTTGTTTTTTTCTCACTATTCACAATGCTTCAATTAACAATGCAGTCTATACATGTACTATTATTATTTATGTAGAAGGGATTATCAAAAGTTAAATAGCAGAAGAAATGCGTATTTTTATTTTTAATGATCAGATTGTGTAGCAACGTGTTAAACATCTTAAGTTTACTGGGCACTTGAATTTTCTTTTTGAATTAGATGCTTATATCCTTTGTCCATTTTCCCATTGATTTGTTTTTTAAAGACAATAATTTTTAGAGGCTCTTTTGTATTACCCTTTTGGCTCTTAGATATGAAACAATTTTCTTCTATTTCCTGCTTATCCTCTTTTATTGATTATAATATCTTTACCCTGAAAGCATTTGATATTTTTATGTAATGAGTTATATTTATCTAGTCCTTTATGGATTTTTATATTTCTTATTTTTATCCCAAATTTCTTTCCATCTCCAATTTATGCAGTCTTCTAATTCTTATTCTAATATTTGTATTGTTTTACTTCATGTATTTAAATATCAAAAGGAATTAGAAATTTAGTTTTGCTTTTTTCCAGGTGGACAGCCAATTAGGTCAACGGAATTTAATAATAAGTTAATTATAGGGATGAGGTGAGGAAGAAATTGTCTACTATTATAATTTCTTTAATATTTAGTTGCCTCTTCAAATTTTCTATTGCTCCTTAAATTGTACCATTTAATGATACTTTACTATGAGACAGGAAATGACTGAAAATATTTTGTACCTCAAGAAGTTCACAGGTGTGGCAAAGTTTGTTTTTTTAATTGTGAAAAATGTTTCCAAGTTTTCTTTTACAAAATGATAAATGTTCTAAATATGTTGACATTTTCTGAAATGACAAGTGAGTGCCACAAGAAAGCTACTAGTTGTGTGTACTCAATAATAAGGGCGATCTGAATGTTTCCGGGCCAGGCGCGGTGGCTCACCCCTACAATCCCAGCACTTTGGGAGGCCGAGACAGGTGGATCATCTGAGGTCAGGAGTTTGAGACCATCCTGGCCAACATGGTGAAACCCCATCTCTCCTAAAAATTAGCCTGGCATAGAGGGTAAGTGTTGGCTATGGATGGTTGTTTTTGTTTGTTTGTTTTGTTATTGTTTTCTTTGAGATGGAGTCTCACTCTGTTGTTCAGGCTGGAGTGCAGTGGCGCAATCTCAGCTCACTGCAGCCTCCGCCTCCCAGGTTCAAGTTATTCTCCTGCCTCAGCCTCCCGACTAGCTGGGATTACAGGTGTGTACCACCATGCCCAGCTAATTATTGTATTTTTAATAGAGACACGGTTTCGTCATGTTGGACAGGCTGCTCTTGAACTCCTGACCTCGGGTAATCTACCCATCTTGGCCTTCCAAAGTGCTGGGATTACAGACGTGAGCCACTATGTCTGGCCAATATGTCTTATGTGTTAGTTGTTTTGGGAAATAATACTTGACCTTTTTATACTGCTATACCACTGATAGTACCTATTAACATATCATTTAAATTTTTCAACAAGAAGAACATCATGCTCAATTAGAAACTTAGCTAATGAATTTTAGTTCAAACTCTGCCATAGAAACCCCAAATTTACTTAAAGTTTGTGCAGAGATCTCATTTTTGTGTTTAAAAATTTTCTATAACAATATAATTAGGACATTGATTAATATAAAAGACATTTTATTAAAATGAAATGATTGTTAAATTAATCAAACATACATAAATCACTTTTGCTATCTACATGCATTCATGTATTCATTCATCAAATATAAATTATTTACTACATTACCAAGTACATTCTAGCCTCTGGATATGCAATAATCCATGGGATCTGGTCCCCTTACTTTAAAAGAACTTATGTTTTAGTTGAAGAGACAGTCAAATAAATAATTCAGCAAGGACAAGTTTAATAATGAGACATAGGTTCAGTGCTATCAGAGAGGAAGGAATGATCATTTTTGTTTTGGAAAGTAAGGGGGTGCCTGGGAGGTTTCATTGAGAGAATAATAGCTCAATGTAGGCTTGAAAGATATATAAGAATTTCCCTGGTTGACAAAAAATAGAAAGTCATTTCAAATAGAAGGGAGAATATGTCCAAAAGCAAAAAAAGCATAACAACATTATGTTCTAGGAAATGCAAGTGGTTTAGTGTTTTTTAAGTGTAAGGTTTGAGGCAGGGAGTTGCTGGAAATGAGTCTGGATTGATATAATGAAGCAAATTATATAAATAATATAGGCATTAAGGGATTTTCACTGTAAGATTTACTTTTCAGATAATCTAGCTCTAATATAGTTACAACCAAAAGAGTAAAATAATCCACCCAAGTTCTTCAAAATAGGAACTGCACAAAAGCTAGATGAAACTATGCAATTGTTTGTTACTTATTTCCCAGGGGTGTTTTGGGAAATCACAAAGTATTCATAAGCACATAAAGTCAAAGAAACTCATATATAGACAATGAAATTACATTTAAGTCACAAGTAAAACTAAAATTATTAAATAGGAGAATGAATAATTACAATACTAATACAATGATGACGTTGAAATACTGATTTTAAAATTTTGATTTGGTAATTCCAGTACAAAATAATTGAAATAAATAAACAGTCTAATGTTTCATCTATTTGTCATTCAGGGGAAAATTCAAGTGGATATGGTGGCCTGCACTTATAGTCTCAGATTCTCAGAAGGCTGAGGCAAGAGACTTGCTCGAGCCCAGGAGTTCAAATTCAAATTGGGTGAAACATCAAGATCCTCTCTAGAAATTAATTCATTAATTAATAAAGCAAAATAAATCTTAGGGTTTAAAGCAGTATTTAAAAAAGTTGGCTGAGTTATAGTAAGTTGGTCTACATAAGACAGCTATGTAATTACTTAGAAAGTTGAAAGTATCTTAATGTTTTCTTACAAATAAAGTTTTTCAAGAGTTTAGAGGGCCGGGCGTGGTGGCTCACGCCTGTAATCCCAGCACTTTGGGAGGCCAAGGCAGGCAGATCACGAGGTCAGGAGATCGAGACCATCCTGGCTAACACAGTGAAACCCCGTCTCTACTAAAAAATACAAAAAACAAGCCGGGCATGGTAGCGGGCGCCTGTAGTCCCCGCTACTGGGGAGGCTGAGGCAGGAGAATGGCGTGAATCTGGGAGGCAGAGCTTGCAGTGAGCCGAGATCACACCACTGCACTCCAGCCTGGGCAACAGAGCGAGACTCCATATCAAAAAAAAAAAAAAAAAAGAGTTTAGGGAAAGGAAAGGTTATTTCTAGTTGGTCAGGATGATTATTTTAGAGTTGAGGTCATGAATGGTAGATGTGAAATAATGGGTTTGCAGACTTAAAATAAATGGAATATAGTCAAGAAAAACAGGGTAAAACAATATTTAGTAACTGACAAGAGATTTTGGCTGGGGGAATTTAATACTATTCAATTCATTTCATAGATCTTGAAAAAGCCATACCTTTGTTAGTCATTTCTCTTCAGATGACAGGTATAAAAACTTAAACAGCTTAAGCAACAAGGAGAATGTGTTGGCTTCTGTAACTGAGAAATCATGTTTGGCTGTATGCAAGGTTCAGGCAATTTCATTATTACTCTCTCTCTTACTCACTGTTGGCTCTATTGTTAGGCAGATCCCTCCCTGCTTCAGTAATGGCTGGAAGTTTCAGACATATGTGCCAACCTCAGCAACATCTGCAGGAAGAGAACTTCTCTTTCAGCAGTTGTTCCAATAAAACTCCCATGATTTTCTCTGTTTGCACTAACTGAGGCCTTAGGCCTTAGGCTCTTCCCTTAGCTAATCACTGTGGCTGGTAGTTGATTTCTGATCACTTAGTTCCACGAAGCCTTTTAAAGTACAGAATTCTTATTTGGCCAAACCTTAGACACCAGGTGTTGTAGGTTCCAAAGTGGAATGACATGGTTGGAATCATCCAACTCAGTCTTGAATTTGTGTTCCTCATGCATTCATATAGTCTGTTAGAACTATGATATAAGAGAGCTACAGTCCAGAAGGAAATTAGGATCTTAGAGAAGATGTTATATAGTAAGAAAGTAATTTTATCACAAAAATTAAATAGTTTAATATTCACATATGACACACACTGATGCAAAAAAATATTTTATAGTGCTCTATATGTTCCTGCTCTCAAGGGACTAAAAAACGAGTGGAAGAAATCAATAGTTTAAGAGATTATTACATTGTAGTAAATGTGTTGTTAGAGGGTTCTATGGGAACCCAGAGAAGGGGCATGTTTCTAGGGGGTAAAATGGGATGTGAAAGTTGTGGGCAAATGTGTAAATGTGTCTGAGAAGAAAATGTGGTCTCTAAGTATAGTTGAAACATAATTTCGATATTCTCCATAATTTAAATATGAAAGTTCTTAATTGTTCAAAAGATTAACAGCCAGAGAAAGAGGTAACTTAGCTTTCATTTCCTACAAATTGCTTTCGTTGAAATATATTCCACAGAATTCCCACAATTTTCAGCTTATTAATTTTAGGACTTTTCTGTCCTCTGTATTATCAGTCAAGGATGGAATTTTGTAATGGAGGAAGAACAAGAAAACCAGAAAGAATTTGTTAAAGGATACTGTGATTAAGGCATTTCTTTTGTTAGTTTCTCTGAGTATACTTAAGGAGTTCCGTTTTACTAAGTGAATAATTAGAAAAATACCGCTCTACACAATTCCTTATGAGAAGGCAGAGAGGCTCCCAGGGACAAAAGAAGGGAAATATCAGCGTGTGAGTGCCTGCTCTTTCCCAGATGCTGGAATCTGTGCTCTGCACACTCTGAGACTGGATAACCGAGTGCTGGTCTCAGTTTTACCAGTGAACCAGTTCATGGGTGGTCTTGGGTGCTTCTTTTCTTCTTTTCTTTCCTTGTCGGAAAAAATGGGAATAATTTTTATATTGCTTACTTTTGCAAGCAGATGTGACTGCTTTCTTTCTCTTCTTTTCCTTCTCTTCCTTTTTCTTTTTTACCTTCCCGCCTTCCTCCTTCTCCTCTTTTCTTTTTTTCTAGAAACATTTTATTAGAGCCTACTAAATACCAAGCATTTAGTGTTGGGGAAACAAACATGAAAATGGCATAATATTAATACTTATCCTCAAACGGTCACAGACAGTTGGGGAAACTGAATAGTGAATAAACAATGTCAATAAAGCAGGATCTAAATTCTGGGAATTGGAGGAAACCTTACCTCAGGCTGCTAGTAATCGCTCAATAATTGAGAAAAAATATGTATCTTTCTGCAGCACATACACAGATTTCCTTGTAAAGTCAAACCTGAGGTAAACAACAGCTACTTTAGCATAGTAAATTACTCGATGAGCCATGTCAGCCACAGTTTGGGTACCCATTCACTGGACCTTTAGATCTTTGGTTTTAAGATAACTGCTTTTACATGGATGTATTAGTAGTGTCAGTCTTTTCTTCAACTGTTCCATAACAATGATCATGGCTACTGACATGCCAGGGTTCTGGTGAGAATTATAGGAAACATGTATATAAAAATGTTAAACTAATGTAAGGCTTTTTTTTTTTTTTTGAGACAGTGTCTTGCTCTGTCACCCAGGCTGGAGTGCAATGGTGCGATCTCAGCTCACTGCAACCTCCGCCTTCCAGGTTCAAGCGATTCTCTTGCCTCAGGCTCCCGAGTAGTTGGGATTACAGGTGCGTGCCACTATGCCTGGCTAATTTTTTATATTTTTAGTAGAGACGGGGTTTCACCATGTTGGTCAGGCTGGTCTTGAACTCCTGACCTTGTGATCTGCCTGTCTCAGCCTCCCAAAGTGCTGGGATTACAGGCCTGAGTCACCAGGTCGGCCTACTAATTGCAAGGCAGTTTTTAAAATTTCCATTTGCTCACTTATTCAACAAATACTTGCTGACTTGCAGACTTCCTCTATTCAGTGCACTGGCTACATACTGAGAAAGTGGTACAAATAATACATTTCTTTCCCTGAGTCTAAAGGGAGGAAACAATCATGTGAAAACGTGTTACAATTCAATGTATTAAGAGCAATAATAGAAGGATGTTTGACTATTAAGGTGGCTCAGAGGAGGGAGTTTTCTTTTCTGGCACATTAGAGACAGCTTTAGAATGAAAAAAAAAAAAACTTGAGTTGGATCTGGAAGGATGAGTAAGAGTTTGGCAGGTGAATGTTGAAGTGGGTGATGTAAGAGATGGGAAAGGCATTCTAGGCAATGGGAAAACCATGTACAAAGGCAGGAAACATGGAACAATGTACTGTTTGGGAACTTTAATAATTTACTAATTGAAGCATAGAGCATGGGCAGGGATTTGAGGTTAGGAAAGTTGATAGGAAGAAGACCAGACGCTGGGTCCTGCGTATCACACTAAGAAGACTGGATTTCTTGTTGTGCACATTAAAGAGTCATTGAGGGTTTCAAAACAGGGGAGTTATACATGCTTAGATTCATATTGTAGGAAGATCAGCCATGGAAGGGTGTGAATAATGCACTGGGATAAGGAGAAAGGAAGATCCATTAGAGGCAATCGTGATGGTTTCATTAAGAGAATACTATTAACAACAATATGTTGCACATTTCAAAATAGCTACAAAAGATTTGAAATGTTCCCAACACTAAAAATGATAAATGTTCTCGGTAATAGATAATCTACCCATCAGTAGTTATTTAGGATTTGATAATTACACATTGTATCCGTGTATCAAAATATTACATGTACTCATAAATATGTATAATTACATATCCATAAAAATTTTTTAAAGAAAAAACATCAATTTTTTAAAAAAAGACAAATACTAAAACAATAATAGTGAGAATATTCCAAATTAAGAAGTACAGGGAAAAAAGCATATTTGAATGGGTGGGAGGGATGAGTTTAATATTGTATATGTTGAATTTGAAATAGTACTACAGGGTTGGCATTCAAAAGTGTAATCTAAGATAGACATATCAAACTAGGAGTCCATAGGCACATTGAAGCTCTCAATATAATTTCTTCCTTTTTTGAAAAATGCTTTTTGCTCTGAAATGATATGAATCATGAAGGACACCTCTAAAATCTAATAAATAAATTATAGGAACTCAAACTCAGAAAAAGATGGTTTATCTTCGTGTTGGCAAACACTTGCCCAAATAATGCCTATGTCTGAAAGTAAGTGAATCCATCTCTCTTATGTCACACAGTGTTGTTCAATGGGGGTATAAGAGGATATTGGAAAGGTAGAAGAAAAAAGTGTGGCTCAAGAAGCGATCCATTCACATGTGGAAAGAGGAACAAAAGCTCTTGGCACAATGGGATCATTATCTGCTTGGTTTCTTTTTATTATAATGGAGCCATTATTATTTACCATTTTTTTCTGGGCACCAGAAAAGATACTTCTATTCTAATAAAAGGCCAAATGCTGTGTACGTTGTACCGTTCCTCACACTCAAACTTTGAATAGTAGTTGTTTTGAAGTCATATTATTTTTAAAAAGCAAGAGGGAAAAATACTGCGTAATAATCTTTTTCTTGTATTTTTCTTTACAAAGAAAACCAAAATTTTTTTTTATTTTGTAAAATAAGAACTCCCTCATTAGCTAGGAGTATAAATACCAGAATTTTGTTTGCTAATGAAAATAAATGCTACAGAGACAAATAATGAGAATTAATTTCCTATTTGCACATATTTTCCACCAAATATTTCACAATTTAATCCTCATAACAACTTGTGAGGTAAGCAGGGAAGATGCTATTATTCCCACTTTACAGATGTTCAACCTCCTTTGGATTTAGCCATTTTCAAAACAAGTGAGTTGGAGACAGTAAAATGAATGGACTTAACCAAAGAGGTCTGAGGACCTGTTTATATTCGCATTCTATTAATTATTCCATGAGCAAATGCTGTGTTTACTAAATGCACTGTTCATATTGCCCAGAAATTTCAAATCATCATACAAGTGGATCCAGTATTTATTCCAGAGACAAAGATTGGTAATCTCTCATTAGTTTCAAAATTTCCCATATTACTTTATCTTTAGATAAATATTTCCTTTGTACTTGATGACTTTACTGTTTTTAATTTGCATTTTATATGACAGCTAGTCCCAAACATTATTTGAGGTGACTAAATAACAATAGTCTACATTAACTGAAATCTCATTCCATGCCGGGATGTATGGGTTCTGCATGCATTTTATAATTAAATTCTCCAACAATGCTGTAACACAGATAATGAGTATTCTTATTACCCTCATTTCACAGATTAAGAAATTTAGATGCAGAGGGGTCAAATTATACAATGAGGAAGGTTAAGGAGCAAATTCCTATTCAGGTCTGGTTAACTCCAAAACCCATCTGCTATAGGTTCTCTTTAGCGTAAAGTATACATGAAATATGGGAGGGGAGCACTAAAAAAAACAGAAGAAAATCTTTTAGAAGAGGGATAGGATAGCAATAACTTAATTGCTACAAGTACCTATGCTATATCCAGCTCCAAGTTTCCTGACAGAGCTAAAAATATGAAACTGTTTGATTTGGAAATCCTCTTAATCTGACAAATGAATATATAAAATCATCTTTTATTTAGAATAAATATTTAGAACTGTTTCTCTCATTCCCCCGTATGATAAAGATATTGGATATTAAAATAGTCCACATCTTTTATAAAATATTTTGCAAAAGATATAGAAGTTTTCTTTAAATGAATAAGTATCTTGCTTGAGATTTGTTAAACTTCTTGGGTTGGTGGTTTACTGTTTTTGGTTAGATATTGGAATATTTTTAGTCAATAATATTTTCTCAAATATTTTTCTGCCCCATTCTTACTCTCCTTTTATTTACTGGGACTCTAATTTCATATATTTTTGAATGGCTTGAGAACATCTCATGTGCCACTGAGTCTCTTTTAGTTCTTTTTGCACTTCAGTTTGCATAATTTCTATTGGCCAATGTTCAAGTTCACTGATGCAATACATTTTTACTTAATATATTGTATTTTTCAGTTCTAGGATTTTTATTTTATTCCATTAAGCAATTTCTAAATCTCTTCATGAATTATGCAGTTCTCTTTTTACTGACTGACTTTGGTCTATGTGTCACATATTTCTAGTTCATCACATGTCTAGCTACTACTTTTTTTTTTTTTTTTTTTTTGAGGCGGAATCTCACTCTCCCCCAGGCTGGAGTGCAGTGGTGCAATCTCGGCTCACTGCAAGCTCCGCATCCCGGGTTCACGCCATTCTCCTGCCTCAGCCTCCCGAGTAGTTGGGATTACAGGTGTGCCACCATGCCCGGCTAATGTTGTTGTTGTTGTTGTTGTTGTTTTTTTTTGTTTTGTTTTTTTTTTTTTTTAGTAGAGACGAGGTTTCATCATGTTAGCCAGGATGGTCTCCATCTCCTGACCTCGTGATCCGCCCACCTCAGCCTCCCAAAGTGCTGGGATTACAGGCGTGAGCCACTGCGCCCAGCCATGTCTAGATGTTTTTATTGTATACTATACATTGTAGATGATATGTTATAAGACACTGAATTTTGGTATCTTCCTCTGAAAGTTGTTGGGTTTTGTTCTTATAATGATTAACTGAATATGTATGATTTGGCTTTATGCTTTATTCAGGAGGATCTATTTAGGTTTTCCTCGTAACCTTAGTGCAAATCTTTTCATTCTGGATATTAATTTATATCCCTAAGATTCTGGGGTATCCATGGAAAATTCAAGATGCTTACCAAACCTTCCTAAGTTGGCAAAACTCAAACTCCAAACTCTCTCCATCGTGGTGAGGAGAAACCGAAGTATGTGATCTGATACCACTATACCTACCTTTAAACCAAGGACAAAATGTCTACGTGAGCATTCTGTACTTGTCTTGTACAGGCCATGTGCCAATGAAATTTTTACTTTCCTTCTAAGCTGCTACCTGGGTCAAGTTTGATCACCTGAGTTGCTCAACTAAAGTGTTTTTCTTAGGCATGTTCCTGAGAATTGATGGTATGCAAGGGTGGGCTTGAAGTAGAAAATACAAAACTCACTTTTTCCGTTTGTCCTGTCTCTTGTTTATCTCCAGCTCTTCCGGATGACCAACTGTAAGAAGCTCTATTTTTTTCCACTTTAATATACCACCTTTCCTATTAATTTTCCCAGAAGTCCCTGCAAAATTGGAGGGGAGATTAATTCAGGATATGCCCCAGAAACTCTGTTCAGTTTATCTTCTCTTGGGAGCCTTGCTCTAATTGTGACCCTGTTGACTTTTCCTATAATACCAGATTTATTTTTGTGATTAGTCTGCTCAAAGTGCAATACAATTTGTTTAGGGATACATACATGGGTGCAAAACTATACATATTCACAAAGGAATGAGTAATATCAAAGAAAGTGTGGCCTCTTTAGGGAAAAGAGAAGATTGTGATTACAAAGGTGCTTACAAATTACACCTAAGGTGCTGGTAATGTTCTTTTTCTTAATCTGGGTATGGGGTTATTCATTGTGTTATGATTCTTTAATTTTACATGTTCATTTTATATGCACTTCTGTCTGTATAATACATTTCATAATAGGAAGAGAACTTAGTACAACTACATAAAAGGACAAAAGGAAGAGAGAGTAAGATATTAGCAAGTAAGTTCTAGTTAAATATTTCTGCTGTACATAGAAAAAATAATGTGGTAATTTTAGAAGGTACCTTGTTCAACACATAGTTGTTGGTGATTAATTCTAACATGCAATTTATTTAAAAAATGTCCTTCCATATGAAAATAAAAAGCATAAGTTTAGAGCCTGACTCACCAGGGTTCATACTCTACCTCTGCCAAATTCTAGTAGTGTGATATTGGGAAGATTATTTTTAATCTCTCAGTTTAGAAATCCTCAGTTTCCTCAGCTATAAAATGGGAATAAAAGTGACTACTTCACAGAGCTGTTGTAAGGGATAATGAGTTAGCATAGGTAAAGTATTTCCTAGAATACCACCAATAAATAGTCCACCAACCCTGACTCCAAATTTATTCCTGTGGGTATTTGATGATTAGAGACAGAGTGAAATCCATAGTCAAATTAATTCTTTGTCTCAATTATAATATACTTTTTCAACTCAGCTTCCTTGGAACTTAATTTTTATTCTAGAGCCAGCAATTACTCATTACACAGCATCGTTATTACATACTCTATTGCCTTATCCTTCAATATCCTAAAAATCCAGTCTCCCAAATACTTTCTCTGTTTAAAGCAAGTAAAAATACAGGATAGGAGACAGGTATAGGGGAAAAAACAGATTGGATGAAAACAAATGAACTGTGAAAAAGAGACCCACAGGAAGATTATAAAAAGTCCTTCCTGTTTAATGAGTCATGTGGTAGACTTTTCTTGTATAATCAGCAGCATCCCGGAAACAAAGTCATGTAAAAAAGCACATAGCCCTAGGACATATATGCACTACCTAGAATTATTCTTTGATAAACACAGAAAATATTGCCGCAGGCTAGCAAAGGCATTTATAGACACATGGAAAACCTCTCTGGATTTTTTTTCCAAGAGTAAACTTACGGAAAAACCTTTTAGAAGCAGTTTGTTAATGAAGGTGTCACTCCTAATTAAACTTGACACTGAAAGCAACCTATTCACTTCTCTGAACAATCTATTTTTGGTTTTGTTTCCTAATCTTTCATCATGAGTAGGCATTTTTCTCAGTGCAGAGGTTCACACCCGTATCCCTCACACAAGCACAAAATAATAATTCAGAAACAGCACATTTATGTGCTGAAACAATTATTTTGCTATTATCAGTAGAGTAAAAGGTCAAAATGTTGAGTGTAGAATTTGGGAGTTAGGCAGACTAAAGATAATTGAGTCTGGAGTAGCAAAGTGGACCCTGAAATTCAACAGACCAAGTTTGAATCCAGGCTCAATCTTTCTTTACCTTTACCACCTGAAACCAGCTGTTTGATCTCTTTCAGCATGAGAATTGTCTTCAATAAAATGAAGTGTTGCTATGAGATTCAGTGAGAAGGCACATGAGAAGGGGCTAACACAGTGCCTCTTTTCTTCCCCCCTAGAATCTAGATTAGGACTGGAAACAGATCTAAAGCCTCCTGAGTCTCCCAGGGACTAAAATTAAACTGCTTCCCTGCTCTCTTGACTTGTATTTTTCTAACTTTTCTAACTTGTTCCACGGAAAATGCTTATATAATGCAGCTCTAAGTACCTGGCCATTACTGCCCTTGCCTTGCTTCCCAACACAAAGCTGCCTTGACAAATCAAAGGCAGAATCCCCTAGACTGACAATGGAAGAAGAATCCCCACAGGACGGAAATAGCTCTATGTAACAGCCACAATTCCTTCCTCCCACACTGAATTTCTCCTTGAGATTTCTCACCAGTAGTTCTGTCCTTACCCTCTGGTCTCAGGAACATTGTTTCCCCTAAAATATGGATCAAGTATTACATGCTTAACTATGACTATAGGAACTTTCCCTTATTTTCCAGTGACATAGAAACCCATTCATTCTTCATCAAATATTTGTTTACTGCCTAGTCCTGTTCTAGATGCAGGGGATACAGCACTTAATAAAACAGAGAAACACTCCTTCTCACTTGGAGTTTGCATTATTCCCTACACCAAGACAATTTAAAAATAGGTTTACCAAACACTGTGGGAAAACACAAAGGAAAGAGACAGAGCTGGCAATGTGTAATTTGATAACCTGACTCATGAATCTGTCTTCTGATTTCTCTTCAGCCTTTGGCCTACACCAGAGTGTTCCCACCTAGTCTTGTCTCAAAGTGTCATGAGATACTGTTCTCCAACATCTAGGAGTGTTCTTAATCTTGAATTGATTTCTTCAAGTCCAGACAAGTAGAGTGTGAGACCCAGAGATATGTCTTCCCAAAATCAACTTCTTGCTTCAGGACTATCCTCTCTTCCTTTCACAAAATAAGAAGCTGGGTTAGGGAGGGACTCACCACCTGCTCATAGGGATGTGGTCTTTTCCTGTTATCTCAAGACAAAAACATTATTGGAACACAATCCAGGAAGCACAAAATGAGCAGTGGGGCTACATACATACTGCAGCATCATGGAGGTGAAGGAGAATGGGGGATATTAAATCACATACACATATGCACACACATACACATACAGAAACAGCATTTTAATTTAGTTGCTAGGATTATCCTAGGTTTTATTGGTGACGACACAACTGTGTGAAAAAACTCTTGTTTCTCTCAGATAACAAGGCTTAAAAATTCATGTGCTCTGGAATGTATTAGGATTTCTTATGAAAAATAACATGCACACTTGCTATATACATGCATACTTTGTAACAAAACATTTTGACTGGTTTAGCTGGGCTCAGACTTTGGTGGTAAGGATAAGATCCTTTTCCCACCTGTTTGGATTAGGTATATATCTTAACTATGCAAAGCATTTTTACCCTAAGTATATTCACCTTGATTTCTTGAGTTTTCTTGCTCTTTTGCCCTCAGGTCCCCTGAAGAATAAGATGTTAGATAGTTAGGATTTTTTATCCAACCTTTAGCTGGAACATTATTTGACAGATTATATATACACACACACACTCACACACAAGAATTATTTAAGAAAGAGCATTCCTTTATTTGATATAGAAAATCGCATTTAAAAAAACTACTTCTCCAACTTTAAATACCATGGCAAATTGTCAGGTTCTGCTACATTCTTTTTTCAAGTGACAATGCTATTAAGATACTATCGCTCTGTGCACTCTTCTGGTACACTTGCATTGTGAGATGATTGAAAACCCTAGGTGTCAGTGATTCTGTCAAGTCTAGTTGCACGTATACCTTTCCAAACTTCACTGAGAAGAGACTTTGATTCTCAAATAATGTTATGAAGACTTTCCTAACTCATCAGCTCTCTGTTTTATGAGTTTTTAAATGGTAATTTACATTACTTAATAGTTGATTCTTTTTTCTATGCTTCCCAAGGGATTTTATGAAGTTTTTTTTCTAAATAAAAATGAAGCTCTTGATCATGCAGCCTCCATATAACCTCCTTTTTTCTTCCAACAAGAGCTTGTTTTTTGGTTCTATCCTTTTCCTCTCCCTGAACTCCTCCCCAGTTCCCCTAAGGTCAAGCTAGCTCCATCCCTAGTTCCAGGCACGGCATGTGCTTGGGGCTTTTCTTATAATACCATAACTATGGGGAGGAAGTTTCAGAGCAAGGAAACTAGGAGTTGAGATTGCACGGTTTGGTCTCAGTGATATGCTCGGTGCATTTGGTTAAATTTCAACTGTCTTCTTGGCTTATCTAAGTGTTGCAGTCCCAAGAATTAGGATACTCTTCAATTACTTTATCTTTCCTCTTTTTCAATAATATATTACAAACCCATACATATTCCCTTAAATTTGCAGACTTATTGTGTTCTGTTTCCACTAAACTTTCATAATTTCTTTCTCCAATAAAGTAGATTCTATTCTAATCAACATTACCTGAATCCAGTAATATAAATGATTTCTTAGGTGTAGGTGAGAAAATTGTTCTATAAATGAAACAAATGTTCAGTTTTTCTTCAATTTTATCCTTTTTAGTCTGCAAAACTATTTATTATGGAGATACCTCTAAAATGAGCTTTCATTTATATCTACAAGAAATAAAATTAATTAATGTAGTCCACATTAGAATAAGGAATCAGTTGAGAGGAAAATCAATTTCCATCATAGCATTTTCAATTACTGTCATGATTAGTATTTTAATTACTCTTGCATTCCTTTGTCTCCCAAAGAGAAAAATTTAAATGCTCTTCTCAAAAAGGTAAGTTTTCACTATCAAGAAAATGAAAAGACAACCTACAAATGGGAGAAAATATCTGCAAATTATGTATATGATCATGATAATAGTTTGATATGCCAGAATATACAAAGAACTCCTAAAACTCACCAACAAAAAGACAATTAAATTTTAAAATGGGCAAGGGACATGGATAGAAATTTCTCCAAGGAAGATAAACAAGTGGCCAATAAGTACACAGAAACAAAACTCGAAATTACTAGTCATTAGGGAAATACAAATCAAAATAACTATAAGGTACCACTTCACACCTACTAGAATGACTGTAATAATTTGTTTTAAATACAGAAAATAACAAGTGCTACAAGGATGTGGAAAAATTAGAACACTTGTATAATGCTGGCATGAATTCCGCTCCTAGGTGTATACCCCCCAAAACTCTATTCTTACATATATATATGCCAAATAATTGAAAATAGGGAGTAAAACAGATATTTGTTCACTGTAGCTTTATTTAGAGTAGCTAAAAGGTGGGAACACCCCAAATGTCCATCAACAGATACGTGGATAAACGAAATGTGGTATATACATAGAATGGAGAGGTATTCAACTATAAAAATAAATGAAGTTCCTTTACCCACTATGATATGGATGAATGTTGAAAACATTATGCTAAAGTGAAATAAGCCAGACGCAAAAGACAAATATTGTCTCATTGTATCTATATAGAATTTCTAGAATGGGAAAATTCACAGAGACTGAAAGTAGAGGAGGTCATCTGGAACTGGTGGGGAACAGAAGCAGTGAAAAGTTATTGCCTTATGGTTGTAGAATTTCCACTTGGAATGATGAAAACGTTCTGGAAATAGTCGTGTCAGTTGCACAACACTGTGAATGTAACAAATGCCACTGAATTGTACACTTAAAAATGGTTAAAATGGTAAACTTTGTGTTACATATGTATATTTTATCACAATTTAAAAATTCAAAAAAAAATGCAGTTATATTAAGGATGTGTTTCATTTTTGTTCTGCTAGTAAAAGTCAATGTGATTATGTCTGTTATTCCAAAGAAACCTGAAACATGTTTTGTTCCTATACCAAATTTTCCTTAGTCTTGGCATATAAAAGCCACCTTCAAGAATTTTTTAAAAGTCATTTTCTTAGTATTCCCATGAATATAACAAAAAATTCTAGAGTTGGCACATTGATTTCTATTATAGGCATGTAACATCAATAATTCAAAACGATATATCATGAAATTCTTTTAACTCATGGCTCATATTCTTTCTGTAGCCAAATAGTGCTTGGCAAATCTATATGGCTCCAAAGAGTACCATAATTTACATTAACAGGTTTAACTGAAATAGTAATTTAAGTGGAAGGTACATGTTCTTTATGAACTCTAATGGAAAGCATCAAGTTTGAAGTGGTACTCGGGGATTTTTATCTTGAAGGAGGCACTAACATTTAGAGACACATTAAAGGCTTGCTTTTAAAAGAGACTGAAAAAATAATAATAAAAAGGTAACTTAGGAATTGCCTTAATTTCTTTTTTGCATCAGAGAATTACAATTCTGGGAGCAAATGTGTTATAACTTTTGAAGATCTCTTGGGTTAGTGCAATGAAAATCTGCAGTGTTGCATAAAATTTGAAAACACTTTATCCTTACCAGTGGATCACACATAATGCCTTTAAAAGTTTAACATACTTATTTTGCAAAAGAAAATGGTAAGAAACGTTAAGTTTAGATGCCAGTTTTTTCTGCATTCCCTCAGTTGGCCCCAGATAATCACAAGCAGCATTAGAAATGAAGTATTCCTTTCATTCCTACCCACCCTCCTCAGTTACCCTATCAGCGCCTGCTTGATAAATCTCAGCCAGTGACTGGGGAGCAGAGTACTCCTAGGAATGCTTGACAAATTTAAATGCTTTTCTATGATGTAAAATAAAAAGGTGATGAGAAAGATGATGTTCTATGCAGGACTGTATATGTAAAGTGGCCCCCAAATGCCAAAGTAGCCAAGAAACCAAAGGATGCGGCAGACAAATTCAGTTTGTTGGAAAGGTTGGTTTATTGGGGGAACTTAAAAATGGAAGCATGGTCTTGGGTGGCAGCAAGAGAGGTAGATCTCAGCACTGTTACTCCCCAAACCCATGACTTGTATACCATAGAGAAAGGATACATGTGCTCTTTAGAGACAATTAAAGGTAACCCTCCAGAACAGGCAAGAATGTTGTATGTAGCGTAGCCTATAATCTGTGTGATATCATCAAAGTTACTTTGATCCAAAGGCAAGATTTATAGTGAATACATGTTCTTACAATAAGGACAGTCAATAAAGTAGGAATCAGGAAGCATTTATGGAACTGAGGTTAATCAGAAGTTAACGTGGCAGTCACTTTTGTCTCCACAGATGGAGAAGTGTTTGAGACTTAAATACTAATATATGTCTCCAGTAACTTTTGCCAAATAGCAGGACAGATTAAAGAAATTCTGTTGGTGAAGTATCCCAAAGGTGTTCTTCAGCTGAACTATCCTGCTTACAGGGTTCATAGAGTCAGATTTGCTTCCTACTTCTACCTAGAATAAGGAACCTTTCTTCACATGACATTTTTCATTTCACAGAATGACTTAATCCCTGGCTTTTATTATTTTTCTTATCCTTAGTTTACAGATCATTTGGATTATCCCAGGTATTAATTGTATTTTAACCTTTGGAATTTTATTTTGTTTCTGCTGCCTTTTTGGAAATGTACTAACATTTTTGGAAAGGGGGAAGGGAAGTTTTTATTTTAAACAAAGATAGCTACATTTCACTGATGTTTATTATGTGTTAAAAACTCTTTAAGCATTTTACACATATTAACACATTTAATCCTCACAATCCTACACGGTGGGCTACTAGTGTTACTAGCATATGATCTTCATTTTTAGAAGAGGAAACTAAGGCATAAAAAGGCCGAGACAATTAACTTGTATATAATGGAGTCAAGAATCCTAGCTCCAAAGCTTATGCTCTATCATTATACTATATTGCTTTGTCTAGTACATTCAAAATCTTTTTTATGTAATTTTTACCCATGGCTAATTGAATTTTACTGATTATGTTAATCACAGTACAGCTTATTTTATGTAATTTTCAAAGATTTATCCAGACTTTACTATGTATCAGTTGTTGTCAAGGCTGCTAGGAGTAGTAAGGTGAGAGAGTTATTTTTCTAGTGGGTAGATTTCCACATGGCTGCAGAGGCCTCAGGAAACTTGCAGTCCTGGGGAAAGAGAACACAAATATGTCCTTTTCCACAAGGCGACAAGAGAGAAATGCAAGCAGGGGAAATACCAGAGGCTTATAAAACCATCAGGACTCACTCATTATCATGAGAACAGCAAGGGAGAAATGCCCCAATGATCCAATCACCTCCCTCCAGGCCTCTTCCTAGATTACAATTCCTGGGGATTACAATTACAGAGATTTGGGTGAGGACACAAAGCCTAACCATATCAGTAGATAAGTTAAATTTGCAGAGTTAAATTTGCTATGAAGCTAATGAAGCTTAAACTTTATCTGTGGGGAGCCTTCTAAGATCTTGGGAGGAGGCCAAGCATATGTTCACCTGGTCCAAATTTTGGTAATTTTTGAAAAACAAGGAATTTAACAGTAATTGGTTAAGACTGCTGTCTCCATCTATTCCAACGTTTTCTCTATCACACTTCTCATATTAGTAGCATTGGAGTTGGCCAGGGCTATTTCTGAAATCCAACTAAAGAGAATTTGATTTGGGAATAAATTTAGTTTGACTTTTGTGTAATATATTTATGTGACTTGCAATCACATTCTTACACAATTAAGTTATGGTTTGCGATCCCATTGTATGAATAATTTCAGGGATGAATTTTTAGTAGAAGCAATGAATTAGACTTTTGGATAAAATAACACAATAAAAAAGAATTCATTATATAAACACATTCAGAAAAGATTTTTAATTTCTTGATGATTTGATATGAGTACCACCAAAATTGTTGAGGATAAAATAATTCTAAGACAAACTTATCAATTGGTGTCATTAAGTTAAATAATATTTTAGGTTAGTGTCTAGAGGAAAAAACATGAAATGCTCTGAAATTATAGCATGCACATAGGAAAGACACTAGATTGAGATTTATCCCAAACATGATAACAATTCAAAAATGTATAGGGCATTGCCAAAAACAAATTGTGAAGCTGAATGAAACTTAAAAAGTACAGTCAATTGTGTTAGAGAAAGGTAAAGGTCTACATTATTTTCTATACTTTCTATAAAAATTATATTTCAAAACACTTATTTTTTAATTTATTACACTTCAGGTTCTAGGGTACATGTGCACAATGTGCATGTTTGTTACATAAGTATGCACATGCCGCGTTGGTTTGCTGCCCCCATTAACTCATTTACATTAGGTCTTTCTCCTAATGCTATCCCTCCCACTGCCTCCCACCCCACGACTGGCCCCAGTGTGTGATGTTCCCTGCTCTGTGTCCATGTGTTCTCATTGTTCAGTTCCCACCTATGAGTGAGAACATGCAGTGTTTGCTTTTCTGTCCTTGAGGTAGTTTGCTAAGAATGATGATTTCCAGCTTCGTCCATGTCCCTGCAAACAACATGAACTCATCCTTTTTTATGGCTGCATAGTATTCCATGGTGTATATGTGCCAAATTTGCTTAATCCAGTCTATCATTGATGGACATTTGGGTTGGTTCTAAGTCTTTGCTATTGTGAATAGTTCTGCAATAAACATACGTGTGCATGTGTCTTTATAGTTGCATGACTTATAATCCTTTGGGTATATACCCAGTAATGGGATCGCTGGGTCAAATGGTATTTCCAGTTCTAGATCCTTGAGGAATCGCCACACTGTCTTCCATAATGATTGAATTAGTTTACTTTCCCACCAACAGTGTAAAAGTGTTCCTATTTCTCCGCATCCTCTCCAGCATCTGTTGTTTCCTGACTTTATAATGATCGCCATTCTAACTGGTGTAAGATGGTATCTCATTGTGGTTTTGATTTGCATTTCTCTGATGACCAGTGATGATGAGCATTTTTTCATGTGTCTATTGGCTGCATAAATGTCTTCTTTTGAGAATTGTCTGTTCATATCCTTTGCCCACTATTTGATGGGGTTGTTTTTTTTTTTTTTCTTGTAAATTTGTTTAAGTTCTTTCTACATTCTGCATATTAGCCCTTTGTCAGATGGATAGATTGCAAAAATTTTCTTCCATTCTGTAGGTTGCCTGTTCACTCTGATAGTAGTTTCTTTTGCTGTGAAGAAGCTTTTTAGATTAATTAGATCCCATTTGTCTATTTTGGCTTGTGTTGCCATTGCTTTTGGTGTTTTAGTCATGAAGTCCTTGCCCATGCCTATGTCCTGAATGGTATTGCCTAGGTTTTCTTCTAGGGTTTTTATGGTTTTAGGTCTAACATTTAAGTCTTTAATCCATCTTGAATTAATTTTTGTACAAGGTGAACGGAAGGGAGCCAGGTTCAGTTTTCTACGTAGGGCTAGCCAGTTTTCCCAGCACCATTTATTAAATAGGGAATCCTTTCCCCATTTCTTCTTTTTGTCAGGTTTGTCAAAGATCAGATGGTTGTAGATGTGTGGTGTTATTTCTAAGGCCTCTGTTCTGTTCTGTTGATCTATATATCTGTTTTGGTACCAGTACCATGCTGTTTTGGTTACTGTAGCCTTATAGTGTAGTTTGAAGTCAGGTAGCATGATACCTCCAGCTTTGTTCTTTTGATTTAGGATTGTCTTGGCAATTTCAGCTCTTTTTTGGCTCCATATGAACTTTAAAGTAGTTTTTTCCAATTCTGTGAAGAAAGTCATTGGCAGCTTGATGGGGATGGCATTGAATCTATGAATTACATTGGGCAGTATGGCCATTTTAATGATATTGATTCTTCCTATCCATGAGCATGGAATGTTCTTCCATATGTTTGTGTCCTCTTTTATTTCATTGAGCAGTGGTTTGTAGTTCTCCTTGAAGAGGTCCTTCACATCCCTTGTAAGTTGGATTCCTGGGTATTTTATTCTCTTTGTAGTGACTGTGAATGGGAGTTCACTCATGATTTGGCTCTCTGTTTGTCTGTTATTGGTGTGTAGGAATGCTTGTGATTTTTGCACATTGATTTTGTATCCTGAGACTTTGCCAAAGTTGCTTATCAGCTTAAGGAGATTTTGGGCTGAGTCGATGGGGTTTTTTAAATATACAATCATGTCATCTGCAAACAGGGACAATTTGACTTTCTCTTTTCCTAATTGCATACCCTTTATTTCTTTCTCCTGCCTGATTGCCCTGGCCAGATCTTCCAACACTATGTTGAATAGGAGTGGTGAGAGAGGGCATCCCAGGCTTGTGCCAGTTTTCAAAGGGAATTTTTCCAGTTTTTGCCCATTCAGTATGACATTGGCTGTGGGTTTGTCATAAATAGCTCTTATTATTTTGAGATAAGTTCCATCAATACCTAGTTTATTGAGAGTTTTTAGCATGAAGAGCTGTTGAATTTTGTCAAAAGCCTTTTCTGCATCTATTGAGATAATCATGTGGTTTTTGTCATTGGTTCTGCTATGTGATTGATTACATTTATTGATTTGCATATGTTGAACCAGCCTTGCATCCCAGGATAGAGCCAACTTGATCGAGATGGATAAACTTTTTGATGTGCTGCTGGATTTGGTTTGCCAGTACTTTATTGAGGATTTTTGCATCAATGTTCGTCAGGGATATTGGTCTAAAATTCTCTTTTTTTGTTGTGTCTTTGCCAGGCTTCGGTATCAGGACGATGCTGTCCTCATAAAATGAGTTAGGGAGGATTCGGTCTTTTTCTATTTATTGGAATAGTTTCAGAAGGAATGGTACCAGCTCCTCTTTGTACCTCTGGTGGAATTCGGCTGTGAATCCGTCTGGTGCAGGACGTTTTTTGGTTGGTAGGCTATTAATTATTGCCTCAATTTCGGAGCCTGTTATTCATCTATTCAGAAATTCAACTTCTTCCTGATTTAGTCTTGGGAGAATGTATGTGTCCTGGAATATATTCATTTATTCTAGATTTTCTAGTTTATTTGCACAGAGGTGTTTATGGTATTCTCTGATGGTTGTTTGTATTTCTGTGGGATCGGTGGTGATATCTCCTTTATCATTTTTATTGCATTTTTTGATTCTTCTCTCGTTTCTTCTTTATTAGTCTTGCTAGTGGTCTATTTTGTTGATCTTTTTAAAAAACCAGCTTCTAGATTCATTGATTTTTTTGAAGGCTTTTTTTGTGTCTCTATCTCCTTCAGTTCTGTTCTGATCTTAGTTATTTCTTATCTTCTGCTAGCTTTTGAATGTGTTTGCTCTTGCTTCTCCAATTCTTTTAATTGTGATGTTAGAGTGTTAATTTTGGATCTTTCCTGCTTTCTTTTTTGGGCATTAAGTGCTATAAATTTCCCTCTACACACTGCTTTAAATGTGTCCCAGAGATTCTGGTACATTGTGTCTTTGTTCTCTTTGATTTCCTTTATTTCTGCCTTCATTTCATTATTTAGCTGGTAGTCATTCAGGCGTAGGATGTTCAATTTCCATGTAGTTGTGTGGTTTTGAGTGAGTTTCTTAATTCTGAGTTCTAATTTTATTGCACTGTGGTCTGAGAGACAGTTTGTTGTGATTCTTATTCTTTTACATTTGCTGAGGAGTGCTTTACTTCCAACTATGTGGTCAATTTTGGAGTAAGTGTGATGTGCTGCTGAGAAGAATATATATTCTGTTGATTTGGGTTGGAGAGTTCTGTAGATGTCTTATTAGGTCCGCTTGGTGCAGAGCTGAGTTCAAGTCCTGGATATCCTTGTTAACCTTCTGTCTCCTTGATCTGTCTAATATTGACAGTGAGGTGTTACAGTCTCCCATTATTCTTGTGTGGGAGTCTAAGTCTCTTTGTAAGTCTCTAAGAACTTGCTTTATGAATCTGGGTGCTCCTGTATTGGGTGCATATATATTTAGGATAGTTAGCTCTTCTTGTTGAGTTGATCCGTTTACCATTATGTAATGGCCTTCTTTGTCTCTTTTGATCTTTGATGGTTTAAAGTCTGTTTTTTCAGAGACTAGGATTGCAACCCCTGCTTTTTTTCCTTTACATTTGCTTGGTAGTTCTTTCTCCATCCCTTTATTTTGAGCCTATGCACATCTCTGCACATGAGATGGGTCTCCTGAATACAGCGCACTGATGGGTCTTGACTCTTTATCCAATTTGCCAGTCTGTGTCTTTTAACTGGGGACATTTTGCCCCTTTACATTTAAAGTTATATTGTATGTGTGAATTTGATCCAGTCATTATGATATTTGCTGGTTATTTTGCCCATTAGTTGATGCAGTTTCTTCCTAGCATCGATGTTCTTTACAATTTGGCATGTTTTTGCAGTGGCTGGTACCAGTTGTTCCTTTCCATGTTTAATGCTTCCTTCAGGAGCTCTTGTAAGGGAGGCCTGGTGGTGACAAAATCTCTCAGCATTTGCTTGTCTGTAAAGGATTTTATTTCTCCTTCACTTATGAAACTTAGTTTGGCTGGATATGAATTTCTGGGTTGAAAATTCTTTTCTTTAAGAATGTGGAATATTGGCCCCCTCTCTCTTCTGGCTTGTAGAGTTTCTGCCAAGAGATCTGCTGTTAGTCTGATGGGCTTCCCTTTGTGGGTAACCCTACCCTTCTTTCTGGCTACCCTTAACATTTTTTCCTTCATTTCAACTTTGGTGAATCTGACAATTATGTGTCTTGGCGTTACTCTTCTCAAGGAGTATCTTTGTGGTGTTTTCTGTATTTCCTGAATTTGAATGTTGGTCTGCCTTGCTAGATTGGGGATATTCTCCTGGATAATATCCTGAAGAGTGTTTTCCGACTTGGTGTCATTCTTCCCGTCACTTTCACATATACCAATCAAATGTAGATTTGGTCTTTTCACATATTCCCATATTTCTTGGAGGCTTTGATCATTTCTTTTCACTCTTTCTTTCTCTAAACTTCTCTTCTCTCTTTATTTCATTAATTTGATCTACAATCACTGATACCCTTTTTTCCACTTGATTGAATCAGCTATTGAAGCTTTTGCATGCATCGCATAGTTCTTGGGCCATGGTGTTCAGCTCCTTCAGGTCATTTAAGGTCTTCTCTACATTGTTTGTTCTAGTTAGCCATTCGTCTAATCTTTTTTCAAGGATTTTAGCTTCCTTGCAATGGGTTCGAACATCCTCCTTTAGCTTGGAGAAGTTTGTTACTGACCTGCTGAATCCTACTTCTGTCAACTCATCAAAGTCATTCTCCATCCAGCCTTGTTCCATTGCTAGCGAGGAACTGTGATCCTTTGGAGAAGAAGAGATGCCCTGTTTTTTAGAATTTTCAGCTTTTCTGCTCTGGTTTCTCCCCATCTTTGTGGTTTTTATCTACTTTTGTTCTTTGATGTTGGTTACCTACAGATGGGGTTTTGGTGTGGATGTCCTTTTTGTTGATGTTCATGCTATTCCTTTCTGCTTGTTCGTTTTCCTTCTAACAGTCAGGTCCCTCAGCTGCCGGTCTGTTGGAGTTTGCTGGAGGTCTACTCCACACCCTGTTTGCCTGGGTATCACCAGCAGAGGCTGCAGAACAGCAAATATTGTGGAACAGTAAATATTGCTGCCTGATCCTTCCTCTGGAAGCTTCATCCCAGAGGGGCACCCACCTGTATGACGTGTCAGTTGGCCCCAACTGGGAGGTGATTCCCAGTTATGCTACTTGGGAGTCAGGAACCCACCTGAGGAGGCAGTCTGTCCATTCTCAGAGCTGAAACACTGTGCTCAGAGAACCACTGCTCTCTGCAGAAGTGTCAGACAGGGTCGTTTAAGTCTGCAGAAGTTTCTGCTGCCTTTTGTTCAGCTATGCCTTATCCCAAAAGGAGGAGTCTACAGAGTCAGCAGGCCTTGCTGAGCTGAGGTGGGCTACGCCCAGTTCAAGCTTCCCTGACCACTTTGTTTACCTACTTAAGCCTCAGCAATGGCAGATTTCCCTCCCCCCACCGGGCTGCTGCCTCACAGGTTGATCTCAGACAGCTGTGCTAGCAGTGAGCAAGGCTCTGTGGGTGTGGGACCCACGGAGCCAGGCACAGGATATAGTCTCCTGATGTGCCATTTGCTAAGACCATGAGAAAAGTGCAGTATTTGGGCAGGAAAGCGAAATCCCTCAACTCCTTGCGCTTCCCGGGTGAGGCGACGCCCTGCCCTGCTTCAGCTCACCCTCTGTGGACTGCACCCACTGTCCAACCAGCCCCAGTGAGATGAATGAGGTCCCACAGTTGGAAATGCAGAAATTACCCATCTTCTGTGTCTATCACGCTGGGAGCTGCAGACCAGAGCTATTCCTATTTGGCCATCTTGCAATGGAGCCTCAAAACGCTTATTACCTGAAGAGGTGTTTAAAATGTGCGAGCCAAAATGTAGGAAAAACCAATTATAATAGTGTGTTAAGCATTTGATTAGGAAAAATATTATGCTATTTCTGGTTTCTGGTTCCATATGTAAGGAGTTTGAAGTCACCACTCTATTCTAAGAAGTAAAAAGCTGAACAGACTAAAAAAATCACATCTTCTGGGATCCATAAGTGAAGTGAGGACACAAGACAACCATTGCCCACAGGATTGGAGAAATAAACAGGGGAATACAGGGAGTCACAGATTACTAGAGCAGACACTCAGAGCAGAAACCATCATGGGAATCAGTGCTAGAGTAGAAAAAATGGAACCGCAATTGATGAGCTGCTAGAATCTCAGTGTGGACAAATACGACAGTTAAAACTCCAGGGGGATCTAGTCATAGGGGCCTCCACACTTTTGTGGCTTTTGCCTCTAGAAATTTGGCCAGGTTCTCATAGTAAATATCACAGAGAAAAATCTCCTCATGCTTCTGGCAGGGGGAGAAAAAAAAAATTTTTAAATACATCACAGCACTCTTCTCTTTTTAATAAAGCGAGCTCTCAGGAAAGACTATTTCTACAGAGCCTAACTGACTAGGGGAAGAGAAATACCCAAATTTTAACCAGCTGCAGTCTTCCAGAGGAGACAAGGGAAATAGTCAACTTCAGCTGATATGGTTTGGCTCTGTGTCCCCATCCAAATCTCGTGTCGAATTGTAATCCCCACATGTTGACGGACGGGCTTTGCAGGAGGTGATTGGAGTATGTGAGCAGATTCTAATGGTTTAGAAACCATCGCCCTAGTGCTGTCTTGTGATAGAGTTCTCATGACATCTTCTTGTTTATAAGTGTGTAGCATTTCCCCCTTCACTCTCTCTCTCCTGCTGTCATGTGAAGTGTGCTTGCTTCCCCTTTGCCTTCTGCCATGATTCTAAGTTTCCTGAGGCCTCTCAGTCATGCTACCTATACAGCCTGTGGAACTGTGAGTCAATTAAACCTGTTTTTGTTTTCATAAATTACCCAGTTTCTGGTAGTTCTTTGTAGCAGTGTGAGAATGTACTAATACACAATCCCACTCTAGGCATTCTGTTCCATGTTAATGTTGGTGGGGGTGGTTAAGGGGGACTGAAGGACCTGGTGAAGTCCATAGTCCAGAGGCATAGGCTCACTAAGAGACTGAGACCTATGATTAGAAGGTCTCATAGGTCTTAGAATTCTTCCTTTCCCCCCAAAGAGTACCCCTGACATTGGAGAAATGAAGCATTTTGTGGCCTTATGATTAGTTCTCAGTCCTATTTGAAGCAGTTTCTTTTACCAAGAACTTCATGTCCCGTTTTAAAAAAAAAAAAAAAAAAGGCCCACAAGGCACACTAAACACTGAAAGGCAAAACACATACTTTGAAGAGGCAGAGCAAGCATCAGAAGCAGACATGGCAGGGATGTTAGAATTATCACACCAGGAATTTAAAATCACAATGATTAACATTCTAAGATTTCTAATGGATAAGTAGAAAGCATTCAAAAACAGAGAGGTGCATGCAATGTAAGCAGAGAGATAGAAATCATAAGAAAGAACCAAAAAGAAATGCTAGAGATAAAAAACCATTGTAGTAGATTGGACACACCTGAAGAAAGAATCTAGAGCTTTAGGCTATATGAGTAAAATCCTCTAAAACTGAGCAAAGGGAAAAAAGACTGAAAAAAAAAAAAAACAGAACCAAATATCCAAGGACTGTGGGACAAGTACAAATAATGTAATATTTGCATAATAGAAATATAAGGGGAGGAAAGAGAGAAAGGAACAGAAGAATTCTTTAAAATAATAATTATAAAACTTCTCCAAATTAATGTCAGATACCAACCACTAATTCAAGAAACTCAGAGAACACCATGCAGGATGAATGCCAAAAATAAAAAAATAAAAACTATACCTAGGCATAGGATTTTCAAATAGAAAATCAAAGATAAAAAGAAAATCCTGAGAGAAACCAGAAGGGGGGTAGAAGGAATGAAGGTAAGAATTACATCTGACTTCTCCTCAAAAATCATGTAAGCAGAGTGAAGTCAACTATTTAAAGTGTTGAGAGAATAAAATGACTAACATAGAATTCTGTACCTTATGAAATTATCCTTCAAAAGTGAAGGGAGAAAATCAGTAAGGACATAGTTGAACTCAATAACACTATCAACTGGATAAAATTGACATGTGTAGACAACTTTGTCCAACAACAGAAGAATACACATTAATTTCAAGTACACATGGGACATTCATCAAGATAGACTACCACATTCTGGGCCATAAAATATCTTAACAACTTTTAAAAATAGAAATCATACAGTGTCTGCTTTCAGACCACAATGGAATTAAACTATAAATGAATAATAAAGCTAACTGAAAAATCCCCAAATGCTTGGAGATTAAACAACACACTTCTAAATGACAGGTGAATCAAAGAGCTTGCAAGAGAAATTTTAAAACATTTTGAACTAAATAAAAATGAAAATACAGCTTATCAATATTTGTGGGTTAGAGCAAAAGCAGTGTTTAGAGGGAAATTTATAGCAGTAAATGCATTTAGTAGAAAAGAATGAAAATCTAAGTTTACACCTTAGGAAACTAGAATAAGAACAAATTAAATCCAAAATAAGCCAAAGAAAAGAAATAATAAAAATTAGAGCAGAAACTGGTGAAATTAAAAACAGGAAATTATACTAGAGAAAATCAATGAAACTAAAAGCTGACTGTTTGAAAAGATCAATAAATTCAATAAGCCTCTAGGTAGATTAACCAAGAAAAAAAGAAGACATAAATTACTAATGGCAGAAATGAAAGAGAGGACATTATTACTGATTTAGCAGACATTGAAAAGATAATAAAGGAATACTATGCCCAGAAATTTGATAACCTGAAACAAATTTGGTAGACAAATTTGATGAAATGGACCAATTACTTGAAAGCAATCTGCCAAAACTCATACAAAAACACAAGTGGAGTAAGACTATACCTATTAAAGAAATTAAATCAATAATTAATGACTTTCCAAATCAGAAAGCATCAGGCCCAGATGGGTTCACTGGTGAATTCTACCAAACATTTATGAAGAAAGTATACCAATTCTCCACAATCTCTTTCAGAAGATAGAAGTCCCTGTTTTCTAATTCATTCTGTGAGGGCAGCATTACCCTAATACCAAAGCAAATAAAGATATTATAAAAAAGAAAACTACAGACCAGTGTCTCTCATGAATATGGTTACTAAAACTCTCAACAAAATATTAGCAAATTGTACCCAACAATGTATAAAAATAATTATATACCATGATCAAGTGGGATTTATCCCAGGTATGCAGGGCTGGTTCATCATTTGAAAATTAGTTAATGTAACCAATCACATCAACAGGCTAAAAAAAATTACATGATCTTATCAATAGATGCAGAAAAAGCATTTGACAAAATTTAACACCCATTTATGATAAAAACTCTCAGTAAACTAGTTATAAATGAGAACCTCCACAACTTGATGAATAATAGCTACGTAAAAACCTATGTTGACATAATGATAGTAAGAAGCAAGCTTTCCTATTAAGATAAGGAACAAAGCAAGGATATCCTCTCTGATCTCTTCTTTTCAACATTATATTGGAAGCCCTGGCTAGTGCAATAAAACAAGAAAAGGAAATAAAATATATAAAAATGGAGAAGGAAGTAAAATCTGTCTTTGTTTGCAAATGACATAATTGTTTATGCATAAGATCTGAAAGAATCACAAAAAATCCTGGAAGTACTAAGCAATTATAGTGAATTTACAGAACACAAGATTAATATACAAAAGTAAATTGCTTTCCCATATACCAGCAATGAACAAGTGGAATTTGTAATTAAAACAGAAAACCATTTATACTGATACCCTCCCTAAAATGAAATACTAGGTATTAATCTAACAAAATATGTACAAAATTTTTACAAGGAAAACTACAAAACTCTTATAAAAAGAAATCAAAAATAACTAAGTAAATGGATAGGTATTTCATTTTCATGGACAGGAAGACTCAATAGTGTCAAAATGTCACTTCTCAACTTGATTTATAGATTTAATGCAATTTCAGTCAAAATACCAGCAAATTATGTTGTAGATATCAACAAACTGATTCTAAAGTTTATATATAGAGAAAGGACCCAGAATAGCCAACAAAATATTGAAGGAGAGGAACAAAACTAGAAGACTAACACTACCCAACTTCAGGGCTTACTATAAAGCTATTACATAATAATCAAGACAGTGTGGTGCTGGCAAAATAATAGACAAATAAATCAATGGAACAGAATAGACAGCCCTGAAATAGACCCACATAGATACCATCAAGTGATCTTTGGCAAAGAAGCAAAGGGAATACAGTGGGAAAAAGATAGTTTTTCCAACAAATGATACTGGAACAACTAGGCATCAACATACAAAAAAAAAAATTGAATCTAGACACAGATATTACATCCTTTACAAAATTAACTCAAAATGGATCATAGGCCTAAATGGAAAACAGAAAACTATAGAACTCATAGGGGATAATATAGGATGAATATAGATGACCTTGGGCATGACAATGACTTTTTATCTACAACATCAAAGGCACAGTTCATGAAATAATTGATAAGATGGACTTTATTATAATGAAAAATTCTGCTCTACAAAAGACATTTTCAAGAGAATTAAAAGACATTTCACAGACTGGGAGAAAATATTGGCAAAAGACACATTTGATAAAGGACTATTATTCAAAATATATGAAGAATTATTAAAACTCAACAACAAGAAAACGAACAACCGGATTTAAAAATGGGTCAAAGCCTTTTACAGACAGCTCACAAAGAAGATATACATATGGCAAATAAACATATGGAAAGATGCCCCATATCATATGTTATCAGGGAAATGCAAATTAAAACAACAATTAGACTCTTATTCATTACTGGTGCAAAATGTCACATCCACTTTGGAAGATAATTTGGGAGTTTCTTCAGTTTCTTACAAAACTGAACAGGAACACATGATCCAGCAATTATGCTCTTTGGCATCTATCCAAAGAGTTTAAAACTTATCTTCATATAAAAACCTGCACACAGATGTTTATAACAGCTTTATTCATAATTGCAAAAACTCAAAAGCAACCAAGATGTCCTTCAATAGCTGAATGTCAGATAAAAAACTTTGGTTCATCCAGACAATGAATTATTATTTAGCACTAGGAAGAAATGAGCTATCAAGCTATGAAATGATGAGGAATCTTAAATGCATATTACTAAGTGAAAGGAGCCAACCTGAAATGGATATGTATCTATGATTTCAACTATTTGGTGTCAGGAAAAGACAAAACAAGGGAGACAGTAAAAAGATGAGTGGTTACTGGGCATATACCCAAAGGATTATGAATCATTCTACTATAAAGACACATGCACACATATGTTTATTGCAGCACTGTTCAGTATAGCAAAGACTTGGAACCAACCCAAATGCCCATCAATAATAGACTGGATAAAGAAAATGTGGCACATATACACCATGGAATACTATGCAGCCATAAAAAAGAATGAGTTCATGTCCTTTGCAGGGACATGGATGAAGCTGGAAACCATCATTTTCAGCAAACTAACAGAAGAACAGAAAACCAAACATTGCATGTTCTTACTCATAAGTGGGAGTTGAACAATGAAAACACATGGACAGAGGGAGGGGAACATCACATACTGGGGCCTGTCAGGGGTTGGGTGCTAGGGGAGGGATAGCATTAGGAGAAAAACCTAATGTAAATGATGGGTTGATGGGTGCAGCAGACCACCATGGCACCTGTATACGTATGTAGCAAACCTGCACGTTTTGCACACGCATCCCAGGGCTTAAAGTGTAATATATATATAAAAAAGATGAGTGGTTGCCAGGGTTTAAAGCAGCAGGGTGAAGGGATGAATAAGCAGAGCCTGGAGGATTTTTACGGCAGTGAAATTGCTCTGTATGCTACTCTGATTATGACTACGTATCATTATACATTTGTCCAAACCTATAGAATGTACAACACCAAGAATGAGCCCAAATATAAACTATGGACTTTGGATAATTAAAGTGTGTGTGTGTGTGTGTGTGTGTGTGTGTGTATCTTACTACATTGCTGGATTTCGTATTTGTGGTGTTTGTCAGCATCTTAACATTTATAGTTTATCTTGACTTATTTTCTCATTCTACATTAATATAATTTTTATATCTAATATTGTATTCATAGTTCTGAATTTTTCTTACAGAGGGCCCCTAATATATATATAAGCGTCACAAAACCTAACCATGTCCTTGAATATCTGCATAGTATTTTCAATTTACAAAATATTTTCACATTTTACCTGTTTTCTCAATGTGGAGAGGAGAACTCCAAGGGTTTCAGTGATTTCCCCAAATCTACAGAGGCCTAAAGTTCAAGACCCACAATTCAGGCTCAGAATGCTTTATTCTACTATTCTTTCCCCTACACCTCACTGTGTGCCATGCCTAAGATTTTGTTAATTAAAGCAAAACCTCCTAGAATTGTGTGACTAAAAGGTATGTCTGACTAAAATCCAGATTTTAATGGATTAGCATGACTTTATGTCTTAGCCCATTCATACTGTTATAACAGAGTATCACAGACTGGTAATTTATAAATGACAGACATTTATTTCTCATAATTCTGGAGTCTGGAAAGTCCAAGATCAAGCTGCCAGCAAGTTTGGTGTCTGATGAGGGCCTGGTCACTGCTTGCAAGATGGCACCTTGTTGCTGCATCCTCCAGAGGGGATGAACACTATCCTCACATGGTGGAAGAGAGGGAAGGAACAAATCTGCACCCTCAAGCCCTTTTCTAAGGTCACTGCCATTCATGAAGGAAAGGCTCCATCCTCGTGACTTAATCATCTCGTAAAAACTCCATTTCTTAATGCCATCATATTGGAAATTTAATTTCCAACACATGAATTTTTGGAGACATTCAGACCATACTACCTTTAAGGAAAACTTATTTGAAGTCTCATAAAGCTTTAAATATCTAGATGAACACCTAATAAAATAGTCTAAACTTCATACGTTTGGAGTTTGTAAACATTCAAGGACATGACAAAGGGTCTTGCTTGTTAAGCAAATAAAAAGTGAACCCAAGGGTAAAAGAGGATATGTAAATAGCAGTACAAGCTATTTTCAAATACTTTGTTTTATTTTTATATGACACATTTTCTTTAACCCCTTGTTTTCTTTAGGCATCACTGATTGCATTAGGTTTTAAAGTGAGTTAGTGTACCAAACTGAATGATGTGTATAGTCTTCAACTGTAATAGGGTTTTGCATGTACATAGTGCATAGTACATCTCACTGGTTTTTATGACTCCATATCTGCTAAGTCATCACAACAACCTGGAAAGACTTTTTACTTACAGAGTCCTTATTGTATGCCAGATACTGTTCTAAGCTTTTCTTATTCATTAATCCATGTGATAGTCACATTAAAGCTATGAAGTTGGTATTATTATGAATATTCCCAGATGAAAATTGAGGCTTGGAAAAGGTAAGTAACTGTTCAAGGCCATGAAGCTAGTTAAATGACAGAGCTGGTGCTGAATCCTTAACCAGGTGCTATATTGCTCCCTGTATTATATCTATAAAATAAGTAATGTTTGCAATGCTTCACCCAGATGTCTATATTCAATTGGAAGGCTGCAGTCTTAGGTTATATTGCATATTCAGTTAGTTCCATCTCTTTGTATTTATTTCTACTAAATTAGAAATTCTTTTATCACAATTATAGGCTCTTAGAAATGGCAGTGAGTGTTTGTTGGCTGGTTCATATAGTTCCAGATTTTCAGACTGCATAGGGATCCAGAATTATGATGAAGTTTTCCACTGAAGTCTATTTTGAGCGTTCTAAAAAATGCTATGCTAACTCACATCAACTCTGAAAGCTTCAACTTGTGAGATATGGCCAATGCTTTTCCAATCTACTCTTTAGGTAGTAGTCAGCTTTGGAAGTATAACACATGTTCTATTGCAGAATTTGGATTTGGTTTTAAAATAAGCTTAATTTCTTTCTCTGATAAGGATTGAAAAAGAGCCAAACTCTTAGCTGTCAAGTTGCTTATCCCCCTGCTTGATCTACTTAAAAAATCATGATATGCCCAATCTCAAACTTGTGCCTTTTTCATCAGGATGTGGTATGTTCAGGCTATTCAAGATACTGGATATGTCTTTGAGACACACAGCTTGAGCAAGCTAATATAAACCACCTTTTCTGGTACTATGAATTTGTGAAGAGATGTTTTTATCTTGCCTATCTTTTCAAAGCCTCTCTGAGCACCTGTTCATTGAATAGCTAGCATTCCTCAGTAGAGAAAGAAGTCCTGCTCCCTCTGTCAGTTTTTCTACACAGCACACTGAGCAGGTCATTCCAGGGAAGGTCACCCTTGCCTCCCAGTGCTCTTTCCTTCATCCCCACCCTATCCCAAGACTTCCTCACTCTCTGCTCTGCTTATTTATCTCCACGCTACTTATCATCTTCTAAACTATTAAGTTGAAGTGTATGAAGTTGTCATTTGTGTAGGGCCAACGCTGTCAGATATCAAGCATCTAACTGACTTATTTATTTGTTTTATTGTTTGTTTCCTTCCATACACCATACAACACGAGAATGAGGCAGAATATTTTGTCTGCTTTCATAACTGCTATATCCCCAAAGTAGTGTCTATAATATACAATAAATGTTTATAGAATTAATTAGACCATATTTGCAATTTGAATCATTTCCTTCAATACTGAGTCAAGATGAGGAGGCAGGTTGGTGACTGCCAAGAATTCTTTTGTTTATAAGGCTCTATGACACCTGACATCTGGGTGCAATTTCTTTATTTGTCCAGCAATACCCCTTCCTGTACACACACATGGCCACACAGCTCACACAACAGTTCTGATCCCAGTGCACATTTTCTTTCTTTCTTTCTTTCTTTCTTTCTTTCTTTCTTTCTTTCTTTCTTTCTTTCTTTCTTTCTTTCTCTCTCTCTTTCTCTTTCTTTCTTTCCTTCTTTCTTTCCTTCTTTCTTTCTTTCTTTCCCTCTCTCTTTCTTTCTTTCTCTTTTCTTTTCTTTTCTTTTTTTTGTCTCACTGTATTTCCCAGGCTGGAGGGCAGTTGCGTGATCTTGGCTCACTGCAACCTGTTTCCCAGGTTCAAGCGATTCTCCAGCCTCAGCCTCCTGAGTAGCTGGGATTACAGGCATGTGCCACCACTCCCAACTAATTTTTGCATTTTTAGTGGAGGTGGGCTTTCACCATGTTGGCCAGGCTGGTCTCAAACTCCTGGCCTCAAGTGATCCACCTGCCCTCGCCTCCCAAACTGCTGGGATTACAGGCATGAGCCACTGCGCCTAGCCCAGTGCACATTTTCTTACCTTTTGTTATGGGCGTGTTGTAGCATTAGCTCCTCCATTTGTATGCAGTTAATACTAAATGACAATTAATAGTGTCATTTGATAAAGCAACATTATGTAGGACTCATTCTGCTGTTTCTGTGAATGTGATATTTGTTAACTTTTTAGTTTATCAAGTGTCTCAGCTTGTACCTCTCTATGAGGAGTACAACAGTAAATGACGCCTCTGATTTCAGTGACATCTCCTTAAACTGATTAACAAAGTTAATCAGTTTCATACTGGAAATATGTACTCATCCTGGTAAAATGTAATTGGTTTACTAAAAAGGTCACCATGCTTTGTTTAAGAATGAGAGAGCTGGGAATTTGTGAGCGTCATAGATGCCAAGGAGCCTGACCAACATTTATAGAGGCTTTTGGACTAAGTGAAAAGGGGTTTGATCTGTTTGTGGAGACAGAAAGTAGATGAGTGGTTGCCTAGGATTGGGGGTTTAGGTGGGTAAGACGTTGTGACTGCTAAAAGGGTACAGAGTTAATGGGAATGTGTTTAAATTGATTGTGCCGCTGGTGGCTGCACAACTCTGCAGGTACTAAAAGCCATTGAGTTGTACTCAAAATGGATGAATAAACCTGTCAAAAAAGGAAAAAAATAAAGGATGAGAGAACTTCTTTACCTTCATGTTAGTATTTCACATAGTCTCATAGCATACAACACACTAAGGGATAGAGGTGGCTAGATCTCTTGTCCAACAAAGTCTGCTTTTTAGATATTTCTAGTTGTGTTTTTTTATTTGCAAATAAACATTTTAGTCACACACTCATTGTCAGACTATATTATTCAATCAGAACTCTGTTTATGTGTATAATGAACAGAAATATTTTTGTTACTCTTTTTATAATTACTTTTAAGCTTTTCTGAAATCATTTTGAATCACTGATCTATTTTTGTAGCTACAACACTATGATAATTTTAAAATTCCAGGTGTATGTAAATGATATGAAAATTTATTAGCTGAGACTAATTCATCTTAAGTTTGCAGCTACTTTGTTACTCTTGAACATCATTTAAGGACATAATGATAATTAAGAAAAATATTGCCATTGCTGAGGCTTAAGTAGGTAAACAAAGCCGCTGGGAAGCTCGAACTGGGTGGAGCCCACAGCAGCTCAAGGAGGCCTGCCTGTCTCTGTAGACTCCACCTCTGGGAACAGGGCACAGCTAAACAACAACAACAAAAAAGACAGCAGAAACCTCTGCAGATGCAAACAACCCTGTCTGACAGCTTTGAAGAGAGCAGTGCATCTCCCAACACAGAGGATGAGATCTGAGAACGGACAGACCGCCTGCTCAAGTGGGTCCCTGAACACTGAGTAGTCTAACTGGGAGATATCCCCCACTAGGGGCAGACTGACACCCACACCTCACACGGCATGGTACACCCCTGAGACGAAGCTTCCAAAGCAAGAATCAGACAAGTACACTCGCTGTTCAGCAATATTCTATCTTCTGCAGCCTCTGCTGCTGATACCCAGGCAAACAGGGTCTGGAGTGGACTTCAAGCAATCTCCAACAGACCTACAGCTGAGGGTCCTGACTGTTAGAAGGAAAACTAACAAACAGGAAGGACACCCACACCAAAACCCCATCAGTACATCACCATCATCAAAGACCAAAGGTAGATAAAACCACAAAGATGGGGAAAAAAGCAGGGCAGAAAAGCTGGAAACTCAAAAAATAAGAGCACATCTCCACCTCCAAAGGAATGCAGCTCATCACCAGCAACAGATCAAAGCTGGATGGAGAATGACTTTGACGAGTTGAGAGAAGAAGGCTTCAGTCCACCAAACTTCTCAGAGCTAAAGGAGGAACTACGTACCCAGTGCAAAGAAACTAAAAGTCTTGAAAAAAGAATGGAAGAATGGAGAGAGTAATCAATGCAGAGAAGGCCATAAATGAACTGACAGAGATAAAAACTATGACACGAGAAATACGTGACAAATGCACAAGCTTCAGTAACCGACTCGATCAACTGGAAGAAAGAGTATCAGTGATTGAGGATCAAATGAATGAAATGAAGCAAGAAGAGAAGTCTAAAGAAAAAAGAGGAAAAAGAAATGAACAAAGTCTGCAAGAAGTATGGGATTATGTGAAAAGACCAAATCTACGTCTGATTGAGGTGCCTGAAAGTGAGGGGGAAAATGTAAACAAGTTGGAAAACACTCTTCAGGATATCATCCAGGAGAACGTCTCCAACCTAGTAAGGCAGGCCAACATTCAAATTCAGGAAATACAGAGAACACCACAAAGATACTCCTCGAGAAGAGCAACTCCAAGACACATAATTGCCAGATTCACCAAAGTTGAAATGAAGGAAAAAATCTTAAGGGCAGCCAGAGAGAAAGGTCGGGTTACCCACAAAGGGAAGCCCATCAGACTAACAGCAGATCTCTCGGCAGAAACTCTACAAGCCAGAAGAGAGTGGCGGCCAATATTCAACATTCTTAAAGAAAAGAATTTTCAACCCACAATTTCATATCCAGCCGAACTAAGTTTCATAAGTGAAGGAGAAATAAAATGCTTTACAGATAAGCAAATGCTTAGAGATTTTGTCACCACCAGGTCTGCCTTACAAGAGACCCTGAAGGAAGCACTAAACATGGAAAGGAACAACCGGTACCAGCCATTGCAAAAACATGCCAAAATGTAAAGACCATCAATGCTAGGAAGAAACTGCATCAACTAATGAGCAAAATAACCAGTTAATATCATAATGACAGGATCAAGTTCACACATAACAATATTAACCTTAAATGTAAATGGACTAAATGGTCCAGTTAAAAGACACAGACTGGCAAACTGGATAAAAAGTCAAGACCCATCAGTTTTCTGTATTCAGGAGGCCCATCTCACATACAGAGACATACATAGGCTCAAAATAAAGGGATGGAGGAAGATCTACCAAGCAAATGGAGAACAAAAAAAAGCAGGGGTTGCAATACTAGTCTCTGATAAAACACACTTTAAACCATCAAAGATCAAAAGAGACAAAGAAGGCCATTACATAATGGTAAAGGGATCAATTCAACAGGAAGAGCTAACGATCCTAAATATATATGCACCCAATACAGGAGCACCCAGATTCATAAAGCAAGTCCTTAGAGACTTACAAAGAGACTTAGACTCCCAACAATAATAATGGGAGACTTCAACACCCCACTGTCAACATTAGGCAGATCAACGAGACAGAAAGTTAACAAGGATATCCAGGAATTGAACTCAACTCTGCAACAAGCAGACCTAATAGACATCTACAGAACTCTCCACCCCAAATCAACAGAATATACATTCTTCTCAGCACCATATCACACTTATTCCAAAATTGACCACATAATTGGAAGTAAAGCACTCCTCAGCAAATGTACAAGAACAGAAATTATAACAAACTGTCTCTCAGACCACAGTGCAATCAAACTATAACTCAGGACTAAGAAACTCAATCAAAACCGCTGAACTGCATGGAAACTGAGCAACCTGCTCCTGAATAACTACTGGGTACATAATGAAATGAAGGCAGAAATAAAGATGTTCTTTGAAACCAATGAGAACAAAGATATAACATACCAGAATCTCTGTGACACATTTAAAGCAGTGTGTAGAGGGAAATTTATAGTCCTAAATGCCTACAAGAGAAAGCTGGAAAGATCTAAAATTGACACTCTAACATCACAATTAAAAGAACTAGAGAAGCAAGAACAAACACATTCAAAAGCTAGCAGAAGGCAAGAAATAACTAAGATCAGAGCAAAACTGAAGGAGGTAGAGACACAAAAAACCCTCCAAAAAATCAATGAATCCAGGAGCTGGTTTTTTGATAAGATCAACAAAATTGATAGACTGCTAGCAAGACTAATAAAGAAGAAAAGAGAGAAGAATCAAATAGATGCAATAAAAAATGATAAAGGGGATATCACCACCGACCCCACAGAAATACAAACTACCATCAGAGAATACTATAAACACCTCTACGCAGATAAACTAGAAAATCTAGAAGAAATAGATAATTTCCTGGACACTTACACTCTTCCAAGACTAAACCAGGAAGAAGTTGAATCCCTGAATAGACCAATAGCAGGCCCTGAAATTGAGGCTATAATTAATAGCCTACCAACCAAAAAAAGTCCAGGACCAGATGGATTCACAGCTGAATTCTACCAGAGGTATAAGGAGGAGCTGGTACCATTCCTTCTGAAACTATTCCAATCAATAGAAAAAGAGGGAATCCTCCCTAACTCATTTTATGAGGCCAATGTCATCCTGATACCAAAGACTGGTAGAGACATAACAAAAAAAGAGAATTTTAGACCAATATCCCTGATGAACATTGATGCAAAATTCCTCAATAAAATACTGGCAAACCGGATCCAGCAGCACATCAAAAAGCTTATCCACCATGATCAAGTGGGCTTCATCCCTGGGAGGCAAGGCTGGTTCAACATATGGAAAGCTGAAACTGGATCCTTTCCTTACTCCTTATATGAAAATTAATTCAAGATGGGTTAGAGACTTAAATGTTAGACCTAATACCATAAAAACTCTAGAAGAAAACCTAGGTAATACCATTCAGGACATAGGCATGGGCCAGGACTTCATGTCTAAAACACCAAAAGCAATGGCAACAAAAGCCAAAATTGACAAATGGGATCTAATTAAACTAAAGAGCTTCTGCACAGCAAAAGAAACTACCATCAGAGTGAACAGGCAATCTACAGAATGGGAGAAGATTTTTGCAATCTACTCATCTGACAAAGGGCTAATATCCAGACCTATAAAGAACTCAAACAAATTTACAAGAAAAAAACAACCGCATCAAAAAGTGGGCAAAGTATATGAACAGACATTTCTCAAAAGAAGACATGCATACAGCCTACAGACACATGAAAAAAATGCTCGTCATCACTCATCACTGGCCATCAGAGAGATGCAAATCAAAACCACAATGAGATACCATATAACACCACTTAGAATGGCAATCATTAAAAAGTCAGGAAGCAACAGGTGCTGGAGAGGATGTGGAGAAATAGGAACACTTTTACACTGTTGGTGGGATTGTAAACTAGTTCAACCATTATGGAAAATAGTATGGCAATTCCTCAAGGATCTAGAACTAGATGTACCATATTACCCAGCCATCCCATACTGGGTATATACCCAAAGGATTATAAATCATACTGCTATAAAGACACATGCACACATATGTTCATTGCGGCACTATTCAAAATAGCAAAGACTTGGAATCAACCCAAATGTCCATCAGTGACAGACTGGATTAAGAAAATGTGGCACATATACACCATGGAATACTATGCAGCCATAAAAAGGATGAGTTTGTGTCCTTTGCAGGGACATGGATGCAGCTGGAAACCATCATTCTCAACAAACTATCGCAAGAACAGAAAACCAAACACTGCATGTTCTCACTCATAGGTGGGAACTGAACAATGAGATCACTTGGACTCAGGAAGGGGAACATCACACACTGGTGCCTATTATGGGGAGGGGGGAGGGGGAAGGGATTGCATTGGGAGTTATTCCTGATGTAAATGACAAGTTGATGGGTGCTGACGAGTTGATGGGTGCAGCACACCAACATGGCACAAGTATTCATATGTAACAAACCTGCACGTTATGCACATGTACTCTAGAACTTAAAGTATAATAAGAAGAAAAAAAATATTATTTGGGGGTCAGTAATAATCTCATATTTCACACTGATGAAATGTAGATGAGCAAAACTGAATAATTAATCACTTTTCCTCTGATACCGCCAAACCACCTGTGGACCACTTACTAACGTGCAGGCAGTAGTGTGTTGGTAATTGTTTAACAACTGGTTCTCTGGGGAGGAGATTCTGGGGAGGAGGTCCCTTGATTTGCAACATTTGCCAAATTTGGTGATGTAAATACTCCCACTATGACCAATTTTAAGCTAACATGGGCCATCAAAATTCCTGAATACTTAACAATTGGTTCTCACAAAGTCAAAGTTGTATTAGTTTGTCAGCATACCTTTGCACGGGGCCGCATATCTCGTCTTGAAAAACTCTGGTCAAAGGGAAAAAGGCGGTAATTTCTCTAAATTAAAAACTTGTTGCTTAAATTTTAAGACCTCTTCTACTTCAGTTTAGTCCTCTAGCTCAGAGATGGCTTATTAGATGCAACTGATTATAACTTAGCAGAGATTTCAGTTTTGGAATGAAAGGGAAATTCATATTTACAGACTGACTTTTTTAAATATGGGAATTGAAATTGGAAAGTGACTGGAGCTTAAATACTTAAAATGGGCCACAGTTTACTGAAATCTGTGAAAAATCAGTATGTAGTGGGTTGAGTTGAATCTCTCGAAAAGTGTATGTCCAAATCCTAATTCCTTCCCCTTCTTCTCATACTTATGAATATGACCTTATTTGGCAATAAGGTTTTTGCAGATGTAATCAAGGATCTCCAGATGACATAATATGGATTTATGGTAGTCCACAAATCCAATGACTAGTGTCTTTATAAGAGAAAGAACATTGAAATACAGACACAGTGGAGGGAAGGGAATATGAAGACAAGGGCAGAGATTGGAGTTATGCTGCCACAAACCAAGGAACAGCAAGAACCCCAGAAGCTGGAAGAGGCAAGAAAGGATTCTCCCAGGGAGTTTTCTGAGAGAGTGTGGCCCTGTTGGATCCTTAAGTTCAGACTTGTAGCCTCCAGAACTCTGAAAAAATAAAATTCTGTTGTTTTAAGCTACCACCTTGGGTTGGCAGCTCCAGGAGCCTAATACATGATATATAAAATTAGTAAAATAAGGAAAAATACTATTTGACTAGTTTGTTTTCAACTGAGTTACACAAAAATCAAATATATTCGTCTCTTTATTTTTACTTTACAAAAGATGTCAATATCTAGCCACTATTTGTTTAAATATAAAATTAGTTGATGACAAGTAGTCGTTAAATAAGATTCCTGTAACTATTAAGATCTTTGCTCTATGAGTATCCTAACTAGCTAAATCACGAGTACCATAACTAGTTGATTTAGGAAACTAGTGTTTACAAAATCAAATAAATGCCTACACACATTAAGTAGGTAATTTAAATGAGTGAATTTAGCTGGATCTGGCATATAATAGTGTTTGAAGAGATCTCTAGAGAACCGGAGTATTCATGCTATACATAAAAGAGAACTCAGCTATTCAACTCCAGTGCTTGTTGTCAGTGGAAATGTGAGTTTCCAGATCCTCTGATTTTTCTAAGGAGAAGTCAGGAATCCAGATTTTTATGTGATAGCCCTGAAATTTTAAATGTTGTCTCAAAAAATGAAAAGGAAAAAGAAAATTAAAAAAAGATTAATTATCTGCTTTTACACAAATCTGTGACCTCTGCTTTAATATAATAACTTGTATAGGTAAATGTTTGTGTCAATTTGCTTTGGATCACTGAAATTGCTTTTTATTGCTTTCAATTACCAATGCTCAACAATAAAAGTAGGTTTAAAATTCCTCATCCTTTATCCTCTTGGTCAAAGTAGAGTGGCCAGTGGTCTATGGAGAGGAAAATCTTTAATATCATGGGAATTTGTTTTCTAAAACAATTTTGAAGTAAAGGTCTTCACACAATGAGGGTCTTTTTGATTACAAAATAATATATTGCTTTTGTAAATTTAGGTTTTCATATGTTGCATTACAGGAGATCAGACTAAAGTTTCCATAATAAAAAATTGTTATTTTATGAAGAATTTCAACCTCTCATTTCATGTTTGAAGCCCATAGCTTTCAGGACTAGTTATTATGTCTTAAAAATGTCAGCCATCCCAGTTGAAAGAAAGCCCATTTTCTCAATTTTAAACACACATTTGAGGGATGTATTTTTAGCTGTGGGGACAAAGGCAAAATGGTTTGCTCTGCCAGGTGTCATGCTGTCTTTAAATTTTATGAAAAGAAGGAATTAGGAACAAATTCTGGACGACGTTCTGCAGCACATAGAGACTGAAGTTAATTTATTTTAATTCTGTATTGCTACCTGCTGGTAGGTTACAATGGATGGGTGACAGTTTACAGTATCTAGAGGCACGGCTCTCAGTAGAGGACTAAAGACACTGTCACAGTATCCAGAAGTCAGTGTTCTGAGTCTGAAGGCCCTGAGAAGGTGCCATAGAAATGGGCCAGGCAACTCCTGCCTGCAAAGGGAGTAAACCAGCGAGGCATAACATCATACCGATAAATCGGAAAAAGGCTGGCCATTTTGAGCAAGCACACTTTCTAATAAAAAAAAGATGAAGGAAAGACAGGTGTGCCTCATGGAGCAAGATGATAGGATTCACATTGAGGATAAATGTAAAAGCATTTAAATAAATATAGCCAATTGGGAAAAATATTAAATGTATAAATTTTGAATAAGCATAAATTTAGCCACAAGGAGAAATTATGCCTAATATATTAGAGTTTTCTGATTTAGCAAATGAATTTCTGGAAAATGAATTATAATAGGATTGGGGGTGGGCAACAAAAGTTTGCATACAGATGAAGAGATGGGACAAAAATCCAGAGAGACATAGGTGAATATTTTTCTTCATAGAAAAGGCTATAGTAAGGTTTCTTATTGAGAAAAGTTGTCTTTCTCAACATTTGAAAATTAAGAGATAAAAAGTAACTACAAGGAAAAAGATAATATGAGTATTAATTTTTCATTTGACCCTATATTATTTATAAATTGAATATCCTGTCAACGGACACATAACATATCTGTGTGGGCACAAACATAGCAAATGAATCCCCCTCACCCTACTTTCACTGTTCTCTCTCTCTCTCATCTTTCACCAAAGTAGTATGTCTACTTCCTTTAAAAGTACAGTAGTACTAAGAAGCTTTTTTTTATTATTATTATACTTTAAGTTCTAGGGTACATGTGCATACATGTGTTCTCTGTATTTCCTGAATTTGAATGTTGGCCTGCCCTACTAGGTTGGAGATGTTCTCCTGGATGATATCCTGAAGTGTTTTCCAACTTGGTTCCATTTTCTCCCTCACTTTCAGGCACCCCAATCACACGTAGATTTGGTCTTTTTACATAATCCCATACTTCTTGCAGGCTTTGTTCATTTCTTTTTTTTCTTTTTCTTTAGGTTTCTCTTCTCGCTTCATTTCATTCATTTGATCCTCAATCACTGATACTCTTTCTTCCAGTTGATCGAGTCGGTTACTGAAGCTTGTGCATTTGTCACGTATTTCCTGTGTCATGGTTTTCATCTCTGTCAATTTGTTTATGGCCTTCTCTGCATTAATTATTCTAGTTATCAACTCTTCCAGTCTTTTTTCAAGATTTTTAGTTTCTTTGCCCTGGGTACATAATTCCTCCTTTAGCTCTGAGAAGTTTGATGCACTGGAGCCTTCTTCTCTCATCTCGTCAAAGTCATTCTCCGTCCAGCTTTGATCCATTGCTGGTGATGAGCTGCGTTCCTTTGCAGGGGGCGATGCGCTCTTATTTTTTGAATTTCCAGCTTTTCTGCCCTGCTTTTTCCCCATCTTTGTGGTTTTATCTGCCTCTGGTCTTTGATGATGGTGACATACTGATGGGGTTTTGGTGTAGGTGTCCTTCCTGTTTGTTAGTTTTCCTTCTAACAGTCAGGACCCTCAGCTGTAGGTCTGTTGGAGATTGCTTGAGGTTCACTCCAGACCCTGTTTGCCTGGGTATCAGCAGCAGAGGCTGCAGAAGATAGAATATTGCTGAACAGCGAGTGTACCTGTCTGATTCTTGCTTTGGAAGCTTCCTCTCAGAGGTGTACTCCACCGTGTGAGATGTGGGGTGTCAGTCTACCCCTAGTGGGGGATGTCTCCCAGTTAGGCTTCTCAGGGGTCAGGGACCCACTTGAGCAGGCAGTCTGTCCATTCTCAGATCTCAACCTCCGTGTTGGGAGATGCACTGCTCTCCTCAAAGCTGTCAGACAGAGTCGTTTGCGTCTGCAGAGGTTTCAGCTGCTCTTTTGTTGTTGTTGTTGTTTAGCTGTGCCCTGTTCCCAGAGGTGGAGTCTACAGAGACAGGCAGGCCTCCTTGAGCTGCTGTGAGCTCCACCCAGTTGGAGCTTTCCAGTGGCTTTATCTACTTAAGCCTCAGCAATGGCGCGCGCCCCTCCCCCAGCCTTGTTGCTGCCTTGCCGCCAGATCTCAGACTGCTGTGCTAGCAATGAGGGAGGCTCCGTGGGCATGGGACCCTCCTGGCCAGGTGTGGGATATAATCTCCTGGTGTGCCTGTTTGCTAACATCCTTGGTAGAGCGCAGTATTGGGGTGGGAGTTACCCGATTTTCCAGGTGTTGTGTGTCTCAGTTCCCCTGGCTAGGAAAAGGGATTCCCTTCCCCCTTACACTTCCCAGGTGAGGGGATGCCTCGCCCTGCTTCAGCTCTCGCTGGTCAGGCTGCACCAGCTGACCAGCACCAACTGTCCCGCACTCCCTAGTGAGATGAACCCAGTACCTCAATTGAAAATGCAGAAATCACCTGTCTTCTGTGTCACTCGTGCTGGGAGTTGGAGAATGGAGCTGTTCCTATTCGGCCATCTAGTACTAAGAAGCTTTTAATGGCAGTATCTGCCTCATGCTTTTCTTTTTTCCTGGTCCTGCTTAGGAGGCAGCCATCTAATACACATTAGGCTGTTTCCCCTAGAACTACTCTAATACATTTAAATAATCTAATTATTCTGCTATTCTTAAATCAGTTTAGACATTATCAATTTTAGACAAAGATGTAGACAAGGGCTTATGAGTATCTTACCAGACATTCCATTTTTCTTTCATCTTCCTAATGAAAGTTGTCATAACTCTTAGCTAAAGCAATGGTTCATTTGCATCTGGGATATTATATACAAGTCCAGAAAGTGGGCCTTGAGTAAAGGGCAAATGAAATGATTAGCAGGGTGGAGACAGGCTGCTGGTAGACTAACTAACAAGATCCCTTTGTAGAGGACAGACCAAGACTGACACTGGTTATGATTGAAGCTTAAAAATGCATAAATACTATGGACCAGATAGATACAGATGTTTTTATTTTATCTTGAAATTCTAGGAAGTAAAATTTCGAATAAATATAAACACTTTATTCTGAATATGCTATTTCCTTAGAAAATTAATCTACTTTACATAGGTGTTCAGTTTATACCCCTAGAAGTGGAACATATTTTTATAGCTGGGTTAGACATTTGAGTTTATATGTGTTTGTGTGTACATTTTGTGTGTTTTTCTAATTAAACAGTTTCTATGTTAAAAGTAAATAGGGACCATTGAAAATAAAACTGAATTTATTGAATTGAAATTTTAATAAGGGTTTATGAAATTTGCCATGTCTTAAAATGTGTATTGCCTGGGATGTTGCATGAAAATACAGAGTAGCTTTATAAGTGTAACAAAATAAATTATATGTCCCCTGAATTGCAGTATAAAGAATAATTTTCTTCTGAAATACACATATACAAACCCTTAAAAGTGTTGTCTCTAATGACTTTGCTTGTCTTGGGAGACAAATAAATGATTAAATCACATTTTAGCTTTGGTTTAGAAATATATCAAACATTTTTGCTTTGCACAGATAAATAGAATTTGTTATCATTCTATTTAAAAACAAAACAAAATATTCTCTCTGGCAAAGGCCACTTCAAAATATGTTTCCATAGAAACCTGAGAAGAAAAATAAATGGAAACAAACATCACTTTAGCTCTACTCAGGATGATCTACAGTGGCCAGAGATTTAAACCTGGCTTGAGATAGCACCATCCATGGTCATTACATAAGTTGTTAGGAAAAGTAATATTTATCTATTATGTATACACTTTCTAAATAGCTGATTTATTGCTCTTACCTATTTGGTGTTGAGGTTTTTTTCCCATTTCTTGCTATCATTAGGACAGGGAAGAAACTTGAGATCTTTATGCAGCAGTAGTCTCCACAATTTTAGAACCCAGGGAAAAAAGGTGAACTACTTTTATGACTCTTCTATATTTCATATTATTCTGGTCAAATTATAACTTTGATGAGAATTAAAAAGAAGCAATACATAAAGGAAATCATTGGAATTTTTTAAAGCCCTTGATGTCAGAGAAGCAAAATAAAAAATTTCATTTTAGATATAAAATGTTTTTTGAAGCTCTGGTTGTCCAAAAATATTTCTAATATTATTTTAAACAGAAACTTAGATTTAATCCTAATTATAGCACAAGTAAGGGTACATATGATGAATGCCAGTTATGAGTCTGTTGAATATAGCCATGAATCTAGAACTTCAGGGATAATAAATATATAGTGCACAATTGGCCACTACTCCATCCTGAATTCCTGGCAGACATTGCTAATCAAACTCATCATTCTAACCTGCAAGTTCAGAAGGGGTTAATTTCAAAAATATATAGGAAACTCCAACTCAATAGCCAAACACATTCTTGTACACCCACACACATCCACATGAAACAAAAACATGTTGGAAAATGGACAAATAACTTCAATAGACATTTTTTTCCAAAGAAGACATACAATGGTCAATAAGTATGTGAAAAAATAATTAACCTCATTAATTGTCAGGGAAATGCAAGCAATCTACAATGAGATATCACCTCATACTTGTCAGGATGGCTATTATCAAAAAAACAAAAATACTAAGTGTTGGCAAGGATGTGGAGTAACTGGAACCCTTGTATATTGTTAGTGGGAATGTAAAATGGTACAGCAGCTATGGAAAACAGTATGGAAGGTCCTCAAAAAAATTAAAAATAGAACTGTCATATGATCCAGCCATTCTACTTCTAGATATGTATCCAGAAATAAAAATAAAATTGGAATCTTAGAGAAATCTACACTTCCATATTCATTGTAGCATTATTCACAATGGCCAATAAATAATAGAAACAATCCAAGTATTCATCAACAAATGAATGAATAAAAGAAATGTGGTGTATACATGCAATAAAATATTATTCAGTATTATAAAAGAAGAGAATTTTGTCATATGCAACAGCATGGATAAACCTGTAGGACATTCTCAAGTAAGCTAGTCACAGAAAGACCAACTAAAAGATTCCATTAATATGAGTTATTTATAATTAGTCAATCAAACTCATAGAAGCAAAGAATGCAGTACTGATTTCCAGTGGCTGGGGGTGGAGGAAATGGGGAATTGTTCAATGGGTATAAAGTTTCAGTTATGCCAGATGATTAAGTTCTAGATATCTGCTGTACAATAGAGTGCCTATAGTTAACAATATTGTACTGTGCACTACAAAAAGATTGTTAAGAGGAGAGATGCCATGTTAAGTGTTCTTACCACAAAAATATAAACCCCAAAAAGAAAAACAAATGGAAACAAAGACACTTTGAAAGATGTCAAATATGTCTATTTCCTTTATTATGGTGATGGTATTATAGGTTTTTTGTATGTTCAAACTAATCAAATTGTACACATTAAATACAAGCCACTCCTTGTATACCAATTATATTTCAATAAAGCTGTTTTTAAAGCAGCAATTGGTTTTGTAAACTGTTTATACTGTGCCCAAAGGATGGTAAATAATTTCATTCCATGAACCCACATTGGTCTAGAGATAGTGCTGCTGGGAACATGTCAAAGAAGCCCTGCCTGAGCTCTGCGGGTAAGAGTGAGGGACTTGATTAGCAATGTCTGCCAGGAGTTCAGGATGGAGAAGTGATCGATTGTGCACTATATATTTACCATCTCTGAAATTCTAGATTAATGGTTATATTCAACAGACTCATGACTGGCATCCATCATATTTATCCTAATTTGTGCTATAACTAGGAATCAGCCTAAGTTTCTATTTAAAACAGAAATATTTTTGGCAATCAGAACTTCAATAAACACTTCAGATCTGAAATGAAATTTTGGATTTTGCTTCCCTAACATCAAGGACCAAAAAAAAAATTCCAATGACTTTGTCATCAAATGGATCTTTTGAAAGACAGAGAGATAGAAGAAGTAATAAAAGGGAGAACAAGAATATATACAAAAAATGAGACACTAGTATTCATATCTTAGTAAATGGTAAAATATCTCTTGTCTACTTCTGCACTTCTATACTGAATATATAGTATCAAACTCATATATATTTACTAGAATACTAGATATGGGCCCAGGGATGTCATTGTGAAAAACGAAAACAAGAAAAAACAAGAATTTTATCACTTTTTAAAGCTAATTAGGGGCATGAAAACACAAAGATACTATTTTTTTTTTTTGGTAGAATTTACCAAATTTACAAAGATACTATGTAAATTTGTTGCTACTGCCAAATAACTCAGTCAAATATTGACTTCTTTAAGCAGACTTTTGTTTTGTTTTGTTTTGTTTTGTTTTTTGAGATGGAGTCTCGCTCTGTCGCCCAGGCTGGAGTGCAGTAGCTCGACCTCGGCTCACTGCAAGCTCCGCCTCCCAGGTTCACACCATTCTTCTGCCTCAGCCTCCTGAGTAGCTGGGACCGCCACCATGCCCGGCTAATTTTTTGTATTTTTAGTAGAGACGGGGTTTCACCGTGTTGGCCAGGATGGTCTCGATCTCCTGACCTCGTGATCCGCCCGCCTCAGCCTCCCAGAGTGCTGGGATTACAGGCGTGAGCCACCACACCCGACCTAAACAGACATGTTTAAGCATCATTTTGAGGGCGAGAGGATTAAAGATGTTTCTAAATTGTTACTAGCACATTATTTTCTCAAATGCTTATGTGATAAGGATAATTGGTCAAAAAGAGAAGTATCTCTTGGGAACAGAAAATAGGCAGGAATTAAGAGTGTTTCATCAGTAGGTGATGTTTCTCTGAAAAGTAAATACAGTGGATGTTTCTAATAATTATAATTGATTATAAATTTGAAAAGAAGTTCAATGTCTTAAGACTAGGACAGGGAAAATAGGACCCTCTCCTATATAGATATTTCATTCTGAATATGCTCTTTAGTAAACTTTGTATGGCCGTGTATTTCCATATTGACTGGAAGCAACCCGGAAGAAGTGTGTACTTTCGTTCCAGTAATTAAATAATCAACACAAATATAGTTTTACAGGGTTGAATTTACTACTGCTCTTGTGCCACTCAATTTATTCCAGTCTAGACCTAAAGCTTGTCTCTCAGAAATCTTCAAAACACACAGACAAAATTCTCTACTCAAGTAGAGAAAACACTTTTGACAGGATTTAATATTTTTGAAATGGTAATGAACACCATGTATTGCTATTGATTATGAATTCGATATAGTGTCTGGTTTTAAAAAATATCTTTTCTAAGGTTAACGAGAATTTTTAAAAGATTTGAAGCAGAGTAAGAAAGTCCCTCGCCACAATTTATTCCTAATATTGCCAAAAATTACCCCCATTTTCTTCTCCCAAAGAGGCATCCTTTCTTTTTTTTAATACAAAAGAACTATTCTTATGTGAAAATGTGGCCTTTATAGGATTATAAATGTCAAAACATGGTCTTTGTAATTCTCCAAATTTCTGACAGGAAAATGTCTAATTTATTTATTGCCACCTTTTTTTGCTTTTATGTTCCTAGCTCTTAGTCCAGTGCTTGACACATAAGTGTCTCGTAAATGCTAGTTGACTTCAAATGAATCCTTTGAAAAAAGTCAATCTTTTAGATCAAAGATATTATCTCTAGTATTATCATGACCAGATGTTTATTAACCCTTTGTCAAAGTAGAAGAAAGTCTTGTCAGTGAAACCACGTATTATACAAAAGACAGGGTCTTGCAATGTAAGAGTTTAAACTGAAAAAATCAGTGTTAATCTGTGAAAAGAATATGCATTTTCCAGCTCTGTCACTATAGCAGCAGCAGGATTTCTAATGCTCAGGGTTTTGTTTTTGTTTTTGTTTTTGAGACAGAGTTTCGCTTTTGTTCCCCAGGCTGCAGTGCAATGGTTTGATCTCGGCTCACTGCAACCTCTGCCTCCCAGGCTCAATTGATTCTCCTGCCTCAGCCTCTGGAGTAGCTGGGACTGCAGGCACTTCCCACCACTCCCAGCTAGTTTTTGTATTTTTAATAGAGACGGGGTTTCGCCTTGTTGGTCAGGCTGGTCTCAAACTCTTGATCTCAGGTGATCTGCCTGCCTCAGCCTCCCAAAGTGCTGGGATTACTAATACCCAGATTTTGATTTCTAATATGTAATCTAGGTTCTCCCAGAAGCAGACACTGAGGCAAGGATTAGAATACAAATAGAAGAGTAGAAAAATGAGAGAGGAAAGGGAAAGAAACTGATAGAGGTTACATTTTCTTGCAAGTTGCCACTGTTGGTAACTTAGAGCTCTGGGATTCAGAGTAAAATGCAGCCTCAGAATTATCCCGCCTGTGAATGAGGGAGTTGGAATATTTATATCCAACTTCCTTGAGTCATTAGTTGAGGGCTGCTCTCAGGTGGCACCAATTCCCTGGAACTTCCAGCCTGTCAGTCAAGAAGTAGAACCCAGACCCTGGACAAAAGGACATCAGGAAAAAAAAGCAGACACTAGCATTTGAAAACATGCTCATGAGAACTGAAATGGGAAGGTGAAGGGAAGGGATGGGGCAAATACTGTATCCCATACAAATATTATTCTCCTTTAAAAGAAATAAAAACTCTGTAGATAGCTTATTCCAAGTCTTAGGGCAAGGACAATGCAGACAGATTTGGAAATAATTATTGTCAGAGAACAGGGACATTTTAAAGGATATTGGGGCACTATTAAAAGGACAAAGTTGTGAGGATTTAAGCATCAACATAATAATGATGATAATTGTGGCTAATTGGAATATATTGAGTCTATACAAGGCCAATATTTCATAATAATATGAAGTATACAAGATATACTCGTAACCATAAAAGAATGGTGAATAGAATAGGGCATGCTTAATTGTATTTCTTTAAATAAATGGGAATGCTAATATATGTGGGTATGTTCTACTTCTATTTAACATACATCTGTTTAGGAAGTATTGATAGGTACTTATGTCCGTCTGATATGGTTTGACTGTGTCCCCCACTTAAATCTCATCTTGAATTGTGGTTCCCATAATCCCCACGTGTTGTGGGAGGGACCTGGTGAGAGATAATTTAATCATAGGGATAGTTACCTTCATGCTAGTGAGTGAGTTCTCAGGACATCAGATGGTTTTATAAAGGACTTTTCCCCTTTTTGCTTGGCACTTCTCCTTGTTGCTGCCATGTGAAGAAGGACATGTTTGCTTCCCCTTCTGCCATGAGTATGTGTTTCCTGAAACCTTCAGCCATGCTGAACTGTGAGTCAGTTAAACCTCTTTCCTTTATAAATTACCCAGTCTCAGGTATATCTTTATTAGCAGCCTGAGAACAGAATAATACACCATCCAAACACAGGGAACTATAAGTACAGTTCTGATAAAAGTGGCAGTCAGGAAGGGAATTGAGCTTGGATTCAGCATCAGGGAATACACAAAATAACCAAAGAGAATAGGGGCTTGACAGTGTGCTCAAGATGATAAATTAGCCAAATGAGCTAAAGACAAGTAATGGCTGAGACTCAGTTGTTCCCAGTCTCTCAGGAGATGTAACCTCTAGATGGCCCTATTAATAAAAATAATAATGATAAATATATAAAAATGTTAAAATATTGACAACACAGGTCTGTATCTTAGAATAAACCATGCATTATGGTAAATCTAGTCATAATTTAAAAGTGTATCTTGTAACATAACCAACCAGAGAAAATAATTACTGTAACCAATCTTAAAATGTAGCATTTGACTATAGACTCTGAAATGCAAAAAAATCTTAACCTATAGTTAGTATTTGTATTATTAATGAAAATATATTTATATTATAGAAAAAAATCAATTTATAACATTGTTAGAAATCAATATTTTCAGAGAGAGAGAAAGAGGAATTAATGGGTGCTAGAACTATTAGGTGAAATATTGATAGAGAGCATTTTATACTTTACTACATTTTTGTCTGTTTGGAAATTTTCATAATAAAAAATTTTAAGAGTTTTTTTAGGAAAAGACATCATGTTGCACAAAGGTAAAACCTGTATGAAAGGTATGAATTTTTAAAATTTGGAGAGAAGAGAGGAAATTGAGAAAAGAAATTAAATTTCTTGACTTAAACAATGAACAATCCATCAAAAACCTGTACACTTGATTGTTCTGGTGAGACCATAGCAAACCTAAGAAGGTGTCAAGATAAATAAAAACCCTGAGAAGATATTACAGTAGTATGGTACTAATCCTAGGAAGATATAAAAACATATAAAGTAAGGAAATAAATCAAATTATTGATGTTTATAGATTACAGTAAGGGTAAATGTATGCTTGCTAACACACTTGGTAACCGTTGCATCTATATATGTTTTGCCTGGTGTATAGAGATTTGACGTATACAAAAGTATTAGTCATACTAAATTGTAATTGCAATTTTGTACAAAACAATCAAATCTGTAGTCAGTGTTTAAATGCTCAAAAATGGTTTTTACATAAAAAAACTAGACAGATTTAAAATGGACAACTTGATGCACCTCAAGGAATTAGAAAAGCAAGAACAAACCAACTGCAAATTAGTAAAAGGAAATGTATAATAAAAATCAGAGCAGAAAGAAATGAAACTGAAACTAAAAATACAAAAGATCAATGAAACAAAAGTTGTTTTCTAAAAGGTCGAGAAACCATGAGCTAGACTAAGAAAAAAGTAAGAAGAGACAAATAAATAAAATCAGAAACCAGAAAGAGATGGCACAGTGGACACCAGAGAAAGATAAAGATTCAGTAGAGATCACTATGAACAACTATAGACTAATAAATTTGAAAGCTTAGAGGAAGTGTATAAATTCCTGGATACATATAATCTATCAATATCGAACCAAGTAGAAACAGAAATCCTGAACTGAGCAATAACAAGTAATGGGATTGAATCAGTAATAAAAAAAACCTCCCAACGAAAAAAGAAGTACAGGACCAGATGGCTTCACCACTTAATTCTGCTGAAACTTTAAAGAATTAATTATCAATTCTTCTCAAACTATTCCAAAAGATTGAAGTGGAGGGAACTCTTCCTAACTCCTTCTATGAGACCAGCGTAACCCTGATACCAAAATTAGACAAGAACACAACAACAAAAAAAGAAAACTACAGGCTAATATCCCTCTGACCATTGATGTAAAAATCCTCAACAAAACACTAGAAAACCAAATCCAACAATACATTGAAACAATATGCACCACGATCAAGTGGGATTTATCCCAAGAATGTAAGGATGGTTCAACATATGCAAATAAATAGATGTGATACATCACATCAACAGAATGAAGGACACAAAAACCGTGCGATCATCTCAATAGACACAGAAAAATCATTTGATAAAATTCAACATCCCTTCCTGATAAAAAAAAAAATTTCAACAAATTAGGTATAGAAGGAAAGTACCTTAACATGATAAAGGTCATATATGACAAACCCATGGTTAACATTATACTGATTGAGGAAAGACTGAAAGCTTCTTCTCTAAGAACTGTAATAAGACAAGGATGCTCACTGTCACCACTTTTATTCAACATAGTATTGAAGGTCCTGGCCAGAGGAATTAGGCAGGGCATTCAAATTGGAAAGGAAGAGTCAAATTATCTCTGTTTGCAGTTGACATGATCTTATATATAGCAAAACCTAAATACTCTACCAAAACTGAAAAATGAATTCAACAGAGTTACAGGATACAAAATCAGTATATAAAAAACAATAGCATTTCTATATACCAACATAGAACTAGCTGAAAAAAAAAACAAAAACCAAGAAGACCAATCCCATTTATAATAGCTATCAAAAAATGAAATACCTAGGAATAAATCTAACCAAGAGGGTGAAAGATCTCTACAAGGAAAACTACACAACACTGACAAAAGAAATTGAAGAGGATACAAACAAATGGAAACACATCCCACATTCATGGATCAGAAGGATTAGTATTGTTAAAATGTCTATACTACCCAAAGCAATTACAGGTTCAATACAATCTCTATCAAAATACCATTGACAGTCTTAACAGAAATAGAGAATCTTAACTTTTGTATGGAAACACAAAAGAACCAGAATAGCCAAAGCAATTCTGAGCAAAAAGAACAAAGTTAGAGACATTACAATACCAGCAATCAAAATATTGTGCAAAGATGTAGTAATCAAAACAGCATTGTACTGGCATAAAAAGACACAGAACAATGAAACAGAATAGAGAATCCATAAATTAATCCGCTTATCTACAGCCAACTTATTTTTGGCAAACAACAACATTTGTTGGAGAAAGGACAGTCTCTTCAATAAATTGCACTGGGAAAACTGATTATTTATATGCAGAATAATATTAGACTACCATCTCTCACTCTATGCAAAAATCAACATGAAATTGATTAAATATCTAACTATAAGTCCCAAAACTATAAAACTGCTAGAAGAAAATACAAGGAAAATGCTTCAAGACATTGGCCTTGGAAAACATTTTATGAATAAGATCTCAAAGCACAGGCAACAAAAATAAAAATAAACAAATGGAATCTTATCAAACTAAAAATCTTCTGCCAGCAAAGGAAACAATCATCACAGTGAAAAGGCAACCTGCAGAATAGGAGAAAATATTTGAAAACTATTCATCTGCCGGGAGATTAATATCCAGAACATACAAAAAAACTCAAGCTTATATACAGCAAAAACTAACCAACTCTAATTAAAAGTGGGAAAGTGATCTGAACAGACATTCCTCAAAATACCAACAATGGCCAACAAATATATCCAAACATACTGAACATCACTAATCACCAGAGAAATATGAATCAAAACCACAATAAAGTATCATCTCACCCCAGTTAGGATGAGTATAATAAAAAAACCAAAACAACAACAACAAAAACAAACGCTGGTGAGGACATGGAGAAAATAGAAATCTTACACACTGTTGGTGGGAATGTAAACTAGTATATCCACTATGGAGAACAGTATCGAGGTTTCACAAAAAACTACAAACAGAAATACCATATGATCCTGAAATCCCACTACTTGGCATTTATCCAAAGAAAAGGAATCAATATATCAAAGACATAGGCACTCCTGCATTTATTGTAGCATTATTCACAATAGCCAAGTTATGAAATCAGCGGAGGTGTCCAACAACAGATGAATGGATAAAGAAAATGTGATATAAGTGTGTTTGTGTTTGTAAATGTGTGTTGTGTATTTCCATTGTTTGTATCCTCTTCAATTTCATATATATACCATGTAATACCATTCAACTTTTCTTTCTTTTTTTTTTTTTTTGAGACAGAGTCTCACTCTGTCGCCCAGGCTGGAGTGCAGTGGCACCCTCTAGGCTCACTGCAACCTCCGCCTCCCAGGTTCAAGCAATTCTCCTGCCTCAGCCTCCCGAGTAGCTGGGATTACAGGCATTCACCACCACACCCAGCTAATTTTTGTATTTTTAGTAGAGACGGACTTTCACCATGTTGGCCAGGCTGATTTTGATGTCCTGACCTCGTGATATGCCTGCCTTGGCCTCCCAAAGTGCTGGGATTACAGCGTGAGCCACTGTAACCAGCCTCAACTTTTAAAAAGAATGAAATTCTGTCATTCATGGTAACATGGATGGAACTGGATGACATAATGTTAAGTGTAATTCACAAGGAACAGAGAATTAAACATCACATGTTCTCACTCATATGTGAAAGCCAAAAAAGTTGATCTCATAGAAATAAAAAGTAGACCAGAGGATACTAGAGGCTGGGAAGGGTAGAGAGCAGGCAAGGATAGGGAGAGATTAAAGGATACAAAATTACAGTCAAATAGAAGGAATAAGTTCTGGTGTTCTTCCACTGTAGGATGACTACAGTTAACAATACACCAATTTATATAGGTAGAAGGAAGATATTGAATGTTCCCAACACCAAGAAATAATAAATGATGATAGATATGCTAATTATTCTGATCTGATCACTATACATTATATGTATTGCAACACCACTGTGTATCCCATAAATATGTGTAATTATTATGTCAATTTAAAAAATAAAAGGAAAAATTGGTTTTCAGAGTTTTGTCCATCAGATACATGATTTTAATAAATGAAACACTAAGGTACAAACAGTTGTAAGTTTTTCACTGGATGCAGAAAGGACCTTGGAGTTTTTTAAATTACTTAACATAAACCTGACGCTGCAAAAAAATTTCCAAATTAGTGTTTCAAAGAGTTTTTTTTCTAACAGTGAGAAATATTCTCTACCATAAAAATTGAGATGTGCTGCATTTTATTTTACTGATGAGTTCTTTTTCACAGAATTACATACATTTGTTAGAATTCAAATACTTTGCCCCACAGATGGAGAAGGGCAGAAATTGTGATATTTTGTTTTCACGTAATTATTGATATAAATTAATTTGGTTGTTCACTGTTTAAAGTATTTGAGATTTTCTTTGTCATTATCTTGTTTATGCAGATGGGTGCCTTCTTAAGGGAACAATTGTATTTGCAAATGCACCGCTTGATGGGTAGATGATGATGATGACAGTGATTAAGAAAGATGTTATTGAGCTCTGTTGATGGGCATATGTTTGAGCCATGTTTGAGCCCAAGGCTCAAACCTCGGATTGGAAAGACTAGTGCACTCAAATTGGAAAGACTTGGTGCAAAATTATGAAGTAGAAGAAGTTGAGCCAGCTCATAGGATGACAGAAGCAACATTTTCTAAACTACGTGACTTAATGAGCATATTTTAATTATATTTTCAATTTAGATTGAAAAGTATAGGCATTACTTGTTCAGTCAAATGCCCTTTTTTGCAAGAGCTCTTACACAGTAAGAGCCTTAAATGCAATACAAAAGAATATACACCTCCTATAATCAATGTTTTACATTTCAAGAATCCTAAAAATTGAATATAAGTGTTTCTTCTACTTACCCCAGGAGCCAACCAGAAGCTGTCTATTCAAAAAGAGACTGGTGTCTTCTTAATTGTCACAACTATAACATCTTTTTATTCCTCTGAGAGAGCACCAATCTCAGCAAAGATGTCACTCCTCAAATTGCCATGACAGGCTTCTCTCAGATGCAAACAGCTATCAAAGTTTATGACTTCCAAAATAAGTTGCCCTTCAAGTCTGGGGCATACTAGTACACTTAAATACAGAAAGGCCTTGTGCAAGAGTATAGCATAGAAGAAGTCATTCTGTGTCCTTTTTTTCTCCTTTGGGCATTTTCTTTTACCCTCAAAAGATGCCCAGATTGATGTGCTCTCCCTTCTTCTCCCTTACAAAACCTGTTCTAGGGAAATTACTGATGCCTAACACATTTTCTACTAGAAAAGTGGCTGTATTTCATACTACCTTTCTTACATAGGATTTCGATTCTTGAAGTTTCTGTTTGTCTTAGATGGCTGGCACAATGACAAGGCAGTATCTCTTAAACTTTGAATAAAAAATAAAATGTATTATGTTATATAATAATAGCAGAAAATCAAGGGGGCTTCAAATACTTCATGTATTTCTGAATAAATTATGTTCTGTTGTTTCAGATAAAACAAGGCTTATCATTTATATTAAGCTCTTGTTAGTTTCTACCAAATTCTTTCTTATTCAAGGATCAGGTTTTGTTATGATACCAGATTCTTCCCATGCATCTGAAAAATTTCTAATGCTAAAGATACAGTCAATATATCTTAAGGAGACAATTGTGAGAGTAAAAATTTTAGAACCTAAGATATATGGAAAGCGTTTGAAAGACTAGATTTTTTTAAATGTTAACAAGGATTGCTACGTTTTCATTTTCTAGTGGTCCTTGTAAATTATGTAGCCAGATTGACAAAGGGTAGCACTTACAGTGCATTATAACAACAATGATTAATTTTGCCTGTTTTTAGACTATATATCAATGTATTTATATATATATAGTATATATTTTTCTTGTGTCTGGCTTCTTTCACTCAACAATTCACCAATGTCATGAATTTGTGAAATTAGTTTATACTATTGTGTGTATTTATAGATTATTCTATATTATTGTGTGTATTTATAGATTATTCACTCTCTCTATTGTAGACCACAGGTTTTTAGGCTTTAGTGTGCTTCAGAAGCATCTGGAGGGCTTGTTAAACCCGATTTCTGAGCTTTACCCCCAGAGTTTCAGTTTCAGTAGAACTGGGGCAAAGTACAAGCATTTGTCTTTCTAACAAGTCCATGAGTGATACTGAAGCTACTGGCCTGGGGACTACATCTTGAGAACCACTGCTATAGAGAATACCATATGTGAAAATACCATCACTTACTTATCCATGCTACTATTGGTGGATATTTGACTATGGATAGCCTTTTTTTAAGCTGTATTCATTTACTTATCCTTGATTATATCAATTTATTCTAATCATATTATTTAACACCTGTATCAAACATCAATGTACTAGGACCAGAAATATGAAGATTATGGCACCTGCCCCCAGGAATAGGTAGGAATAGGTGGTCTAGTTAGAGACACAGAAAGTAAACAGACAATTTCAAAGTAATAATAAATTCCATGATGGGAGTATGCATGTGGTGCTTTGGTAACACAGAGAAGGGAGAAAAAATCACAATGATGGAGATGGTGGAAAAATATCTTAGCTGAAATAACCACTGAGCTGAATTTGGAGTTGGAGTGTAAGCTATGGGGGAAAGATAATTTAGGCAGAGGAAAGCTTTGTGGAAGCTTAGGTGGGTGATTGGTAGGCCACATTTAGGGAATTGCAGCAGTTCCATATGGCAGGAACATAGAGATAGTCAGAAGAGAGAGAGAAAAAAAAGGAATATGTCTTGAAATGACCAATTTAGTAGACTGGAAGTACAGCATTTGGTATATGAATATGCTTCATAATCTAAATTTACATGAAACTAATGACTAGTATAGATATGCCTTACTTTAAGCCCATATAAATAAATCTAACTCCTTCTCATTAAAAAAGATGATCAGTTAGATTTCTAAGTATTCCTCTGCTACATTTAAAATGAGAAACAAATTTGCTTTCCAAAATGGATTTGTATGTCATTTTTTAAAACAAGATGCACATTATCTTACCTTTCTAAAACACACTGTGTAAGTGTATATAGGATAATAATAATATAGTATTTACTGAATGGTAAGCACTAAACTCATTTAACCCTACCTAAAATCCCATGAGACATTTATTATTATTATCATCTCTATTAAACAGATGAGAAGATAAAGTATGGAAAGTTTAAGTAATTTGGCAAAGGTCCTTCAATAAATGACTAATTTCAAACTAATTCCAGGACCATTCCCTTAATCACCACGTCTCTTCCCCTTGCTGTTCCATAGTAAGCATGGTAAGCTAGAGATGTGGTTTAGATTTATGAGATGATCATCTGGACGGGATCTACAGGGCTCAATCACTGAAGGAATCCCGACCGTGACTTCATAGAGCCAATAGGCAAGACAGATATAAACACAAGAGTGTGCCATAAAGTATTACAGGCAACATTTGGGCACAAATGAGTCAGAGCTCAATTCTAGTTGATGAAAGCAGTGGAAGTATACAGAAATAATTCCAAAAGAAGAGGCTTGAGTCCCCCAATCCATGTAGGTGTTTGGGAAACAAGTGGAAAAGGCCTCTAGGCAGGGGAAACATTTTGAACAAAAGTATTGTATGTTCTGAAAACTGAAAATATTTCCATCTGGTTTAGGCTTAGGCTGAATATGGAGGAGCTGCATAAATGAAACTGGAAAGGTGAGTAAGATTACCTAATGGGGGACCTTACATGATATATGAAGTCATGGGGTAATTTATAATAATGAGGAGGGAAAGGTTATCAGGGAGTCATATAACCAGATTTGCCTTTTTAAAGATCACTGAGAAGGTAGTAGAAGGATGGATTGGAAGAGGGCAGGGAGACCATCTAAGAATTATCATTGTAATTTAAGCCTTTAGTATTCAGAATCAATAGATACATTTTTCCAAATTTCTGGTCAGAATACACTAAGTGATTGATATATTTTTACTTAAACATTCTTAAGCACAGTACAGTATTAATCTTTCTATGCCTATCATGTTTATTACCTATAAAAGACAATGATAAAAATGTCATTCCACTGCAATTCCTCACTTGAAATCACAATGTCACCAAAAAGAAAAATTATACAATAGACTAGAGCTACAAAAAATATTGTAAAATTACAGGCTTAAATAAATTGAACTAAATACAAACAAATTATTTCAACTTGATTAATTTGCTCTCAGATTACAAAGCACTTTTAAAGGAGAAGGTCTATGGAGTCAAGAAATAAAAGTAATGATGTTTTATTGATTATGGCCAATTAAAGGGCCATTACTAGATGCTGAATCCCTGTGGGCAGAATTTTTAAAACTTCAGATATATGAATACTAATTACAATCATGGTGATAATAATATTGGTAAGTGCCATCCATTAAGTCCCCACTATAAAGTTGTTGTTTCACGTATATTATGTCATTTAAGCCATATAAATATACCAGCTCTGTGAAGCAGATGTCATTATTTCCACTTTAGAATAGGAAAATTGAGACTTAAATAATTTATTGAAGATAATGTAGTAAGTGATAAAGCATGGGTTTAAATCTCAAATAAATGTTACATAGGAACTCATGTCCTTAACTGTTAAATTTCTACTATCTATCCCTCCCTTAGATTGCTACATGGTAGAAAGTCAATGTTTAATGAATGTCTGCCTTGAAAATACTTAAAAATAACAATACATGGTAACAAAAATTTATAAGCCCTAAGGGACTTGTTTTAACGGTAGAGAATAGATGGGAATAATATGTAATCAACTGAATGATATCCTATGCATAAAGAGATGAATATAAATTTTGGAAATTCAAACCTAAAGGGGTAAACAAAAATATGTAGTATATGGAGCTGATTTTCAGACAGTTGGAAAACTAAGGCTAAAAGGAAAGAAAAATGTAATGGTAATGTGCACAGGAAAGACAAGGACGAGAGAGGTAATAAGAAGAGGAAGATTTGTGTTTGGTGGGGACTGTGACATTCCATCAACAGTTGCCTTAGGTGCTATTCACCATTAGAGAGAAGATCCCTCACATAACCTAACAAACTGAAATTATTCCACCACTTCAGAATTTATGTATTATTTAAGCAGCAGTTTTTAAAAGCTGAAGTCATGGGTGATTAAGTTTAGTTTCTCAGTATTATTCAGGGTATGCTAACTGATGTAACAAACTATTTCTAAATCTAAATGGTACAAACAACCAAAGTTTAATTCTTGCTCATCTTATATTATATAGGCATGGAGGTTGAGGAGAACTCTGTCCCATACAGTTATTCAGTGATCCAGGCTTATTCTGTTTACTGTAATCACTATTCCCTAGGACTTCAAAAGCCTGCAATGGATCCTCTACATCCTGTCAACAGTTTAAGAGAAAATAAAAGAGATTGAGGACACTCATGTAAGATTTTGGTGGCCATATATGGAGGTGATATGCATTTTGCTCATACTCCAATTGGCCACACTCAGTCCTATGGCTCAACTAATTGTAGGAGAACTCTCGTAGTAGCTTAGCAGATGTTAAAAAATAAGAGAACAAAGATCGGTGAACAATTAGTCAGTTCCACCCTCCCCAGTTATATTGCTAATTCCTAAGGGATATAAATAGTGTTTTATAATCATTTATATGCCTAGTAACACCTAATAGAATTTCTGGCATATGATAGTCTGTCAACTCATTGCAAAATGAGCATATAAACTGTCTAGCTCATTCCTTAGCTTCGAGGCTATTTAAAGACCTTCATAGGTCCTAGGCACTCTTACTTTAGAGGCCCAAACCTGAGTAATATCAAAATAACAACATATACTCAGATGCCATTTAAATATAATTCTATTGGCAAGATTAGAATAACATTTAAAATATGATTTTGAAATTATTTGACTACTATTGAATGACAGAATTGATCAGAAATAAATGTATTGCATTGAAGAAGAGAAGGATATCAAGGCTTGCTACGTAAAATAAAATGCATTATTAGTAAATTCGACGAAAAATTTTATAGGTTGGAAATATCTTGTTAACACCATACAAAGTGTGGAGAAAAAAATGGAAAATGTAGTGTTCTTGCCTTTGAAAGAAGAGTAAGCCAAGAACACAGTTGGATTTTGACCCAATAGAGGACAAGATCTAAGAGTAAGCTACACAATACCCCTTCTGATTAACTTAGTAATTATTGGGGGAAACCCCACCCCCGATATTCAACGTGGGTTCTTTTCTATTTCCACAAGCATCAGCTGGTCTGAGAAATAAAGGAAACGAGTACAAAAGAGAGAAATTTTAAAGTTGGGTGTCCAGGGGAGACATCGCATGTTGGCAGGTTCCGTGATGCACCCTGAGCCATAAAACCAAGTTTTTATTAGTGAATTTCTAAAGGGGAGGGAGTGTTCAAATAGGGTGTGGGTCACAGAGATCACATGCTTCACAAGGTAATAAAATATCACAAAGCAAATGGAGGCAGGGTGAGATCACAGTACCACAGGATGGGGCGAAATTAAAATTGCTAATGAAGTTTCAGGCACGCATTGTCATTGATAACATCTTATCAGGAGACAGGGTTTGAGAGCAGACGACTGGTCTGACCAAAATTGATTAGGCAAGAATTTTCTTGTCCTAATAAGCCTGGGAGCACTACAGGAGACCAGGGCTTATTTCATCCCTTCGTCTTCAGCCATAAAAGACTGCCACCCCCAAAGCGGCCATTTCAGAGGCCTACCCTCAGGGGCCATTCTCTTTCTCAAGGATGTTCCTTGCTGAGAAAAATAATTCAGTAATATTTCTCCTATTTGCTTTTGAAAGAAGAGATATGTGGCTCTGTTCTGCCCAGCTCACCAGCAGACATAGTTTAAGGTTATCTCCCTTGTTCCCTGAACATTGCTGTTATCCTGTTCTTTTTTCAAGGTGCCCAGATTTCATATTGTTCAAACACACATGCTCTACAAACAATTTGTGCAGTTAATGCAATCATCACAGGGTCCTGAGGCAACATACATCCTCCTCAGCTTACAAAGATGACGAGATTAAAAGATTTAAGTAAAGACAGGCATAGGAAATCACAAGGGTATTGACTGGGGAAGTGATAAGTGTCCATGAAATCTTCACAATTTATGTTCAGAGATTGCAGTAAAGACAGCCGTAAGAAATTATAAAAGTATGAATTTGGGGAACTAAAAAGTGTCCATGAAATCTTCACAATTTATGTTCTTCTGCCATGGCTTCAGCCGGTTCCTCCATTCGGGGTCCCTGACTTCCCACAAGTAATTATACCCTATATCATAACACTTTTATAAAGAGAAATGACCTTATGAAAATAAATTAGTAAGTAGATGTGGAATCACACATGAACCACTCCCCAGCCCCAACCTGGCAGGAAGATCTTTGGATCTGTGGAGGAGTTTTGGCAGCAATGGATTAGAGTAAGAATCTGGGACATATAGGGGCTAAATTAGGACCTGTGGGCTTGGAAACTTGGTGGCTAGATATGTATTTTCTAATGACTTGGCTATGCATAAATGAAATGTTTATCCATGGTACCTCACATATCTTAACTGATAACATCATTGTATAGCAGGAAACCCCAAAGGAGGTAGTAGAAGACAGTCAAGAGTTTTAAGTAACTCATTTAAATAAAATCAGTTTTGGCTGGGCATGGTAGCTCACACCTGTAATCCCAGCACGGCAAGAGGCCCAGGCAGGCGGGTCACTTGAGCCCAGGAGTTCCAGACCAGCCTGGGCAACATGGTGAAACTCTGTCTTTACAAAAAATGTAAAAATTAGCCAGGCATGGTGGCCTGCACCTATAGTCCCAGCTACTGGGGAGGCTAAGGCAGGAGGATTCCTTGAGCGCAGGAAGGTGGAGGTTGCAGTGAGGCAAGATTGAGCCGCTGTACTTCAGCCTGTGTGACAGAGTGAGACCTTATCTCAAAAAATAAAAATAAGATCAGTTTTTATTTCTTCACAATAATTATACATATGAGGTGGAGCTGGAGGTCATTATCAAACTAACACAGGACCGGAAAACCAAATGCTGCATGTTCTCACTTATAATGAGAGAGCTAAATAACAGGAGCTAAATGGTGACACATAGAGGGGAACAACACACACTGGGGCCTTTCAGGGGGAGGAGAGTGGGAGGAGGGAGAGGATCAGGAAAAAACTAATGGGTACTAGGCTTAATACCTGGGTGATGAAATAATCTGTACAACAAACCCCTATGACACAACTTTACCTGTGTAACAAAGCTGCACTTGTACCTCTCAATTTAAAATAAAGGTTAAACAAAAAGAGAAACCTAATAAGAGGTTGCACTAGTTACAAAATGAGAAAGTCTAACTTCAAAATTGTTTTCAAGTATAAAGACAATGTTTGTGATACTAAGAATGAGGTTGACAGGTTATAAGTTATTTAAATATTTAATTGAATGTTTATTGATTTAGACTTTGGTGCTTTTTGTATTTTGAAGCCAATTTACATATGTTTTTCATATCTCCAGTGTTTGTATAAGCCCCTGAAAAGCTCACAGGCCCTGGGCTTTGTGCCTATATTGTGAAAAAGAACAAATGGTCATTTTCAGCACTTGGCAACTGGGTTTGCACTGGAGCATGGCATAGGAGAATAGACCCATTCCTTCTCCTGTACATGGAAATCCCAGGCATTCTTGCCGAGGCTTTTGAGAGATGTTTAAATTCTACAAATATATTAACATTTTACCAGATGCAAGATCCTGTTCTGGTTGTTTGTAGAAGCCCTTACCTTCAAGGGCTTTACATTTAGCAGCCAGTAATTATTTTTGCCTGAATCAACTTTTTACATATATTACGAAAGTAGAAATGTTATTTTCTAACTCCATAGTTTCCTCTATATTTGTTTGCTGGCATTCTATTGTAAGGAACAGCTTTTCCTTCTCTCTATAGATCTACTTGTCATCATCTATCTATTGATATATATAATCTGTGTGTATATAAATGCATAAAATAAGTATGTAGTCATGGATTCTTAAATTACTCAATGAGTTATTGTCTGTTTATTTTGATGCTTATATTGTCCCAGATGTAACCAGGGGTGCCTCTTTAAGGTGGCTGCTGGGTACCTTTGTCTTGTCCCCATATGAGTACTTTTTGATTTTCCAAGGAGCTCTAGATCTTTTTGTTGTAGTAGTTAGAAATAGATTTGGGTGCTAGTAGTGCTCCTAGTTAATGGTCTTTATTGTTTCCTTTAAATAAAGAAAGCTGGGACACACACACACAAATTTATATTGAGATTTCCCATTATATCCCAAACTTCACAGAATTCTTCATTTACTGTCTATATTCCCTTTGTTTTATCCTTCTACAGTGAAACACTTGGTTCTTAAGAATATCAGTATGTTTACTTAGTTACTTAGTTCTACAATATGCAAAAAATTCTCAGAAGTACTATACCTCTAAAAAATCAAATTTATTAAGAAGAGTTCAATAGTTGTGTCCATTTTTATTTTCTTTAGATTAAGAATAAATAGTGAAACTACTATTCATGAAAGTTACTCAGATTAATTGCATTTTGTTTGTTGAATCCTCATGCAGGCTCACTACCAAATTTTGAGGTCTCAATAAATCTAACTCTTTTTAAGCTTAAATGTCACATACTAATGCTGCCTTCCCAAATTCTCCATGTTAGGTTAGGTCCATCTGTTAGATGGTCTCATAGCATCCATTGCTTTTCCATACAGAACTTTTCCTTTTCTTTTTTAAAATTTTATAATTTTTTATTTTCTATTTTTTATTATGCTTTAAGTTCTTGGATACATGTACAGAACATGCAGGTTTGTTATATAAGTATACATGTGCCTTGGTGGTTTGCTGCACCCATCAACCCATCATGTAGGTTCTAAGCCCCCCATGCATTAGGTATTTATCCTAATGCTATCCCTCCCCTTACCCCCCACCCTCTAGCAGGCCCTGGTGTGTGATGTTCCCCTTCCTGTGTCTGTGTGTTCTCATTGTTCAATTCCCACTTATGAGCGAGAACATGCGGTGGTTTTCTGTTCCTGTGTTAGCTTGTTGAGAATGATGGTTTCTAGCTTCATCCATGTCCTTGCAAAGGACATAAACTCATTTTTTTTAATGGCTATATAGTATTCTGTGGTGTATATGTGCCACATTTTCTTTATCCAGTCTATAATTGATGGGCATTTGTGTTGGTTCCGAATCTTTGCTATTGTAAATAATGCTGAAATAAACATGCATGTTCATGTGTCTTTTTAGTAGAATGACATATAATCCTTGAAATTAAGGCAGAAATAAGTAAGTTATTTGAAACCAGTAAGAACAAAGACACAATGTACCAGAATCTCTGGGACACAGCTAAAGCAGTGTTTAGAGGGAAATTTATAGCCCTAAATATATAGCCCACATCAGAAAGTGGGAAAGATCTAAAATCAACACCCTAACATCACAATTAAAAGAATTTTTCCTTTTCAATCTTCATCAGAGTTTGCTGTTTCCCCCAGTACACAGTAGTTGCTAAAGGGCAGAGATCAATGTCTGCCTTGTCCCCTCTTTTTGCCCTCTGAACACATAAGAAGATATTAAAATTTTTGTTGAATAAATGAATTGTTTCTAATAGTTGATACAGGAACTTAGAAAAAAAGAAAAATTATAAGAGTTCATTTCTTACCTTTATTGCTGCTCTAACTATTCCACCCTTTTCCTTTCCTCTTCTGCAGGCAAAAGATATTGTTTTAAATTTAGTTGAAAAGTATTTTTTAAGAAACATTTATTAAGCATCTACTGTGCATTTCCTGGGCACTGAAATACAGACAGAGATCATTCAGAGGATTAAAATCTGGTGCAAACATGTGTTGTCTAGGGACATAAGGAATCTTTTGAGATTGCTTAAGGCCCCAGAAGGATTTAGGCAGATGTGTTTCTACATTTGTCTGCTTAAAGGGTCATGCTTTTGTTTGACTGATGATCAGTACATTTTCATTTTCATTTTTAAAGATAGTTCTGTCAAATTTTCTCTCTCTTCAGTGGCTAAGTTTAAAAATAAAACTTCTCACTTGAGTAGCCTATGAATTAGGTTCTGTGTAGAAGTGCAAAAACCCATTACTGACAGTGGTACAGTGAAAATAAATGTAAATATTTTTCTTAAGGTGGGTCTTGAGCTATGTGACATCTAATTTGTAACTTCCAAATGAAAACCATGTAGCCAATGATTGAATTAATTTTTTTCATTATGTCTTACAAAAAAGTGAAGAGAAAACAAAGCAGTTTGAACAATGGTGAGAAACTCTTCAAAAGGAATTTAGATGAAGTAGGAAAAAAATTGATACATCATGATTTCTGTCACATGCTTTTCTTTTCTCTGTTGCTGCTAGACTCCAGGAACACTGCAGCATCTTTCTTTATGCCCTAAATCAGATCATTGCTTATTTCTGTTGAATTCTCAATATGTAGTTGAATAAAACTATGTTTGTAAGTCTCATTTTCTTCATCACTAAAATGATGGTGCATTTTCAATATATTTGTTGAAGATTTAAAATTGTGTACAACAATGTTCTTACACTGTGCCTGATGCACACTGAGTATAAGTAATTTATAGTCATTATATCGATTCTTTATCTGCTGTCTGTGCCCAGACAATTATTGAGTATCTATTATGTGTTTTATGAACCAGGTGAGATTAATTAATGATTAGATACAGTCTCTGTCCCATATTAGGGCATGGCAGAGGCAGAATAAGAAAGGACAAACCTGAAATTACTCTTAGCAGTGAGGTAGAAAGAAGGCCATCCACAGCTGTTGAGGAGACAGCAGAACATGGCACCACAGTTCTAGCAAAGTCCTCTGGAGAATGCAGTGTATAAGGGATTCGATGTGGCTAAAACTTGGGATACAAAAGAGAGGGCAGAGCCTACAAACTCCAGGAATGGGTGCTATTTTTAGAGTGAAGCCTGTAATTCAAGCCAGTCAGATCTTTCCACAGTCACAAAAGTCAGCAGTCATTGTACTAGGCCTCAAGACAAGACTCAGGTCCCTGGTAGAGATGGGCATGAAAAATGCAGGCCTTGGTCCTACACAGCCTGAGATCCTCAACCCGTTCATTAAGAGAGTTTCAGTAAACAGGAAACAGAAGAGCTAGTTAGCAGAACTGGAATATAGAGAAGGGACTAAATCCTGAGAATTAAGTAGAAGATTTTCTTCAAGGATGAACCAAGACTACAGTTAAAGAAGTGATAAGTATGATTGGATGATGACATAATACAAAGAATTGGGTTATAAAGACCCACATGAATCTGAGATTTTGCCTAGGAACAAGCTTTATTCATGATTTCAGGGATACAAATTATCATGAGACATAGTGAAGCAGGAGAAATCTGGAATAGTCAGTGAACCTTACTATGTTCTTTTCTTGCTGCATCAGGATGTGCTCAGGGCCCAGATTAATATATAAGATCTCTAATGAGTTATGCAATTAATAAATTTATGGAAGAACAGCTGTTTAGGCCATGAAACATCTCCACTTTATACTCAGTAACATACTTTATATGACATTTTCCAGGATTTCATGTCTATAAATCCATAGATTCCAGGTATGCTTACCTTAAATAATCTTATAACAGGTATAACCTGCTATAGATGAGGACTCTGCTGCTAGGAAATACCAATTATTTTGTCTGCTGGGAGGTATTATCCTTAGCTTATTTACATGGCTGTTTGACGGGGTCAGCTTTTTTTCTTTTACCCCTGGAGGTGTCTTGTACATTGGAGAGAATGACTTGACCATCTTCTGTTTTAACTGTTTACTTCCCAGATAGCAAGCCCCAAAGGGTTGGCACTGAGTCAAATTCCCTCCTTCCTGAAATTTGGATTAATTTTGGAACTTAAGAACTGGCAAGTGGAAGGAATACAGAACTGGGGAGATCTCAAGGGACGTATATGCTTGTCCTATACTCAATTAGTGATTAAGCATACTTTGTATCATTAAGGTTTAAAAGAGATAGACATATGATAGATAATAGATAAAAAATGCCTTGAGTATATGGAAAAATGGAGGTCAAGTTAGTTTGTGTAACCAGAGCAGGTTTTGTAGCCTTTTTTATTTTCCTTCTCTTTAAATTTTGCCCTTTCTCGCAGCCTATGATGTAATGAGAGTGGTGTCTGCAGTCCACAAATGGGTGAAGTTTTACCCATAAAATCAAGGCTCACCCACCCAAAGTCCAAAATAGAAGTATGAAAGGTAAAAGAGGAATTAACTGTAAGAGAGGATATTAACAGGTAGGTGGTTTTTGGGTCTTGAACAATCTTGACTTGATTTATCATTGATATATAGCTCATTGTCAAGCCTGGAGACTTTTCCTAGTAACGTCTCACACCAGCTGAAGATAATTTTTGGAATGATCATGGCTCCTCAGTCATGGTTTCTCTTGAACTATAAGACACTCAAACTAAAGTAATCAAATTAATTTCCTTCTATGTTTATAATTGAGGTTTCCTTCTTGTCCTTTCTTTGCCTGTAATTAACAACTGAATAAGAACTGGAGATCCTGCAGTTCACCTTAATGAAAAAGGTGCAGAAAGGGAGGAAATCTAGGCAAGAAAAAATTGATTATGTCATTAACTGACAATTATGCTATGAGCCTGCCTGGCTTTGCATCTTCCAGCATGATGGGCTTTGGTATCCTGTGCCAAAATACTGAACAGAACTTTTAAAAATAGGCCATCAGATATTTAGAGCTGATGATATTAAGGCTGAGGAAGTGTTCATGGGAGGATTATACAGCTTCTCTGAGTCTTCTGGTAAATAATGTGAACAATGAATCATCCATTACTTTGCAACACTTTGTCTACTGTTGCCTTAAAGTATTAGTTAAATCCATGTTATTGTTTTCTACATTTCTTTGATTGTATTTGTCTTGCCAAATGAATTTTAAGTTTCTAGAGTACACAAGTAGTATAGGTGCTCAATACATGTTTCTTGATTTAATTTGAAGATCTAAGGGACCTTGGGAAAAGACTTGAAAAATTAGTCTCTATGATATGCCATCTCTACTAAGGCACCTTTAAGAATCTGTAAAGACAGGTCAAATACAATTGTAAAAGATAATTTAAATTTCCTATTGGTGGGTATTCATTATTTCCAGTTTCATTTTATGAGATTTTATAATAGTGCAAAAATAACACTAGGCTTAAACAGAAAGAAAGATAAAGAACATTATATGTCATTGAAAGAGAATTAAACTGTAATAAAATAAAAGTTCTTGAGTACGGTTTGAAATAGATTTTAAGAGAATGGTTAAAAAATTTGCTGATCTTTTAATAGGTTTTAATTTTTTATTCCTAATCTACTGTTGTAAATAGTACCAGGAAAATCTTAGGTACCTCCCCATATTACTAATACTACCTATATGAGTCAAGTTTCAGTTTGACAAATAGATATGAATAAGTACATCCAATGGGTCTCATAGTGAATGAATCTCAGAAGTTTGTCCAGAGGCTTCCGCTAGCTTCCTGCATCTGCTCGTGCTGCCACTAGAGACTACTGCCTTCTTCCATTTCACCTTCCAAATAAGCCATAGTGCTTCTCATCATCAGAATTTTACTCAGATGGTTCAGGATTCTGGGAAACACAGTTCTGACTTTTCTGACTTCTTACTGTGATGTAGAGGCAATGTGGAGAGGTGCTGGCAACAATGCCCAGTAGACCACAGATTACCTTGCACACTATCTGTTCATCATTCAAATGTTTTTGAAAGTAGTTTTAATACACAATTTTATGTAAGTATCTGTTCACCTCAAAGATACAATAAACATCCTCTTCAGATCGAAAACAGGCACTTTTAGATATAGATTCAAAGATATAGATTCAAAATGACTTTGTCTCACAGTTGGGAGTAGCACTCTGGGGAAATATAGTACTTTTTTTTCCTTTCTATATCAGAGCCAGTGCTGACACTATGGAACACCTTCAGAGAGCACTCTTTGCTTTTTGCTTCATGCTCTGAGAGTTTCATGAACTGTGGTGAACTATGTTTTATTATGTTTTGTTGTGACAAACAAGACTGCAGGACCACAATGGAAGGGCCAACTTTTTTACCTTTTCTTTGTTAGGAAAAAGTTTAAGAACGAGAGATATAAATAGGCACTTACTTCAATTAGCAATGCCATTGTTGAGTCAAGGATGTTTAGAAAACAAAATTTATGGTTCATTTGTGAACTTCTTTTAACAGCGTACTTATTATCATGGATATAATTATTTTTGACTTTTAGAACTCTTAATATGCCAGGAAAAGTGTAATTTGTGTGTAATTTAAAAAATGATGCTCTGTATCAGGTATTAATATCTTCACTTTATAGATAACGAAAATTGAGGTTAACGTCACAGACAATAAGCGATATACCCTGGAAAAGAACCTACAGGGCTCCTGCTTTTAACCAATTACACGAGCATTTATAGTTAAGAGGAAACATACAGAAAGCTAGTCTAAACTGCATTTTTTATTTCAGTAAACTAAAAGCTAAAGAGCCAAAGTATCGTGCCTTTGGTTATACTGCTAACAGGAGAGTTGTAGGTATGACCCAGGTACAATAGCCAGGCTAGGATAAGCCAGGCTGCAGTAACAAACAGCCTGACATCTTAGTGGCTTTAATACAACAAAGGTTTGTTTCTTTCTTTTATAAAGTCTAGTAGGGGTCAGGCAGTCCTACCCTATGGAACATGGTATTTATTCTCCACCTGCTTTAAAATGCCTCAGATGGAAGTGATGCATTAGATTCCACTGGAGAGAATTAATCAAATTATCTTGGCTGGTCACAGTGGCTCACACCTGTAATCCCAGCACTTTGGGAGGCTGAGGTGAGTGGACCACCTGAGGTCAGGAGTTCAAGATCAGCCTGGCCAACATGATGAAACCCTGTCTCTACGAAAATTAGTGGGCGTGGTGGCACACACCTGTAACCCCAGCTACTTGGGAGGCTGAGGTGTGAGAATCTCTTGAACCTGGGAGGTGGAGGTTGCTGTGAGCTGAGACTGTACTATTGCACTCCAGTCTGGGTGACAGAGTGAGGCTCCATCTCAAAAAAAAAAAAAAAAAAAAAAAAAAAAATTCTTAACCTAACTATCAGGACAACAGGGCAAGTGTGGTCTTCCTACAGATGTGAACACACAACATCGTCCCTGCCATAGCAGGAGTCCTGATACCCAGTCCCATGCTTGCATCATGACACTAGTCTTCTCCTCCCTGTAGACGCTCTTCAGCTTTGACATTGGTTTGATAGTCAAGGTGTATTGTATATTTATATCTATAAAACTGCTCATTCTGGGTTTCTTCTTACTTTAAAAATATTAATTGGCTGCTTATAATGGGGGTGATTTTATTTTACACATTTCCACTTGACACAAGTAAAACATATGCAACATTCAACCTAATAAGTTAATTTATTCAAAATAGATGGGGGAGTCATCAGGCCTCAGAAACAGCTGAGGTTTCAAATTTATTTTTTTCTAGTTTTACAATGCAAATGGGCATGTACATATTTCATATCCCCACTTTCTCTTGAAAAATGTCACTTTGTAGCTCTGGCTACACAATCTTAGATGAAATATCTCTGAAAATATGTCATTGTAACACAGATGAGAATTTAACCAAGAATTGATATTCCCTATGTTACTCTTCAGAGAAAAACTACAACAAAAGCTGAACAATATATTTAGTATATGAAGTATAATGAATAGAAGACACATCATAATGCAAATAACTCAAATATATATTGCATAATAACTAAAAATAAAGGAGAAGATGTTGGCCATGCTCTACACTGATACCCAAGGATCATAAAATATGGTTGGACAGTTAAATATTATGAAACAATGGAGGCATCAAAGGGCTTAACTCAGCAGGCTTGTGGTATTCCAACCCTTCATATTTTAAATAAAACACTGCCCCTCAACTGGTTAATGGAAGATAAACTCTGAGGCTTTAGACTGTCTTGCCTGATAAGAGTGTCTTTATGTACAGGAGGCCTTGAACCACACCAGAGAGTTTATGTTAACAATGAGATTTGTGGTGAATATCTGTATTTTTTTCTTTTTCTTTTCCCCACTTGGCTGTTGAATGTATTTGCTTGATCAATAATGGTCCTGGAAAAAGTTAGTTAACCAATGCTGAGACATTTGTAATGAAATACTAATTTTAAAAATCCATGACACTTTGATAGAAATTAGAGTTTATACAAACAAAAAAGGCACCTTCGATATTGCCAGCAGCTATAAAGTGAATGTACTGAGACAGACAGGACAGAAAGAAGGCATTTGCGCATTTATATCTGATACCCAACCATACTTTCAGTCACCAGAATATCTTCTTTCCAGATTAAAAAAAATAGTATGCTGATTTCTATAACAAAGCTTTTATTCGTACAAAAATCAAGCAATGGCCAATGAGTCACAGCAGTACAATAGGTAGAGGTTTAAAAACTGCATCAAACAGGCGCTGAAAATAAATACTAGCTAAGAGGAGGAGGAGAGAGCTTTCCTGTGGGGTTTGTTTTTTCCCCCTTGAGTGCATGTGGGGTTTGTCTTCCAAGCCACGAGCCTGACCTGTCTTGTGGTGCTATTCACTCAACAGAGTGTGACTGCAGCACGTTGCCTCCAGGGTCCGGCCTCTCAGAAGCCTGAGAGCATCCATCTCGTCAGATGGACCAGAAACAAGAAAGTGGGGTGGGGTGAATCACAGCTATCACTCAAAGGAAAGGAATATTTTTCTATTGCTCAATCTTGTCAATTGGGAGTGCACCAGCAGATTCATTGAGACAATATGGATAATTTCAAACTTTTGTTTAAAAGCATGTATGTGGCTTATTCAGGAAAGGAGACGTGTACATTCTAGCCCAAGCAAGCAATCAGAGTCATTCTCTTTTTAAGGAAGGTCAGTCGTTTAAAAAGTTTCTAGTTTGAGCAACATCTTCTGTGAATCCTCTGTGGATGCACCAGGCCAAGGTGACTACCTTTGACCAACCCAGTGAGAAGGCCTTTGCTGGTCCCTGCAGTGAGGAACCGGTGGGAATGGGTGGCCTCTTCCCCACCAGCCTGTGTTGCTGGGGGCGGGTGGGCAGGCTCCACAGGCAGCCTCTGTCTGTGGCCAGACTAGGCCGTCCCGGTGACTCGGGCTTACTGACTGTGGTTCAGAACTGCAGAAGAAGAGAGTCAGGAGGGCGGGCCAGGGAACACACACCAGGCACCGCTCTGGCCAGTCAGAGAACAGGAGGCAGTTCCCCCACAGGAATTTGCACCGAGAAGGTGTGGAAGGCACAAGCAAGTGTGAAGGTACCAGAGATCCCAGAGGGCGCAGCTCGCATCGGCCACAGCAGGTGCAGTGCTGATCTGGTGCGGTTCCCCCCTTGAATGAGAAAGAGATCCTGATTCTGCTGTGATAAAGATTTCTGATTTAAAAAGAAACCACTCAAGGGTTAAAACAATTATTTTAAATTAACAAAGAAAATTAATCTCCAAATAAACTGACACTATCTGGAAAACTCATCTGTCCCTAAAGTCCACAACGCTTCCACTGCTTCGTCCTGTTATGGAACCTGAGCCTGATGCGAAGGAGTCAGACGTGTGACAGAGGAAGAGTCTGAGAAGAGAAGACACCTTTACAGAATGTACGGCAAGAAAGCCAGCCTGGCCCCCGGGTTACAGTAAGATGCACAGGTCCTTTCAGTTTCGCAGACTCCAGACAGCCACGCAGGCTGCTCAGATGGACGTCTCCCTCCTGTCCCTGCTGGGTGATGGCTTCACCAGCTCCTTGCCTGCCTTTGGCTGCCGTTTAGCCTCTTTTGGCCAGAGGACACCATCTCTGGGCAGCTGGACAGCACCCCGCGCCACTCAGGCTCCTGGTCCTCCTGGTCCTCCTGCACCTGCTGCTCAGCCTTGGGTCCCTGCATCTGGAGCAGCTGGAGCTGCACGTGCAGCTCCATGATGACCTCGCACTCCTCTTGAATTGCTTGATTCAAATGATTGTTCTTTGTTTCCAGCTCTTTGTTCTGTCTCTGTAAATATTCCAGAATAATCTGCAGCTCCTCCTCATCCTCACTCTATCTCTCGCTCTCAGAGGAGTACTCCTCAGTCTCACTTCAGCCGTGCTGCTGGCGACTCTGAATTTCAGCAATCTCGACTCTGAGGCGTCCCTCAGATGTCTCTTCTTTTTCTGAGGAAATCTGCCTGCCTAGAAACTGCTCCATGGTCAGGAGCTCCTCCTGTTCAGTCAGAATCTCATTCTCCCAAGCAAGGAGAATATTTATAAATTCTTAATTTTCATTCATCTCTTCTTTGGAAACACCCTCTTTTCAAAGACTGGCTATCTCTTGTGCAATCTTGGTTTCACACTCCTGTCTTTAAATTTCTCTCAGTTTTCTTTTGAGAGCTGTCAAAATTCTTTGGACTTTCCATAATCTTTCTTCTTTAGATAAATCCTTTTTCCCACCCTGCAGATATTGATATAAACAATTCAAAAGAAAACCCTGTCTCCTCATCTCCTCCTTGATGCCTGCCTGGGTCTCTGGCAGCATGGGCATTGTGGCCATGTTAGACCATCGCAGAGGTTTTGTCACTTGCTTTAGTACAGCATTTCCAAAGAGTTCTTGCACATGTGTGAAAAACACATGTGGGACTCCATTGCTGATCTGCACAGTTGGGCTGAGCACTATAGAAATGTTCTGTATATTCATTTTTGTTTCCAGTTCATTTGTGATGACATGGTCCATGTGCACAATGAGCCAAGAAATCAGAAGATAGTTACATTCTGGCAGTTATTTGAATAAATGCTGGTATTCATGAACTTTCTCAGTCTCTGTGGTCCTCCTATAAGCTTCTTCAAATCTCAGCATAAGCTCTTTAGTAAAGCAAGTTCTCTGGAAGTTCTCACAAATACTGCTTCAGCAAACTGGCTACAGTATTAGGCTCATATTCTTCCAAGCTGGTAGACTCCTCCTGGTCATAGGCTGCTTTTAGCTTATCCACCTTTGACTTAATTCCTGATACTCTGTAGATACCTTCGCATTTCATGCCATACATCTCTAAGCAATCTATACATTCACGGAAAACGACCAGCAGCCAAATGCCATCATACATCATGGTCCTCTCTATTGCATCAGCCAAAGGAATTCCAAAAATGGGTTTGAGATTTGGAACATCAATCGGAGGCACCTCTGGCTCCTGAATTGGCTTTTTCTTTTTCTTCTTTTCCTTCCACTGTTTAGCAACATCAGCTCCTGTCAAGTCTTTTGACTTCTTCTCTTTATGTTTTTCTTCTTTGTGCTTTTCTTCTTTATGCTTTTCTTCTTTGGGTTTCTCTTTTCCTTTAAAATCCTCCTCTTTCTTTTTAGAAAAGCTGGGCTTCTTGAAATCCCCAAGTGGATTCCCTTGGGCCTCTTCATTTTGGAAGGACTTTCTGCCTCATCTCCAGAGCTATCTTCCTGAAAGGCTGCATAGCCTTCCGTCCTCTTTTCCTTTTTCTTAAATTTTCCCTTTTTTCCCCCATGGTCTTTCTCATCATCAGGCACTATATCAGGAGGCTCATGGAGGATGTCATGGGGAGGTGAGGGCTGGCCAGTGCAGTACAATCCAGGAAACTTAGTAGGACTGATCTCTTCAGAGCTGGGGGTCTGGGTAAATCTGCTGCCATGCTCCATCCTGTGGTGTTCACTGGGGCTGCTGGTGGGGGGCAGGAAGCACTCGGTCATGCTGATGCCCTGATAGGAAGGGACAAGGTCTTCTCTGTTACCTATCTATCACACTCTGCCTGCTGCACTTCATACCTCCATGACTGACCACACCAAAAAAATCTCTTTGATACTGTGATGATGAATACTGAGTGTCAACTTGATCGGACTGAAGGACACAAAGTATTTATCCTGGTTGTGTCTGTGAGGGTGTTGTCTAAGGAACTTAACATTTGAGTCAGTGCCCTGGGAAAGGCAGACCCACCTTTAATCTGGGTGGGCACAATCTAATTAGCTGCCAGCGAGGCTAGAATATAAGCAGGCAGAGGCTGGGCACAGTGGCTTACGCCTGTAATCCCAGCACTTTGGGAGGTGGAGGCAGGCACTCATGAGGCCAGGAGATCAAGACCATCCTGGCCAATATGATGAAAGCCCGTGTCTACTAAAAATACAAAAATTAGCCAGGCATGGCGGTACACTCCTGTAGTCCCAGCTACTCGGGAGGCTGAGGCCAGAGAATTGCTTGAACCCGGGAGGCGGAGGTTGCAGTGAGCCGAGATCACGCCACTGCAGACCATGGTCCAGCTTGGGCAACAGAGCGAGACTCTCCATTTCAAAAAAAAAAAAAAAAAAGAAGAAAAAGAAAAAGAATATAAGCAGGCAGAAAAATATGAAAAGAAATACTGGCCTAGCCTCCCACCCTACGTCTTTCTCCCATGCTGGATGCTTCCTGCCCTCGAACATTGGACTCCAAGTTCTTCAGTTTTGGAACTCAGACTGGCTCTCCTTGCTCCTCAGCCTATATATATATATATATATATATATATATATATATATATATATATATGTGTGTGTATATATATATATATGTATATATGTGTGTGTGTGTGTGTGTGTATATATATATATATATCTCCCATTAGTTCTGTCCCTCTAGAGAACCCTAATACAGATACTAAGTCTCTAGTGAGCTTCTCTGTTTGGCAATACATTGCACAGATGGTCATACATTGTTGCTGGGAGAATTAAGTACTGTCTATACTACACCACTGTTAAAGAATATACTCTCATACCTGGTTTCTTCTGGACTCTGCCCTATGTGTCTTTTACTTTTGCTGATTTGTATCTGTATCGTTTCACTTCAGTAAACCACAACCATGAATATAACAGTTTTCTGGGTTCTGTGAGTTCTTCCAGCAAATCATGAAAGCTGAGGGTAGTCTTGATAGACCCAAAAATGTAGGGTGAATAAAATTTCATCAACTGAAAAAACTTTCCAATCCAATTATGAGATATTGTCATAATATTTCAAATATTTGCTTAATGTTTAAAAAACTTTAAAAACTTCAAGTTTAAAAAACTTTCCGATATTTGTACTATTTGCTATAGAAATTCAGAAGAGGTAAAAATCACTTTAAGTTATAGGGGTCAAGAAGGGTTTTATGGAAGAGTCTGGACATTGAGCTGGTTTTCAAAAGGCACAGGAGAGGAGAAAAGACAGAGCAGGGTGAGAAAAATGTCCTCCAGGGTCAGAGGGCAGTAAATAGAACACTTTGGGTGAAGTGTGAATTTGAGGAAGGAAAGTACAAAGCTAAGATTGGCAATGGAGGCTGCAGCCAAATTATAGAGGGTTTTGATGTTGCTGTTGTTTACCATAAAATTAAAACCCAAACCTTCAGTAAATTTAAGCTAATTAAATTTCAGAAAGTTTCTGTTTGGGGATGACCCCCTATAGAGGGTTTCCATATGTTCCTAAATTCTAATCAAAAAGTGAGTCTACTGCCAGAAAACGTCACTGTAATAATAACCTTGTGGGGTTCCACACATATCCCCTTTCGGTGATGTCCACATCAAATTTACACAATTTATAACTGCAAAATTGAGTTGTCTTCAGCCAGAAATTGAATGTTCCACCTGTCATCTGAAAATCCAGCTGTGTTCTTTTGGATCATTGTAACATCACAGTAATAAAGGTTTTGCAATCAGAATTTAGCTCACAATTTTGGTAACGATTCATCATGTAAAACTGTCTCCAGCTCAGCCTCCCTGCGGTTTCACTGGTCCTAAAACCCCCAAAACTGCTGTTGTCTTGAAGACATGTAGCCCTAAATACATACTGTTATCGTCAGGAGTCGGGGAAGATGAGGTTGCAGTGGATGGAATTTATAAAGAGAAGGTGTCAGGTTTATCCAAAGGTGTCAATTATAGAGGGGCATGAAACTTTGTATGGGTGTTCAATAGTTATAACCATGGGTAAACCACCATACATCATTTTCACAACAGAATATTATACAAACCAGCCCACTTCCTTTCCCCCCAGCCCTATAAAGACAACGTTTTAAGAATGGCATGTATTGTTTTGTTTTAAGGGTGTATCTTCCATCAGGAGTGGAAAATAAAGGCACTCTGTATTTGTTGGTTCTTTAGTTTGGTTCAATGCAAAATTCAGGCCTTTGGCCATATTAGTGTACACACTAATTTTCTCACATACTCTATGTGTATGTAAGAGTACTCTAGAGTATATGAGCATATTCTCATATACTCTATTTCACATTTAAAAAATCATCTGTACTCAAATTATATAAATACTTTATCCAGTTTCTACTTAATATCTGGTAGGCATGAGCTTTTAGTATGGCTGAAATTGAGCCTCTTATTCCCCTTTCTCCAAAATCATATACTTTCCATATGTCCCTTATCTCAATGTCACCAATATCCACCCAGACTTCTAAGTCAGACATGAAATCATCGTGACATTTCCCACTCCTTCATTCTTTACATGCAATTAATCACCAAGTCCCAGCTAATTTACTGCCTGAAAACTTCACCTTCCTGTTCACTTTTTTCTGTCCTACCCATATTCCTTAGTTCCTCACATAAGTTACTGAAATAACCTCTTTACTGGTTTCTCTGTTTCTCATCTTCTACCCTCTGATGATTTTCTTTTTGAAAATGCATCATAAAATGTTGTACCAAATGTTGTACATGATGGTTGAGGAAGATTTTTTCTGCCATCTTCCCACTCCTCCTTGTCTAGCTCAATCTTGGAAAAGTCCTGTAGTTGGAAAGAAGAAAAACTTTAACAGGAACATTTTGTGAGAGGTGAGGGACCTCTGATATTGACATGTTATGTTAGAGATATCTGGGTGGAAATACTGAGTAGGTGGTGATTCATGAATGTAATTTAAGGCTGGCAGTATATATTTGGAATTCTTTAGAATATTAGTGGTATCAAAACCCATGAGTTGGATGAGGTCACAAGGAAAAAATAGAAAGAAAAAAAAGGAGAGGTTCAAAGACAGACTGGGGGCCTTCCGATGTTTAGAGGATGGGAAGATGAACAAAAACAACAGAGAAGACTGAGAAGGAGCTTTCAGAGAGATGGAGAAAAACCCAGGCTAGAATCGTGTCCTGGAAGCCAAGTGAGGAGAGCACCAAGGCGGCTGACTGATGGCTTCTATGACATAGTGGTGAAGGGGAAGTAGGATTAGGATGGAAAACTAACCACTATACTTAACAACATGAAGGTCATTGGTGACCTTTCCATTTCTGTAAAGTGGTGGGCACAAAAACCAGGTTTGATCAGGCTGTAAAGACAAGCAGAGAGTAGTTGAGGGTAGAGAATATAGGCAAGGAGAGGAGTTTTGCTCTAAAAGAAAAAGAAGGCCAGGTGCAGTGGCTCACGCCTGTAATCCCAGCACTTTGAGAGACTGAGGTGGGTGGCTCATCTAAGGTTAGGATTTCGAGACCAGCCTGACCAATATGGTGAAACCCCATCTCCAGTAAAATTACAAAAATTAGCCAGGCGTGGTGGCACACACCTATAGTCCCAGCTACTAGGGAGGCTGAGGCAGGAGAATCACTTGAACCTGGGAGGTGGAGGCTGCAGTGACCCAAGATCGTGCCACTGCACTCCAGGCTGGGTGACAGAGTGAGACTCTGTCTCAAAAAAAGAAAGAAAGAGAGAGAGAGAAAGAGAGAAAGAAAGAAAGAAAGAAAGAAAGAAAGAAAGAAAGAAAGAAAGAAAGAGAAAGAAAGAAAGAAAGAAAGAAAGAAAGAAAGAAAGAAAGAAAGAAAGAAAGAAAGAAAGAAAGAAAGAAAAATAAGGTAGATGCTGGAGATAGAAGTGAACTCCAGGAGGATTTTTAAGGTAAGAGATGTTTACATGCTACTGAGCAAGAGAAAATTGATGACACAGGAAAGAAAGAGGATAGTGACTGAAGTAATCTTTTTGAGTAACCAAGAGGCGATTAGATCTGGCACACAAGTGGAGGGGTTGGATTTATTTAAGAGTGTGGAGAGTTTTTCGAAATTCACAGGAGAGAAGGCAGAGTATGTGGCACAGATGTTGATAGGTAGACGTAGTGGCAGAAGCTTGTAGAAGTTATCTTCTGGCTGCTTCAATTTCCTCAGGAAAATAGAAAGCGAGGTCATCCACTGAGAGTGAAGTATTGGAAACTTTGAAAGGTCCCCTTCTCAATGAAGTCTTTCCTCCTCAACGTATCTAAAATCCAGTCCCCTGAGCACTTATCACTAATATTCTATTTTGCTTACTTGTCAGATTTGCCATTTCCTCACCAGAACTTGAACTCCATGAAAGTAAGGTTTTATGTCTGATTTATTTACTACTGCAACAGCAGAACCTACAATACTGACAGGTAAATAGGTGTTAAGTTAATTAATGGAAGCATTTTTGTGATGATTAGAATGGAGTGCATTGGGCTTTTTAGTACAAAAGTAAAGGAAGCATCTTTCTATCATAAAAGAGTAACTAAAAAAGCTATGGAACTTGCAGGACGTATTGTCTTAAGAGTGGGGAACAATCAGACTGGTGAGTGATTTTGAAGGAAAAGGGGGAAAATAAGGTTGGTTTTTACTGGCACCCCCATGAGTCCAGCTTATTTAACAAGTTGGTTATAATATCCCATCTGTTTCAGGAAACTGGAGCAGCTTTACATACCTGAAAGTTTTCTATAGCTTGGAGAAAATAGTTTTAGACTGCGTGTGGGTCAGACAATTATGAATGTTGAGTCGTCTTCTTTTTCACAATGCGTAGCAAAAGCTTCAGGTTCAGCAGCTGACAGTATGACAAATATAGGACTGGTGGCCAAAGGGAAATGAATCTTAATAAAACATTAAAATCCATGATTTTATGGCATACATTTTGAACTGCTATGCTTCTCTGCCAAAATTTAGCCCACGCCACAGGAACTAACTTATACACAAACATATTTTGAACATAGCTCTATTAATAATAGTTTCCAGTTCAAAAAAAAAAAAAAAGAAGAAAAAGAAGAAGGAAAGAAATGCATCAAGTGACGAGACACCATGTAGTTAGGGGACACATGAACTGGAGTCAGAGACAGAAATTCTTGTCATATGTTAAAGTGTGAGTACACATTCATGCTTTAAAAAACCTATCACCATTTTTCTGGCAGTGTGCTATCATGAACCAATAGAAAGGACTAGGCATGAGAATCAAACAGACTTGTATTTGAATCTTTATCAGTCAGGATCTGTCAGAACAGAGAAACCAGCCAAGGTGTTTTCTTTTTTCTTATCTATTTTTAATTCTAAATAATTGTAATGCAGAAAATTGTTTACACCATTGATGAAAGGTCTGAGGGAGCTGATGGAAAAGAAGGCAGGTATGGGCAATTCAGAGATTAGCAAGAACAAGGAGCTATGATAACTTCTAGGCATATGCGGCAAGAAGGAGGTGGGTTATCAGAGCCCTGAAGCTGAGACCATCTAATGGGAGCTACAACTATAGTTAGACCAATTAGACCTGGAGCCAGAAAGGAGCTGGAGCTGCTTCTGGAAAGGTTAGCCCAGGCAAAACAAAAAGTGGGAGGAATAGCTTATCTTGTCTTCTTGCCTCCAGTCTCCTCTAGGTCCCAACCCTCCTACCCCTTAGAACCCACAAAGGAACCTGGGAATTGTAGTTCCTGCAATGGAGAGCAGGACAGGGAGAGGCAGAGAAGGTATCTAAGAACAAAGAAACCTCTCAGAAACTCTATTCAACCTTTTATCAGCTGTGAATCCTTGAGTGATTGTTTTAACATTCAGAATCTATTTCTTTATCTGCAATGTGAGAAAAGGGGTGTCTACCTCATAGGAGTTTTTGTAATTCCAAATGCAATAAATGTATGCACAGTGCCTGGTTCAGAGTGGAAGCTGAAAACATGCCATTTCCCCTTTCCCATTTAGAAATATTCCTTAAAGCTTTGTTTGCCTAGAGAAATGAAGTAACTAATGATTCTGAAGAGAACTTAGCCACCAAATCTTATTTTCAGCAGTGCTTTAATTTTAATAATCTTCATCAAAAGCAGCACAGAACCCAAAAATGATTCAAAGAGGCAATCACTCAAAGCTCACATGTATCTAGAATTGTTTATTTGAAATCTTTGTCAGTTCTGGGGGGCCCCTGACAAGATAGTGTTTGTGGTAATGGCCACAAAATCAATGAAGTGTTTCTAGAAGAGACAGAAGGCAATAGCCCTTGATCTTTGCTGCTAAAATAAGATGTATTTTTTGTAGATCTAGAAAAAGATCTTTCTATATCTAGAAAAAGATCTATGAAAAATGCAGAAAAATAGAAATAGATGGGGTTTTAAATAGAAAAATAGAACAAGAGGGGTTTTAATAGCTGCACTGAAATCTTAAGGGAGACATGTCTTTTGACAATAAAACCTACTCTCAAGGTTAGGAAAAGTGCATACAAAAGCGTACATGAGGAAACACAGTGAAACCTCATTTATTTAGTTTGACCTAATTTGAAATTTGGGATAACTTGGTCTTGGAAAGATTTAAGTTCCTGCTGAAGAATCTAATTAATTCAATTCAGCAAGCTCTTACTGAGCTCCTACAGTTGCTTCTGACCTGGTGCTGGGATCAGGATGAAAACTCATAACACCTATAACACTGTCTTTGCTTTCAAGGTGTTTGTTTCTTGCTGTTTGTGTAAATTATGATTCTAAGAGCCAACTTAATTTATTTAATTAAAAACTTGAAGCAAATTGCAAAAATCAATACAAATAATTTTTATCTCTTCATTAAAGCAGGTTGTGTGGAACTGTTATTTTGCTTAAAGAGGTAATCACAAATAGAAAAAAATGTGAATTTCTTTGGCAGATAGTTTCGGGACCAAAATCCAACTTTGTCACACACTAGGGTGACTTTGGACAAGCCACCAACTTGTGGATAATATCTTCTCCGTAGTATTGCCATGGTGGTTAACTAAGGAAATATGTGAGAGGGTTTGGCCCACTGCCTGGTTCTAATTTGTAAGAAACATTTGAGGATTCCCTTTCTTCCTTTCTCTTGGAAATGCTTCACCTTTTAGCAACAAATTTTAGTTATCCAGTCACTGGAGAGTAATATAAAACTAGTTAAATTTTTTTTTAATTTCAAAATTATTTATAATCAGCCATGTCCTATCTAGAGTTTACTTGAATAAAAAAGAGTTTTGTTTTGTGTTTTTGACTTATATACAAGAAAGCACAATCGAGGGTACAGGGAGATCAGTTTTTCTCCTGATGACTGGACTATTAGATAATTTCTCTCTTTCTCTAGGAAACAGAAACAATATTTCCTCCCTAGAGCCACCATTGCTGTATTTTTGGTATATTTTTCTTTTAATAGGCAGTTTTCTTTATGGAATTGAATTAATGCTATATATAATATGTACTTGGTAGCCTACCTTTTAGGGTGATTGTATATTATAAGTATTTTCCCATGTCATTAAACACTCTGCAAAGCACAATGTTCCATTGTAAAGAAGTGTCAACATTATGTAAATATCCTCTTACCATTGGGCCCTTGCTTAAGTTTCATTTGCTTTATTATAAATAACACTATAAATATATCTTGATGCTTGAATATAGACCCATGTTATTGGACTGTTTCCTGAAAATAGACACCTAATCATACATAATAGGTCAAAGTTAATACATGTTAAAGAAGCACTTGATAACAAATATCCACTGAGTGCATTGGCCTGTGAATTATAATTTTTTAAAAAATTAAACTTTTAAAGGAACTTTAAGGAACAAAATAATGTATATGATTATTTCAGCTTTCAGTTGTTTCAATAATAATGAGATTGGAGAATTTTAAATATTCTTGGTGGCCATTTGAATTTCTTATTTAGCAACTTGCTTGTGATACAGCAAATTTTTCCATTTCCTGTTTCTTGAACATTTTCTATGCTCCAGATATTGGAACAAGGTATATAGATATTCATAAAATATTATGCCTATCTTTGAGGAATTCTACATATCAAAGGAGAGAGGGAAAATACAGTGTCATAAGATCAGTAATGAAAACATAGAAATTTGCAGTCATAATAAAGTATGATTAATCTTTGAGACTGAAGTGGTTTTTGAAGGATGAATGGGAATTTTCCAGGGAGATAATTAGGGAAGGGCTTTTCAGTCCAGAAAGTTAAGAGCATGCACAAAGTCTAGAAGTTTGGAGGAGCAAATATGCAGGAACTAAAAGTAGTTAGCAACTGCTGGCTATAAAATGGGTTAGGAGAGGATCAAGTGGGAAGAGAGGAAGGTGGGAAGATGGAGAAGTTTGCAGGAACCAGATGGTGCAGAACCTTGTATTTCATGCTGAGCAGTATGACTTGACCCAAACAGTGATGTGTAGCCACTGAAGTCAGTCTTTTTATTCTAATAATTTCTGATTTTGTAGCTAAAGAAGTAGATGGCAATTTAAGATTTTTAAATGTCTCATCTTAAACCAGAACAATCTGTTTATACTTTTGCTATGCTAAACATGCTATGGAAAAACCAACACTGATTATGTGATGTTACCTTGGAGATGTGAAAATTATTTTAAGAAGCAGGCTGATTGCCTTGTCCATAGCTCAATCCCACCAGGGCCCAATTATTTCCCTGATATCACACACATCCTTCATCTATTTAGTTCTGGGAAATGGTGACATTTTTCATGCCACAGCAAAATTATATGTGTTTTAACACTGTCAAGCAATTTGCATTTTACACAGATTCAACATCCATATCTTTTTCAAGCCATTGCATGCCATTTGATTTAGGAAAGTCATTAAGCCATATTGCATAATTTATATGTTAAAGTTTAAAATACAGATGTTAATTTGATAGCTAACCATTACCTTCCCTCTGAAGGTCAAACAGTCCCAAGTGGCCTCAGGTCAAACTCTAGGGACCTTCTCTTTTTCAGTAGTTCTTTCAGCACTGCAAACACAACCATATTGGCAAGTGAGCCTTGAATGGCAGAATTGTGTGGAATTATTTAAATAACAACTGAAGTCAAATTACTTCCATGCACTTCTTAAAAATAAACTTTTTTACTGATGTACAACATATATACAAAAAAATACAAAGAAGTATATAGCTAGATGAGTTATCACAGAATAAGTACTCCCTGTAATCACCACCCAAGTCTCAAAATAAAATATTACCAGCACCCCAGAAGCCTCATTCATATCTATCCTCCACCTCCCCATCAGTTTGATCTTTCTTCTTCCCACAGGTAATCATTATCTAATTTCCACTACCATAGATTACCTTCTCTCATTTTGGGTTATTTTAGTATTATTGTTTTGTACCTGGCAATATTAGTTCAATTTATTCATATTGTTGTAAATATACCACAATTTATAAGTTCACTTTATTTTTCATAGACTTGGGGGATGTTTGGGGCTATCATAAATAATATGGCTACAGATATTCTTAACACATGGTTTTTGGTGTGCGTATGTCTGCATTTCTGTGGGATGCATTTCTAGAAGTGGAAATGTTAGATCATGCAAATAAGCATGCTTATTTTTAACTTTAATAGGTACTACCAAATAGCATTCCAAAGTGTTTGTACAATTTTGATTCTTATCAACAGTGTGTATATCTCCCCTAGATCCACACCAATACATTATTCATTTTTGTTTTAGACATTCTGTAAGGTATATATCTTATTTGGTTTTAATTTATATTCCTCATATGACTAAGTTGAACATCTTTTTATATGTTTACTGATTCTTTGGATATTCTTTTTAGAAAGAGGCTGTTTTAGTCTTGAACTCACTTTTTTTTTTTTTTTTTTTTCGGAGTCTCGCTCTGTCGCCCAGGCTGGAGTGCAGTGGCGCTATCTCGGTTCACTGCAACCTCCGCCTCTCGGGTTCATGCCATTTTCTTGCCTCAGCCTCCCTCCCAAGTAGCTGGGACTACAGGAGCCCGCCACCACGCCCGGCTAATTTTTTGTATTTTTAGTAGAGACAGGGTTTCACCGTGTTAGCCAAGATGGTCTCAATCTCCTGACCTCGTGATCCACCCACCTCTACCTCCCAAAGTGCTGGGATTACAGGCGTGAGCCACCTCGCTCGGCCTAACTCACTTTTTATTGCGTTAATCTTTTAATGATTGGTTTATTGAAGGAGTTTTATATATTCTGGATACTAGTCCTTTGCATATTTTGAGAATATTTTGTGAACATCTTTTTATATGTTTATGGATTCTTTGGATATTCTTTTTAGAAAGAGGTTGTTTTAGTCTCGAACTCACTTTTTATTGCATTAATCTTTTACTGATTGGTTTATTGAAGGAGTTTTATATATTCTGGATACTAGTCCTTTGCATATTTTGTGAACATTTTGTGAACATCTTTTTATATGTTTATTGATTCTTTGGATATTCTTTTCAGAAAGATGCTCTTTACTGATTGATTTATTGAAGGTGTTTTATATATTCTGGATACTAGTCCTTTGCGTATTTTGCAAATATATTTTTCTAGTATGTGGTTTGTTCTTAACGCCCTTCATGGTGTCATTTGATCAACAGAAACTTAATTTTAACGTAGTCCAGTGAATTTTTTTCCTTCATGGTTAGTGGTTTTTTGTACTTTGCAAGAGTTGTCTTCACATCCTATCTGTGTACTTTGAAAGGGAGTACTGAATAGCTTATTTTTTTCCTCAGAACGTTTACTTACCTTTTTGTTGTTTGTAACCAATTGGAGATTAACATGGGCAAGTTGCTTTTGCAGACACCAGGACCCTTGGGTCTGCACAAACTCAGATTGATTTGTTTCTTTAAAGAATGTTTGTTTGAATTCAATCATTTTGAGAACCAGACTCTTTGTAGCCATTTAGTCTATCAATGCCATCTCTCAACCAGCATCATGGAGAAATCAGATATCTTCAGTTCATACCTGACCATCTAATTTGTCTCATAAGGAAGGAGAGAAAGAGTAAGGGGTTATGCCTATGAAGAATAACTCCCATAGCAAAGTCATCTCTCATTCTATTGCCAGCAGTGGGGTATGTGAGACAGGCTCCAAGTACCAAAACCACTTGTAAGAAGGGGTGTCAGGTGAGCACATCCACTTGTGTTTTCAGAGAAAGGTGGGCCTGAATTGAATATCAGGAGACTTGCTGAAGAACTAGAAGGAGATTTGGGCCAATCCAACAGGGAGGGAGTGGCTGTAATTTCCTATGGCTGGGCTTAAATATGTTTCTGGAGCAAGTCACATGAGGAGAACAACGTCTTGGAACATATCTGGAAATACTCATTGTCAGATACTTTCCCCTGCATAATTTTTTCTTATTACATAAGAATATATATTACATATAGAATTACATAAGAATATATATTACATATAAAATTAATAGTCATTTTAAACATGACCATAATGTTAAAAAAATATGACTCTTCCTCAATCTCTCATAAACAAGAAAGTACTTTGTATTTCTGAGAGTTCTGTTTCTATGAAAAGGGTATTAGCATTGTGCTTCCCTAAGTACAGTAGGAAAATGTGTGATTCTGTTTTTTCTTCCTCATTAGAGATTGTTATTAATAGTCTTCTAGAGGCACTAACACTATTTCTTGTCAGAAAGGAGAAGGCCAATGAGTAAAATAGCTCTGCTTTTCCCTGCCCCTGGCCTTCTACAGAATACTGTTCCTCTTGCAGGAAATGTGGTCCTATAATCCTGTCTGGCCTTAGTTGGCAGTCGTTCTCCACATTGGTAGCCAAATGGTAGTATGTCTTCTGTGTCTTTTATCAGGCAAAGCAACCTTTATGAGTCTGTGGGCCTCCAAAGGAAAGACTGGTCAAGCAACTATCTGGTACTCTTGGTCAGAATGCTTGGCCACTCTTTCCTGTGTGGCCATTAACGTAAAAAGAGCTCATTGTGTGTACACTGCCTGACACTCCTCACACTCTGTTTAGTTATATTCACCTGTGCCCCATACTAGGCTCTGAGTTCCCTGAAGTCAGGGATCTCATATTTTCACTTGGGTTAGCAGCTCCTATACCAATTCCTAAAGTATTTGAGCTGGCACTCAAAATATGTTTACTGATTGATGTATGATGACCTTAAAAAGGCGCTCTGAAAGAAACAAAATATCTTACAGATTAATGCTGAGCTCTTTATAGCTAATTTATAAGTTCATTTCAGATCTTTTCAAATATCTCCCCCCAATATTCTACTAACACTTCTCTGGACACACACTAATAGAGGAAGAAACTGAATTTTTTAAGCCTTTTTAATAGAGAAAAAGAACATTAATTTGCTTTCAACAGATTTCAAATTTGTGAAAATTTAGTTAAGGACTGATCTTAAGTTTAGTAAATATGCCTTCAAAGATGGTACCTTTTAATTTTGTATTGTAGGTGAGAACATTTAAATTATTCAGAAGATGAATATTTTTCCTATTAGTTTAGAGAAAAGATATACATTAAGTTTATAAAATAAAAATGTAAAATAAAGTTTATAGAAGAAAGAGGGAAACCAAAGTCTTCTGTTAAATAACATTTTTCTAGTTGTTAGCTTATATCCTTGAAAACAATAGGACAATTTCAGAATCTTTTGGATATCTCAGATAACATAAACAGATTTCAACCAGTAAATAATAATGAATTTTTATGTAATGAATTGATCTTTAAAGTAGAATTCTACCATTAGTTAGCTGTGTGGCTTTAAGCAACTTGACCTCTATAACCCCAACTTCTTCATGTGAAAAATGTAATTACTCTAAGAATTATATGGAGAAAAATATATAATACCTGGCCCAGTGTGCCATGTAGTGCTAGTAGAAGATATTATAATTATACTAACATGATCCAAATTAGGCTGTTTTATGTCATCTAAGTTTTCCTACATATGATTATGATTACAATTATATTCTCAAGTCTGGGAAAAGATAAACAATGCCTTCCTATTTTTAAGTGTTAGAGTCCATGATATACTAATTTGCCCTATGAGCAGACATTTGTTTGTTGCTGCTATTATTTTTATTTATTTATTTATTTATTTATTTATTTATTTATTTATTTTTGTCTAACAGGTATCCTTCCCTTTGGGAATTTTTGTTTTGTTTTTGGTATGGATCAGATGGGCTCAACCCTGCCACCTTACCCCTTATCCACAGGTATGAGTTCAGTATCCAGATTTCATTCAACAAGAATAGCATGTCTCCTTGCTTATTGGTTCAGTGATGGATTCATAATCCAAACAAGGCCAATCAGAACCTTCCCTGTTATGTGTGTGATACAGGGACATTGGGAGAAAGTATGACTCTGTTCTTCTCAAATCAATAGCTAGCATAAACTAGAACTGCTGACAGCCATCTTCTATGGCTGCATGGAAGTGACTATCTAAAGGAAGAGAAAATTAAACCAAAACACAGGAAAAAGAGAAGTGAGACCTGGAGAGATAGAAATAAACCCTGGATCAAACCATTGACATTCTATTTATACTGGGCACTACATTCCTTTTTTTTTTTTTGTACTTAAGACATAAATTGTTATTCTGTAATTTTCAATACAGAGGTTCTTTACTAATACACCTCAAAGCAGCAAGAAACTGAGGCAGTGGAAGATAAAAGTAAAACAAAAACCTTGATGATCAGTACAATTATTCTGAATTAAATATTCATATTCCAGAACAACTTTTAATTTTATTAACGTACATCCTCATGTAACTATGGAAGAATTCAGCCACAAATATCCAAACTCACAAATATTCATTCTTTTCATCAATAGTTCCAAGTTATAAAAAATGTATTTATAGATAGTGACTCTGATATTAGGAGGAAAAAAAAATTGGCTCTGCTCTTTATCCTCTAAATTTGGTATTTCCTATCCCAAATTTACAAACAGAATAAATGGATCTTTCCTCTTTCTTTCCACTGATTCCCAAATAGCCCACTCCTTCAAACGTGTATCCCATTCAATATCTTAAAATTCTCAGTAGTCTTTGGATTCAAAGTTCAAAACCAAGTGAAACTGAAAATTCTCAAGAGGGGACAATAATGTGATGGAAAGGAAAAAATGTTACTGTTATTCCTGCCATGGATAAAAGTAGAGCCTCCTCTCTTACATTCATGTAAAATTGTTTTTGTTTCTATCTTCTCTATTATAGCCTGAGTTATATATTAGTCAGGAACTAATATATTCAAAGTCTTGGTGACCAATATTATTCTAGGATTAGAGGATCACCCACCTTCTAAAAGTCTTTCTTCTTGTCCATGTTTTTCTTTAGAATACTTCCAATTAATGTTTAATGTGTGTTCTCAGAGACTGTCTTCCCAGCTGCAAGATGATGGACACTGCTTACTTCCTCTTTTGCTTGCTACTTACCTCCCACCCCAATGACATGTGGCAATAACAGGTCCTTTTCATTATCTACTGACTCCAATTTTTTTCTTTTTCCCTTGTTAACAAAATTCTGACCTTGTTCAGAATAGTAATGTTCTCACATTCACAGGGATGAGCAGTTGATTGGTCAATGCCAGTTATGGCAGACTTCTTTCCAGCTGTCTTAGCTTTTCAATAGCCAAATGTGGTCATGTGACACTGCTGTAGCCAATGTGACTCAAGTGTCAGTTGACTCTGAATTGGTTCTGGGAAGGCTTCTGATCCTGATGGAAAGAGATACACTCTGTTGTGAGCCCTCCCATTTCTTCCTTCTTCCTGGCTTAGACATGAATTTGAAATATAAACAGCAGCTGACATATTGCAATATGAGGTATGGACATGAGGATGAAAGCCATAATGCTAAAAATTGCAGAACACAAAGATGGAAAATCTGGGTCTGTGATGTCATTGAGTAGTTAACTAGTGTAGAAGCTAGTTGGCTCCATATTTCTTGGCATGTTACAAAAATACACTATTATTGATTTAAGGTGCTGTTATCAAATTTCTCTAATTTGTAGCCAAACACCCAGTAATAATGTTCACATATGCTATTTACGTCTCCTCTGCCTAGAAAACTGAGAGGATGCCTCACTACCTCATGTTGGATGTCGCCCTCTCTGCAGGTCACTGACACCAGCTGGGCTTGGCCTCTGTGTCCCCTGGGCACCATTTTCTCCTCTGAGCCTACCTGTTACCACCACTAAACATCAATTATTTGTATGACAGCCTGGATGGTACTCTTATTTTTCATGTTGGCTAAAGCAGAGAGCACACACAGCAATAAAGGCCAGTCCCCAAAGTGAATATTCTCAAGGTGCAAGATGAATTTGGACTGGAATCAGAGAACAAAAGGGAGTCAGGTTTGCACAGCAGTGATTCCCATAAAAATGGAGATCCAGTTGACAGAAATAGTTCAGGACTAAACTGAGACATACTAATACATTGTTCCCCTTCAAACCAAAAATATTTAACTATCTAGTCAACAGTAGAGATAAAGGGAGAAACTGATTTCCTGTTAATAACAATCATACACTAAGAGGTAACATACTAAATGAACTTCTACCAACTTAAGCAGATTCAATCATCTGAAGATGAAAAATAAGAAAAATATTTCCTGTAGTTCTGGATCTGTCTTCTGTTTTTGTCATTATTGTTGTTGTTGATTTTGGTTTTTGTCAATTTTCTGAACCAGAAAACTTTCTGTGAACTCCACTAAAGGGTTGAACAGTTAGATAATAAACTATGTATTCACTTTAAATAGCCTTGTACCATGCATTCTTTCATTTCAGAAATTTCAGCTGTGATTGCTGATTTCAGGCTCCTCAGAATATTCAATAGAATAGATAGGCACCATCAAGCAGGGTTGTTTGTATTTCCTCTTGGCAGAGCAATGCCAGTTTGCATTTTGTTCATCAAGCGCAGGTGGAAAGCTGAGTTGAATGGCACCTGTTCCTGATTTACTCTGTTGATGCCTTAGCATTCCTTAACAACTGATATCATCCTTGGCAGTTGTCTGGTTGGCGTGCCCCTTAATATAGTTCTAAATGAGTCACCGTTGTAGGAGAAATGCAGAGGGAGAAGAAAGAGGGCATCTACAATGCCCAGAGGGAAATCCCATGGACAGCTGGGTGCTGAGCTCTCTTTGTGTGGGTGTTTCTGCCTGCAGGCCTGAAAAGAATAAGCACAACTCCCAACAGAGTATATCATATCACCGCAGGGTATATCCTGATTTGAACTTGTTACAAAAATCCAGAATCTTCAACTAAGTTGACAGCAACAAAATAATGTATTTCCCTCATTTCTATTTTCTTCTTCATTTTAATAATTAAAACAGTTAGATATATTTAGTGGGAATCTATTGTATGTTAAGCACTGTTCTAAAAACCACAGGTGATATAGCAAATGTATTTCAGAATTCCCAACTGAATAACCACAGGATTGATATTAAGAGTGAATGTGATAATAATCGAATGAAAACAAAATGCTGTTGACGAAAAAAACAAAAATGAAAACGATCACACCGCAGTTAAATATGTGCAGCATTTGTCATTTGTCATGTTCAACAATGCTGGGTGCACTCGATGTGCTGAGTATGTTGTTTTAAACTTAGAAATATAACCCTCTACCAGCCTCTAGCTAATAGTAGATGAATACAAAGGATTTAGGCCCATTTAGTATTCTAGAAGAAGTGAAAAAGAATGTATAATGTTTTAAGAAATGAATTTCCAGCAACTTTCTACAATTGAGCTGACATTCAGCATACAAGTCCACATGTATTAGACTCCAGGAAACAATTGTAACTGGAGGGAAAGCAGAATAATCAAAGATACACATTTTTAAGCTTGTGCAAAACTCTGAGAAGTGTCAGTTTGTTACTAAAATTTGTGGCCATAATTTTAAAAACCTGTTTTTAGCAAACTCGTTCTGACTGTACTAGGTCAGTCAGAGAGAAAGGCTGGTTCTATTGTAAGAAAGGTTGTTAGGAAGAAGAATTTCTTTAGGAGTATAAGCAAGTGTTCTGTCAAATGGAAATGAGGGTGTTTGCTCCATGGAAATGATTGAGTCTTTGAAGTGGCATCACAGAAGTCTCTCTGTATTACTGTATGTCACAGTTTCACAAGAGAGGCCTTAAGTTTTCCTAACCAAGAGAAAATAGTAATGATAATAGCAAAAATATCCTTTGGAAAGAATCTAGAAGTGAATTTCTTCTGGTGGACAAAGGAATAACTAATAAAGCTAAACACCATAGTTCATATACACAGATTATCAGTTAACATATGGCTGAATAATAAATAATCTTCACTTTATAGAATAGCTGAGTTTAAGTAAGATCAGATAAAAACATTATTCAGAGAGTCTTATTTTTGATATTTCCTTAACAGTAAAATGTATTTTTTTTTTTTGGTGGGAAAAAATAATATCCTTGAAGACTCACATTAAGCACCTTTGATGAAAAAACATAACCTAGTGGCCATGGCCATGCTATGCCCACCACCATGTTTTACCAACAGTATAGTACTATGGAGAGAGAAAGTTCTTACTTAGCAATCCACACATATTTTTAAATCGAATTATTTTTATTCTGTTCTTTCACAGCTTTGAGAGATTCCTTTAGATACCTTGCAATTCTTCCTATCCCTGTTCTCCCAGCCTGTTTATATGTTCTCCCTGCTGTATCTGGTATTTCCCTAGCACTGCATGCAAGGGTTTCTGAAACTGTTGCATGGTCTTTTCTCCCCAGTTATTGGTTACATGTTTACAAATGTATACATAGTTAGGTAACTTTAGCTGTTGAACAAATAAATTCCAAAATTTCAGTACCTTATCACAATACAAGGTTATCTTATGCTCCTGTATTGTGTATGTTCCTGGCTTGAGGGTAACCTTCTTCTACAAGATGATGCTAGGACTCACGGTTGTTCCATTATTCAGGTCTGCTGTCCTCTCCAGTCTCCAGTGCAGAAGGCACATTTCCTTCTTGACAGCCTTCCACGGAAGTGAGTCACAACACTTCTGCCTTTCCATTGGCAATATCTTTTTGTATGGCCCAATCTACATGCAAAGGGTAGGTAACTAGCTGGGCAGCTTCTTCCCAGCCATGACTCTCCACTAAGAAAGAGGAAACATCAATTTCTATTAAATAGGTGTTTCTACCCGCCCCCCTCTCCAAATTGCAATAGAATTAGACTACAAATATACACTGTCAGAAAGTAGCATCATTCTCAATGATAGACTCCAATCTCAAAAGACCTTTATATCTAAGAGTCTAAGTTATGTTAAATTAATTTGAGATAAGGAAATACATTAAAATGTCTATAGTACTTCAGCTTTCCCTATTTCAGCAAATCAGTAACTTTGAAAACATGAAGATGCCTGTAATAAGAAAAAAGAATTCATTTATACAAGAAATGTGTATTGAACACCAATTATGTCTTAAGAATTAGATGACCTGGGCTGAAGACAATAAGAAATATAAAATCCTATCCATGCTCTTGAATTGCTCTTAGGAAAGTAGACAGAACTATTTTTTGTGGGTTTCTTTTTTGAAGGTAGGGTGTGTGTTTCTTTGCCATATTTTCCCTGTAAATTTGTGAAAGGTGAATATTTGACTTTCACACATATTTTTTGAGTCAAATATATCCAAACATGCTCTACATAAACTTAATCACTTAAATCTGGGCACAAATTCCAAAGCAAATTTATGAATCCTGTACAAATTTTAAAAACAGTATACACTGTCCTCTGTATCAGAGCCTTCATTTAGTATTATTTGTTGTTGCTGCCTCTAAATGTCAAGGGTGTCCTGGTTAAGCCAAAGCTAGAAATGAGATATGGCTGGTGGGCTGAGTTAGCTGAACTGTACCCCTCTTGTCTGTATACTTCCATTAGCTGACTAACATAAGAAAATGGGGCATTTACATCATGGCTTCCAGAACAGGTGACTCAGTGGAATTCAAATTGCCAGGAAAGTGTGGATATCCCATCCAAAGCAAAGATAATTTGAATATGGTTTGCTTATCTGAGACTGGACTCTGGAAGCTGGAGGGGAACAGAGATTCTGAGGTAGGCATGATAGTACTTGAACATGACATTACTCAGATTCCTAGATAGCATGGGAATTCCGGGGAGAAGATGGGCTCTGTGTATACCATTTCACTAAATACTGTAACATGAACCTCTGCTCTGAAACCTTTATAAATGAGCTACCCCCACCTGGCCCTGAGTTCTGCCACCCTGTTCCCAACTATTCCTCTGCTGATGTGTAAGAGCTCTGGCCCTGCCAAGGTGAAGACGTCAATATCTGTGCTAAGTACCAGGGCTGCTTACACATTATGGGAACAGTCAGCAGTCACTAGCAAAGTAAGAATTCTTCCTCTTTTTGTATAATGTTCATTTGGTAGAAAATTCCTGTGACTTATATATAAATCTCCTGTTATTTCTTGGTATTGACACAAACATTATACTTGGGATACAGTGTCAAGCTGGATATGGAATCAGACCAATGTGCAAATTCTGGCCCTACCACCTGCTGCTTATATGATCATTCTCTTCCCGAGCCTCAGTTTTCTCATGTTTAAATAGGTGTAACAATAATATTTCCCTCAGAGGTTTTTTTGTTTGAAAAGTGTAAAATATTATACAATTTAAAAGAGTTATCTCATTTTTGCCATTGATGTTAATTATAAAGACAAACAGGAAAAACAATTTTATGAGAATAAAGGCTCCTCTGAAATTTTTGTTCCTCAGAGATATTAGTCAAATATATTCTTGACAGCCAAGTCATTTTCTTTTCACTACAGACATAGTATTTTATTACTTCTGGTGAAGAATAGAGACAATAGGATTACCAGAGAAGCGTTAGCCATGACTGAAAAAGGAAGTAGAGAAAAGGTCCTCATGTGGGCATTTCTAGGTGGACAATGTTACAGAAATGGTCCAATTAGTGTGAACTTTATAGAAAATGTTAAATGATCCTCGAAGTGACAGATAATACATTTTGATACAGTGTGGTAGGAAATATCTACTTTTAAATGAAATGATTTAGGAATCTATTTTCAATCTGAGACAAACCCATAATTCACAGGAGCTCATCATAAATTATTAGTACTTAGAATCTTGTTTGCAGCTAATATAGGAAATTGGAGACATTCTTCAAGAACACTTTGTACTAAGTTGTAACTTCTTTCCTGAAAGCATAGAATATGAGTGACTGTACTACTGGCATGAACTTGGATGTCACCTTCAAATTTGCACTTGATAATTTTAAAACAGAATATACCTTTTGGAAAGTTCCACAGTTAGCTTAAACTAGAGAGAAACTCTTAGAATAAAGTTTCTCTTTCAGCATTAATACAATAAATGACATCCTAATTATAAGACAATAATATTGCTCACATTTTATTATTCTTGAGTGTACTTTACCTGAGCCCACAGTTTTTGTTGATTTGTAGATATTGCTAATGAGATTGAAGTTAGGAGTCTGATCTCTGAGTTTGACAACATTGTATCCTAATCAAGGAACAAGTGAAAATAATTTTGAGTAGTTATCACAAGCCAATACCATAACTAGAAAAATATTTCAAAATGAATTTTCTAGTGATGATGATCAGTAATATCACTGTGGCATGCACAGACTGACTCTTGAGCCAGAGTCTCTTTTCTTAATATTTATTTTCCTTTTAAAATTTCCTAGTGAGAAAATCCATTTTTGACAGCTTGTTCTTCAATTTCATTTATATGACACTACACAAAGCTTAAAAATAATTCTTTAAAAAACAAGAGATAGCCAGGCGCGGTGGCTCACGCCTGTAATCCCAGCACTTTGGGAGGCCAAGGTGGGTGGATCACGAGATCAGGAGATCGAGACCATCCTGGCTAACACGGTGAAAACCCGTCTCTTCTAAAAAATACAAAAAATTAGCTGGGCGTGGTGGTGGGTGCCTGTAGTCCCAGCTACTCGGGAGGCTGAGGCAGGAGAATGGTGTGAAGCCGGGAGGTGGACCTTGCAGTGAGCCGAGATCGAGCCACTGCATTCCAGCCTGGGAGACAGAGCAAGACTCCGTCTCAAAAAAAAAAAGAAAAGAAAATAAAAGAAAAGAAAAAAACAAGAGATAAATTAACAAATTGTAACTGTTCTTTTTCTAGAAAGTTCCTGAAGTTTTCTAGTGAGCTAAAGGTAATTTAACACACAATGGGCTAAGCAGTAATGGAGGAGAAAAGGAGAAAAATGCAGGTTAATTTCACCTGCAACATCCCCTCCCTCTGTATACAATATTAGTTTATCCTAAGAATTAGAAATTTAGAGTTTATAAGACAAGAAAATCTTTTATCAAATTGAAAAATCACATTAATATTATCCTGCTAATGATCTCAAATTTGTCTCCCAGCTTCTATTGTCCTGCACCTACTTTGATCATTCATTATATTTGCACCATTACCATGGCTTCCTAACAAGCACCCTACCTCTTTCTCCTCTCACCATCCTTCCACTGATACCATCTGATCACATTCCCATCTCAAGTGAATACCAGAGGTGGCTTCTGCTGCCTATGGGTTGAAATATCAATTACTTACCTGGATTTTCAAGGTCTCCATAGCGAGATATCATCCAGCCTTCCTAGTTATATGCTTTTCTTGGATTCTAATATCAATGATCTATTCTAGACTTATTAGAAATAAAGATTGATTTGATTAAATTGCATATGATTAAAGATATCTCTAAGGCATCTTGCACAGTCCCTACAACATAGTAGGTATTAATAAATTATAACTGCTCTTATTTTTGCTGTTGGTGTTATTATTATTCTTTACTATCTCTGTCTGAAACGCTTGCTCAAGTCTTACCCTTCTTCAGAACTCCCCGATTCTAAGGATCAACTTTCTTCTCCATTGTCCCACAGAACAATATTGAAACCTCTTTTATAAGTTGTATCTCTTCTAGCAGTACTTTGTTATCTATATTTTCATCATGATAATGAGTTTCTGGGCAATAGGAACCATGTTTCCCCTTAGCATTCCTTACAGCTTCTACAGTAATGTTTTGAATGTAGCAAGTACTCCATAAATGTTTTTGGGTGGTTGGAGGTGTGGTATAAGAAAACGAATATAAATTATATAATGCATCCAAACAAATTGTCAATTCATTTTTCAAAGTATGGCTATGGTGACCAAATAATGTATTGCCACAAATAGAGATGTTTTGAGAGTGGCAGAGAATGTTATTGATAATTTTATAAAGACAACATTGGAATGTGTGATCATCTAGATAGAACAAAACTACATGAAGACACAAGTGAATATCGAAAAGATTTAACCAAGTGCATTACCCCCTTCTTTTTTGTTATGATGAAACAACCCTGTTTGAGAGAAGATTGGATATGATCAGGTTTGTAAAATATGGAGAAGCCCTAATAGAAGCAATTGGAGTAAGTGCCACCGTTTGAAAATCCCTGGAATTAGCCGAAATTGGCCAGTCTACAGAGAATTGAAAACGAGCTCCCTTTTCTCAAGTGCTTGGGATGGAGAGTAAGAGCAGAGTTTTTAAAACTTGCCTGCTATGCTGAACAGGAATATAGTGAGAGAGTGTCCTCAGGCACAGAAGCGTGCTGCCTCTGGAGCGTAAAATCCTTGGCTCAGCTTTCTCTCACATTCCAGAACTTCTCAAGCTGTGGCGTTCATGGCTGTGTGTGTCTTTCCATTTGTACCCTCCTCTCTCCTTATCTCTTAATGCAGAAGCCACAGTACCTCAAGACAAGTATTATTACTTAAGACTGCATGACTGTTTTTTGAAGGTTTTATCCCAGTCTCTGCAGGTCCTAAGTGATCATCTTCTCACCCATAGTGGTGTTGCCTACAGAGTGTGAAGGAATAGTGTTTTCCAAAGAGGGGCGTGGTACCACTTGGTGGATGTGACCCCATGGTGGTTAGGGCAGAGGTACAGTACATCAGAGAACCCACAGGGTCCATGCTGGAGTCAGAGGACAGTAATAAAGTAGGAAGCAGTGCTTTCTGTCCCAGTTCTTCCAGAGATAGGGCCTCAAGTGAGGAGTTTAACGTGGCCCTTTACATTTACTGGGTGAACAGCTGGTCCGTCAGCCAGTGTCCAACAAGAACACAGAGTGATGGTTTCACACATACTTCCATGAAGGGCCATTAGTGTAGTGTAGAGGAAAGCCTGAACTGAGCACCAGGAAACTGAGAGAGTAGGATCTAATCTAGGCCAGGCCACCAAACAACTCTGTGACTTTGAACAAGTCACTTAACATCTCTGTACCTTAACTCATAAAAGATAGTAACAATCATTGACTATGTCATTTAAAAACTATATGAGGCCAGATGTGAAATAACTTGTAAAACTGTAAATTACTTCAATCCTCTTGTCCCTTATTGTTGAGGTAGGCTGCTTTATTCACTATACATTATACTCTGAAGTCTTTGAGATACAGTTGTTTCTTTTAAGTACTGTTCTGAGTGCAATTAAGCTGTTTCTTTCATGACTGCCATTTTTTGGCCACATTACCTCAAGACAAGTGTTATTATTTAATGAAAAACAAGTAAATGGATTTTGCTTTTCAAATTAAGAAAATTAACTTGAGATGATATGGCTTTTGACAGCAATAACACTTGTGAGCCAAGCCGTCTAATTTGGAATGCAGGAACACTCAACTATGTAGGATTTAATTGATTCTGGAAAAACAGTGCATTGTTTTGAAACACTGTGTTATCTAAATGTATCTAATTTCATTAATAGTTTTAAGGAAAATATTGGACTCTTCATCCAGTTTGACCTCCCTAGTCAAATGCTCTGTGATCTCTGACATGTCACTTAACATCTCTAGAGTTTAATTTTATTTGAAAATCACTTGGAGTAGTTAATATCTAAAATCCTTCCTAGTCCCAAAATCCATACTATTTCACAAGTGTTACAACTTTATGTTATTTTTATTTCTTGTAGAGACCAAGGGTTGCAGGTGAAGGGAGTCTAGCTATGTGGCACAGGCTAGTCTTGAACCCCTGGCCTCAAATGATCCTCCCTCCTTGGCTTCCCAAAGTGCTGGGATTACAGGTGTGAGCCACCATGCTTGACCCCATTATAATTTTTAAAACAGTTTTTATATATTTTTTCTTTTATTAAAATAATAAATGCTTGGTTGGAATTAATTTACCCAGAATCAAGCAAATGACAGCCCAGTGATAGTATTTATAAAATGAAGTTGTCAAAATGAAAGAACGACTTTTTGGAAAAAGAGTATTAAAGTGTAATTGACTTTGAAATAACCTGGCTAGGCATGACTCACAAATTCTACCTAAAGCAACATTCTTTAAACTGTTTGCTCAGCATGTAAATTAAAATCATCATTAAAAGACCAGTGGCCATGTGGCAGCTCTGTGATTAATGATTTCCACAGCCAAAGTAGGAGCTCTCAGTTAATTAGCCTGCCTGATCTTTTGCTCCTTGTGCTTTCTGGGATAGAGCTGGGTGCAGAGGTGCTTCCCTGGGGGACGGGAAGGAATCCTCAGTGGTAGGCACCAAACTCTTTAGCTAACCTCAGTGATGTGATCTTATCCACCTCCTCACTTCATCCTTTTTAGCTGAAGGAAGGTCATTCCTTGAAAGAGAAGGTGATAATGGCCCCAATAAGAGAAGCAGAGTTATTATATCATCATACTCTATCCCTGATGAAAATCAAAGTAATAAATTACTTAGTAAAAATTAAGCAAGAAAACATACTTAGCAAGAATTAAGAAAAAAGTAAAGCAAATTTCAAACTAGTTTTCATTTAAAAGGATGAAGTCCATATTCTTTTTTTTGAACATTTGCCTCTCTGCTTTTGCTTCTTTGTTCCTATCTTTATGGTAGATGCCTAAGTATGGTGGAAATAACCATCTCACCATTGCACAATATATCCATGTAACAAACCTGCACATGTACTCCCTGAATCTATACTAAAAAAATTTTTACATTTTAAAATTTTTTAAATATACAAAAGGTAATCTCTTGGCTTTCTTATTAACTTGTTTTGTAATCTTGGCAAGTGAGTACCTCTCTGAAATTCAGTTTCTTCGCAGGCAAAAAACATTTCTAGCTTTAAAATTTCTTCAACTCAGTGACTCCATAACTCCTTTTATCTTACTGGAAAAAAAAAAAAGTGAAAAAGAATATTCATGAAGTCTCAAGGTCCAGGCAGCTGTAGGTCAGAAATTGGTAAGGCAAAGATTTAAGAAGACAAAGCAGAGAGGATTGGGAAATGGAAGCCTCAGTCACGTTTTCTGTAGCCAGGTCAGCAAGACCTGGAGGCACTGGTAATATCGGAGCTTTTTACACTTTCACCAGACCACTGTTGTTTCTATCTTAAGCACTTGGATTATTCAAAAATTCAGTTCTGAAAATGTTAACCTAGACTCATGATTCCAATCATCTCTTCCATTTCTACTCTTGGATTGCCAAGCTCTCATGACAAAAATCATGTAAAATTTGTGAAAAAATCTGTGGTTTTTAACCCTCCAGCAACTACCTTAAATGCTATGACACCTTTTCTCTCTCACCTCTTTCCCTGAGCAGATAACCTCCCCTTAACCTCATGGAAAACAATAGAGATTTTTTTTACCAGGACCTCTTCAATGTTTTCCTTTCTGTTAACTAATTTCTCCCAGCATTTAATAAGGTTGTTTTACCTTCTTAGAAAGTAATCTTACATTCTCTTGGGATTACTTCACTATTCATTTCCCTTTCCTTTCATAGCCAAGCTCCTAAGAAAGAATGTTTTGCTCTTTCTTCTTCATCTTCTACTTCTCAATCACTTTCTGTCTAGGTTTGGGTTTCCTCAGAAGCAGACTGGGCAAAAGGCTCAAGTCCAAGTAGCTCATTTCAATGATGATCCCGGGAAACACCTTAGGAGTAGAAAAAACTAAGGAAAGAGAGCACCAATACAGGGTATGCAATCAAACAATCACCATTATGCTGATAATTCTCAGATCTTTTCCTCCAGGGCACATTCCAAGTTCTAAGTCTATGTTTATAAATCCATCAAATGTCCCTAAGTGAATGTCTATTCAACTCAAACCCAACATCTCCAATATTGTTATCGTGGATTCAAGGCCTGGCTTCTGTAATTCCTACATATGTGACATTGAGCAAGTTATTTAACCTCTGCAAGCCCTAGTTTATGCCTCTATAAAAACAGGGATAATATTAGTCTTCTCCATATATGTCTGAGGGTAAATGAGGCTGTTTGTATTAAGCAGTAAGCAGAGTGCCTAGTACATAAGAAGTGATAGATAATTATTAACTGCCAATATTAATGTAATAATGACTTTTTCCACAAACCAATTTCTTCTCATACATTCCCCATCTTTGTTAATGCCATTGCCATCTGCCCACTTACGTCAGACATTTTCAAATCATTTCAGAATCTTTCTTTCTCAACATCAGGCACCATATTCTGCCAATTCCATCTCCCACATATTTCTTAATTTTGTCATTCTTTTCTTCATTGTTTTTCCTCTGTCTCAATGCCAGCCCTCATCACCTCTTGCTTAAATTAGAATTCCATAGGGTATTCTCCATGTCTACAGTGCTGAGCATAGTGTATGACACAAAATAATTACTTAATGTTTGAATGAATGAATATCGTCAAATCACCTCTGTTAAAACAAATGGTACCAAAATCCATCTCTGCCTAGGAATCTTCCTTGATTCCACTTTTTCTTCCACAGCACACATTTAATGCACGACTAACTCTATAACTTCTACCTTCAAAATATAGTCAGAGTCTAAGTATTTCTCAGCACCTCCCCTAGTAAAGTTCCTAGTCCAAGAACAGATTCTTACCTGTCCACTCAGACTTTTGTCCTCTGCCTTTCGATGTATCTACTACATGGTAACTGGGGCAATCAGAGTATAAATAAGATCTTACCATACCTTGCTTAATACCTTCTTGTGACTTCTCGATATCATCTACAAGAACTCTGAAGCCCCCTATTGACTTTTCTCACCTTCTCACTTTCCACTACTCATTTTGCTTTGGCCACAATGGCCTTTGTGCTGTGCCTGGAACTCACCAAACCTGCTTTTGCAATTGCTGTTTTCCTGCTTGGAGCATGCCGCCCCTGAGTCTTCACACAGCTACATCCTCAGCAACACCCCACACTTGTTTCATTATCTCATTTATATCTTTACTTCTTATTGTCTATCTCCCTAACCCCACTCCTCAAACATAAGCTACTTGAAGCAAAATTTATGTCTCATTTATCACTGTCTCCCATAACCCAGAACAGTGCCTAGCACATAGTGGGAGCTCAATAAGTAAATATGAAATACTAACTTTTTTCCAAACTAGATTCGTTTAGGACACTAAATGAGGTAAAAAGAGATTAAAATATATTAATAAGAACATAAACAACAATAAGACCCCAAATGCATATAGATAAGAGTGAAAAGTAAATTTGGAAAATTGGAAATAGCTAATTTGATAAAATTTTGTGTTTCTTTTGGGAAAAATGTCTTAATCATCATGAAAATGTGAGAAGGAAAAGGTACGAAAATGCTTTAATCTAGAGCAATATATGTAAACTGCTATGTGAGTGCTATGACAATAAGTTCTGCCACAATTCTAAGAAGGAAGAAGTCTTGTATGGACAGACTGAACTGAGAAGTATAAGATTTTTAAACTACAATAATATTAACATCTTCCTAAAATAGCATATTCAAAATTCTGACTTTTTAATGGGCTGAGTTGAAGTGTGTGTGTGTGTGTGTGTGTGTGTGTGTGTGTGTGTGTGTTTAGGGGGCAATGAGCTTCTGGTTTAGGGGCCTCAGGCTGCTCATCAGATTGTAGGTGGCACAGCCTCTTGCCACAGCCTTCCCATTCCACTTAACCTGGAAACTCTGAGCTAGTTTCTCAGGGTCTCTTGATTTCCCTTGAGAGTCTGCATACCAAAAGCAGATCTTATGGTAAACTTGAGCTGAGAAACAAATTGATCTGAGAATGCTTCCATGATTCCCATTACCAGAAAAGCCTGCTTCTCTTAATTATAGCACAGATTTTCAGAGTGTTATTTCAAGAAAAAAAAAGAAAAAAAAAGATTATTGTTTTTAAGGAAGTGGTAGGAGAAGGAGTGTATCACAATTCGGTGCTGTCATGATTAAGCAAGAGCCTCAGCAATCCACATAGTGAGGTATTTTAATAAACCACTTCTGGAGCTCTACTTAGGTCAATGATGACAAAGTGAGATACATGAAGCCACTTTCCAGGGAAAGAGCTCATGTTTATACAGCTTAGGCAAACTTAAGAAAATAAATCCAGATAATTGTCAATAGTAGCACAACGTTTGAGAAATGGTGTCATTCTCATTCCCCTGAACTGGACAATGACAAATCAGAGCACTTAGAAAAATTAATGCTGGTGATTTCTTCCCCAAAAATATTGGTAAATAGAAATTTTCTATTTGTTTTAGGTTTTAGAATTGATGTTAAAAGTGTATAAAGCCATTGACTATTGTGACAGAAATTGCTAGCTGATGACACCAAATCTTTTCTTTCTGTACACCGAGGTAAACTATATTTTCCAGCCTCCTTTGTAGTTAGATGTGCCATGTGACAAATTTGCCAATAGAATGAGAGTGAAGGTGAACCAGTCCCTTTATAATTAATTTATGAAGCCTCCCTTGGGTAATTTTCATTGTCCCTTTCCCTTCTGGCTTGATGCAAATGAGCATAGTGCACTTGAAAGCAACATGATGAAACTGTTAGAGCCACAGGATACAAGACCCTAGGTCTTTGAATTATTTGGTGGCAAGTCACTTGTCAATCAGGATTTTACACAAGTGAAAAGTAAATTGTCATGTCCAGCCTCTGAGATGTGGGAATTTATCTCTTATATTAGTTAGCATTACCTTAACAAATGGAGCTGGTTAAATTTGCTGCCTAGAAATTAAAGGCCCTACTGGTTCCATCAAAAGTTTAAAAGTGCTGAGAATTTTTAAAAGTATCTTAAATCTCTTAATCATATATATTTTTCACTCTACATGTACCTTTCTAACAATAATTACCAATTAGGAAAATTGTGTTTCTACTGGTATTATGTATTATGTAACTTCCCAGAAAGCACAGAGCTTTCTGACTAAACTTTTTCTAAGTCATATGAATTTATGCACTGATGACTTTTTAGACCAATTAACAATAAAAGTCAAATACATAGTTCAAAACTGTGGGCATATATTATAAAGGAAATAAAGATAAGGTAAATTCATTATGTTAATTCTAAGGTTTATGGTCATTGTCCCCAAGTGGCATGCCAAAATAAACACCTGTCAAAGAAATGCTTCTAAAATCAGGTCACAGATAATCACTATCAAGCAGCTGGTAAAAAGATGGATTTTTTTTTTTAAAGACACATGGTTAGTCCTCCATATAGTGAAAATATATATTGGTATCCTTTCATAACTCTATGGATTGATGTCTTCAGGTACCCACTAATTAAAGGAAGATAATACATCAAAAAGGACTTCTATCCAGAGATACAATCATGGGCTATGGTACAACCCTCAAATAAAAAGCTTTTATTCTTCAGTCCTATAATTTTCTTTTTTAAACTGGAAACACTTTTGTTCCTGATTTCTAAACAAGATTCTCTTCTTAAGGAGTTAATCAATCATACTTCTAAAACTGTACTGTGCAGATGAGAAAACAAATTGTTCTCTGGTTTACAAAATGAAGGTTATGGAAATAAATTTCAAGATGTTGACTCATGCATGCAGTTGTATCACTCTATCAGTGCTCAATTTGTGTATGTGAATGTTTATGAACCCCTGGAGGTTTGCAAGTAACATAAATGAGAATTATTGGTAAAGAAAGGCAGAGAAGGTCTTTTTAGCCAAAGTTTGAAGAAGGACTACACTCCCAAATGTGGTAAACTACTTTCTTTGGAACAGGGATTATAAAATTCAGTTCAAAATATTTCTATAACCACTCTCCTAGTGTAGACACCAGCAGATTCATTGTTATGTGTGCTTTCTCTCTGAATTAATCCAGTCACACATAAGCCAACACAGCACTGCTTCTTTAAGTATTCTTAACCTTTACAAAATGGAGCTGGACATTTGAGAACCCTCAGTAATAAATTGCTGGTTGACACTGGAGTTCCCAGATTCCTCTGGGTGCAAATCCACTTTTGCTTGAAATCCCTTCACCGTATCTCATCCAAGTAGTGCTTTTCTTCCTTTGCCCTGCTTTCTTCCTTCTCTCCTAGTCCTACCACCACCTCCACCCAAAACTCACACTAAAAATGTAGTCTTTGCCATGGTGTCCTATCCAGTTCTACCATTTTATTCTCTCCTCATGCCGTTTTCTCAGTCAAAGCTTACCTGGTGAAAGGAGCATTGGACAGGAGTCAGGTGGCTTCAAAATTTGGTCCCTTAGAAGCAGGTAACCCAAATTATCTTGAATTTGAATTTTTAAAAATGTATAAAATAGATATAATTAAACCTTTATCAGAAGACTAGATATAGAAATAAATAATTTCTGCAAAAGCACCTAGTAGAATTCCTGGCACTTAGTAGGCACTAAGTAATTAGTATTTTAGTTTTTGCTGCATATAAATCAACCCCAAACTTAGTAGCTTAAAACAATGATCACTTATTATTTTTCATGGTTTCTGTGGATCAAGAAGTTCAGAAGGGCTCAGTTGGGCCATTCTTGCTTAGAATTTCTCATTCACTCGCAGTCAGATGTCAGCTGGGGCTGTGGTCATCTGAAGAAAGTGGCGATTCACTTCCAAGGTGGCTCACTTGTACAGCAGCAGGTTGGTTCCGATTGCTGGCTGGTGAGCCTTCGTTTCTATGAAGTCTTTTCCACAGAATTGCTTGAGTATATTTGTGGCGTGGTGGCTAGCTTCTTCTGGAATGAGCAATTTAAGACAAGGTGAAAATTAGTCACACACTACCATTTCAACCATATTCTATTGGTCACATAAAGACAGCCCTGGCTGGGCGCGGTGGCTCACGCCTGTAATCCCAGCACTTTGGGAGGCCGAGGCGGGTGTATCACTTGAGGTCAGGAGATTGAGACCAGCCGGGCCAACATGGTGAAACCTCATCTCTACTAAAAATACAAAAATTAGCTGGGTGTGGTGGCAGGCGCCTGTAATCCCAGCTACTCCACAGGCTGAGGCAGGAGAATCGCTTGAACCCAGGAGGTGGAGGTTGCAGTGAGCCGAAATCACGCCTCCGCACTCCAGCCTGGTGACAGAGTGAGACTCTGTCTAAAACAAACAAACAAACAAGCAAAAGACAGCCCTGATTTGATGTGGGAGAGGGTCTACATAAGACAATGAATACAAAGGAATGTCAATTATTGGAGACCACCTTGGAGTTGGGTACAATAGTTAGACATTTATTTTCTTAGAGAAAACACTGACCACCTTCACCGTAGTTAACCAACTGACCTGTTTTTCAATTTCACCTTGATGTATTCCTTTTTAGGCTAGTCAAGCCCAACCTGCCTCACTTTACCTTTCTTGCTCTCTCTCTTCATCTTTCTCCATGTTTCTCTCTCTTTCTCTCACACACACACAAACACACACACAAACACACACACACACTGACACACACAGGACTAGAATCAACATCTAAATTTTGCAAACAATATTTCTCAAATTAAAATAATCTTTTTAAAATAAGCTTTTTAATTTTAGAGTAGTTTTGTATTTACAGAAAAATTGTGAAGATAATGCAGAAAGTTTGCATAGTCCCCACACCCACTTTCCTCTATTATTTTAGGCAATGCCTTGAAAGATAGAAAGGGTGTCAATAGGTCAAGATTGAACAATGCAAGCAAAAACTCTACGGCAAGGAATTAATCTCCTTTCATACCTTGTAGGTGACAAAATCCAGCATTTGGAAAGAGATGCAGAATGCCATAAGCTAGAGAACTAAATTAGTCAGATGAAGTTGCTGTCTGTCTTATTATGACTGTAAAAAGAAATACTTGTTATTATTGGAGAAATAATTTTTAGAAAGTAATAAAACAAGATAGAAAGGTAACCAATTTGGCAACCTCACAATCCAAAGGAACCAAGATTGAATGACTTGTTTTCTAATACAATATAGGTACAGTTGAATTATATGATCTTTATAATCCTTTTTAGGCTTCTGCAACATGATTAAATAGGAAAACAGTGAATGTAAAATTTAAATAAAAAATGATTTGGCTGAATAGTGATTTTGCTTCTGTGAACCAGTACTTCTTCTCCTAGAGATAATTATTAAATGGAAGGAGACTCCATTTTTTGGAGTAGCGAAGGAGTTTTGTCTCACTAAAAGCTATAAAGCAAGATGTTTGTAAATGATCTGCAGTATATACAGTCAGATTGCATTTTATTCCATAGAGAGAACAGGAAAGTTATTATTGCCCATTTACAGGTTAGCAAACTGAGGCTGGAAGGAACACTCTCCAGACTAGGCCAAGACCACAGACTGAGTAGATTTTAGAAGTTTGGTTAACTAGACCAAAGGATTACAGCCCATGAAAGATTCCAGAACAGAGATTTGTAGGTAAAATTAAGTGTATTATCTGGAAGGTCTGTTCCATGTTGTGTAACCCAAGTCCCGAAGAAGGAAAGTTGCTGTTTCAAGGTATTTTCCTTCTCTCTCTTTCTCTCTCTGTCTCTGACACACACAAACACCCACACATGCACATACAATCTCTGAATTCACTCAAACTTAATACTTTTTTGTGCTTTGAAAATTTTAAACAGCAGTGAGAAAGGGAAAAATCTGACAATATTCCTCAATAGCTTCACTAAGTCTTCCTGCCCCCAGGCCCACCCCAAGGTTCTCCAATCTATCATTCTTAGTGACTCCAGGTTACTGCTCCCTGTGCCAAACAAAAACAAAAACAAACAAACAAACAGAAACACTGCACTTCTGCACATGTCAACCCCATGCCTACCTAACTCCAAAATGCACAACTAAACATGTTATCTTTATCCCTTCATAAAAACATTTGGTGGTTTCCTGCAGGATCAAGTCAAACTCCTTAGCTCCACATATGCATCATTTAAACATCGGGTCCTAACGTTCCATTGTAGCCAAATTTCTCATCAGTTTCCTCATAAATACTACACTCTTGGGGCACTAATATGACATGTTGGAGGGTGATGGGGCTGGTATTCAGATGCATACAGAAAATTTTCTCATGCCTGGAATTATCATTATTCTTGTCACAACAACGACTGCTTTATTTTTTCAGTGCCTACTCGATGACAAGCATTGCACTAGGACTTAACATGTAATATTTCAGTTAAAGCTTATAACAAGCCTTCTTCCAAGTAATTATCCCCAATTTCCTTTGAGATTACAGAATTAAAGATTAATTTCTACTCAAGGACCTACAGCTAATGCAAGGGTGGATTCGCTCAGATCTGTCTGCCTCTAAAGCCTATTTTCTTTCTCCTATGTTAGTAGAGTGCTACAAAGAGCTATGACTTTGGAGGCACGTGGGACTGGGTTGCAATCTCAGCCCTGCCATTTACAGACACAATAACTTTATGCAGACTGATTACTGTCTCCAAATCCCAGTTTCCTCATTTGCAAAAATTAAGATACAAGAAAGGACCTACCTTTTAAACTTTTTGTGTGAATCAAAGGAGAAAACAGATGTAAAGCGTTTAGTTGCTGGTATTATTGAATCTCATCACTTCTACTTAAAAATCTCTTATTTCTCAAGATCCAGTGCACGTGCCTCTTCTTAAATTGACACTTTATCCAATTCTGCCAGATGGAATTTTTTTCTCCTGTGTTCCCGTGTTACTTTAGTATTATTTAGTCTTATTTGTTCCCCATTGGTCAAGAGGTTCTGGAAGGCATGTGTTTTGCTATGTTGGCCTAAGTTCCCCACAAAGCAAACTCTATGCCAAAGATTTGAGTAAAGCAGTCTTGAGAGGTGCAACAAACATTGGTAGATAAGGGAGGAAACAAATAGAGAGGGAAAGCAGCCCTGAAGAGATTGGTTATTAAGTCAACTATTGTACTGGGTAACTGATCATTATTATCCCACAGTCAGACTCTGGAAAACCAAGAACTCAGAATTACCCTAGCCTAGAAGGTGGGATTCTGGGTATTTATATTTGTACACTGATTAGTCTGGGATTATGGGCCACCCGTATACCTGTACAGACACTTCTGGCTTACATAGTGGGTTCTGGAAGCCTGAGGTAAGCCCTGCAACAAAGATGAAGGTACTGCCTTTGAAAGTTAGGCTGGTTTATGGTGAGGGGACCCAAGATAATAGGGTGGAACAGTGGCAATGTCTGCTGTGTGTGTCTCATGCTTCTGTATCATCATCTACACATTCACACACCTGCTCTTGCTCTTTATTAATTTTTACCTGGACTTTTCTTGTAGAATGTCCAGTATACGGTGTACAACCAATAAATGATTAAAGAAGAAAGGGAAGAATAGAGAAGAGAAAGAAAGAAAAAGGAAGAAAAAGGAGTGAAAAGGGGGAGAAAGAAAAGGAAGAGAAATGCATGGAAAGTAGGGGAAGAGAAAGGAAAAGATGAGAAAGGAAGAGAGGAAGGAGGAAAGAAGGGAGGGTAGGAAAAGGGAAGAATGGCACCTGTGTTGTGATTTGAAACAGAGAAGTCTCCCTTTTGCCTTTCAAGGTAGCAATAAATGAAATGTATACAGATGCTAAAGAAATAAAGAATTCCTAGGATGGCATATATATGGCTGTCTAAATGTCAATTCAAGATATTTAATATAAGAACAAATTAAAGAATCAGAGTTATAGTCTCTTATTTTTTCCTTGCCTGATCGAAAACCAAAAAAGTTACTATAAGACTGGTAATAAGTCATGACCCTTGGCATATATAATTTGAAAAAAGAATCTAAGAAAGGCAAGTAAGGATTTTCTTCTTGCCGTATGGGGTAATAAGTTTTATAATGAAAACAATTGCAAGTTACATAAACAATTGTATGCACAGCTATTTTGAGGGATGTCAAGTTGCAGGATGTAGTCTTGCCTATGAGGACCTCAAATGGAATATAGATGAAGGCTATATGTACTGAGAAGGTCAAGGTCCTATGTCGCCAGGAATGGAAGACGGTAAAATTCCTAAGGAACATAGCTGTAAAGGACCCCATGAGACAAATGCTAAAATATTTGAAGAAGGTAGGACATTGTTCTGTAGGTTAGCTGTGCATGGGATTGGTGTTGAAAGCAAGGGACTTGCTATCCTGGTTTTAGGAATTTTGAAAAATGGCATAAGGAATGGCCTCCAGAGGAGAAAATTGTCAGGGAAATGGAATTAGTGGTGATCTCTTGGTCACCACTTTATTTAGTGAAGAGGATAAAAAGAATCAATCAAATAATGTTATCTGGCAATTGGGAAGGGATTTCAATGACAAGGGAGAGCAGAGGATCATGGAAGAGATGATAGGGGAGCACTAGAACTAAGCTATAAACAAATAAGAAGAAAATACTGTAGCGAGTAGTAGTTTGAAATCGGACAGTCCTGGGTTTCAATTCTGACTCTGCTACTCTGCTGCAGGCATTGATCAAATTTTAGAAGATTTTTTTAAAGAAAAATAATGCAAAATATAAAACTAAAATTAGGACCAAATATAAATTTGTGTTTAAAAAAATAAAGTAAAATGAAATTTAAAAGAAATATAAAAGCTAACAAACACCCAAAATATCTCAATATTCAGAAAAATAGCAATATTTTTATTGACTAATTGCTTGACAGTTATATATACTGTATAACTTGTATAATGCATTCTTTTCTACATTTTTTGCCAGCAAATCCTTAAGTCATCTCTTCATATGACAATATCATTTGCAATATCATTTTCTATTGTAAGAATACAAAGATGATTCAGTCCCTCCTCTAACATAGTTGGTATAATCTTTTTAAATGACTGTTCAGAAAAGTGTCTTTTGGTTCTATAGGTCATTATTGGTAATGAATTTTAGAATTGTTGCGGAATTTGGAAAAACCTGTGTTAAACCCCTTCCACATGTGAACAGTAAGATTTGGAAGGAGCATTTTCCATAGACTAGTTTTTGACGCCACACACTTTAAACTTTGTCTTTCCTCTGTTACCTGGATACTCCCAGTGCTGGCTTTGCAGGTCAGATCCATTTTGTGATCCAACTTCTGGACCTGCATCCATGTCATGATGCCAGATGAGCTGACACAGTGAATTTCTACACTGGAGTGGCTAGTGATGACTTAACCAAATGTAAGTATGCCACTAAACCCCAACTAAATGTATCCTCAATTCAACTAGCCATTAGTCATCTCCCCAAAATGTCCATGACCAACCACTCCAATGCTATGAGGGGGAGTGTGATGGTGAGGAAGTTGGAATGAAAAGAGAAAACAGCCTTCACTGATTTCTGTTAAAATATCTAGCTTTTGCAAATTTAGTTCAGACGTATTACCACGTGAATGTAATGCTAGGGCTTCTTGCAGGGCCTTAGAAGGGACTCCTGCAAGCAAAGGAACTAGAGCCTAAGCTCCATTAACTTTACAGTAAGTCTACTGCTGACCAGTTACGTTTATGCTAGTTATATAACTTCTCTACATATCCACTCCTTTATCTCACAGAATTATAAGACAGATGAACTGAAAGAACACATGTAAAGTGCACTGTTCCTGACATATAGTAAATAGTCAATAAATGACAGATAAAAAATATAATTACTAGATTTTTACAAACTGGTAACCTCTTATTTTGTGTATTTGATTACAGTAGGTGCCATCAAAACTCTCAAAGGCTATGAAGGTTTTTTGTTTTTGTGGTGGTTTTTATTTAAAGAGAGTTAGTGTGGGCTACTTGAGTACTTTTTACCCTCCCTGTAGAACTAGGGGCACCTTGAAGTATTATAATGGAGAGCTTGAAATCTCCAGGGGTGGGGGACAGTTTTATTGCAGAGCAGTTAGGGTAAAATAGCTTTAGTCCATTAGGAAATCCCGCATCTGAAAGGATGCCCTCTCTTTTCCTCTGCTGGTTGTAGCAGGTATGTGGGCTTAAATAAAAGCATTCATTATACCTATATACATTCCTGATAGAGGGGAAGAAATGAATGAACAAATATATATGAACACACATACCCATTTTTTAGCAGGTTGATGTTCTGGGCATTGTGCTGGACTCTCATATTTGCCATCTCATTTAAGCTTCACAGGAAGCTTGTGCCTGTGAATGTCCTCAATATACGGATGAAGGAACAAACACGAAGAGAGGAGATAAGCCTTCTCAGCCCTCACTTGGAATGTTTCATGAACAAGTGGAAGGGCCTGAGGGATAGAAGCTCTGCTCCATCTGTGTGGTTCTCAGCTATGCTGCAGCAGTGCTGAACCAGCTAGCTTGGCTGCCCTCCCCCTTGCCCTGATCCTGGGGCAAAGCCAGCACTCTAAGTCAGTCTCCAGAATTCTGTGCATCAGTCCAAGGAGGGCAAGACTAAGCTTGATTAAAAGGAGTAATAGCCAGAGACAGAGATGGGAGCGGGGGATGGTTTAAAGGTTGGAAAAGAGGAGGGAATGGTTATCTTCAATGTGGAGAGAATGTTAAGTGGAAGTGCAAATATTCAAGTATATATATTTTTGGATAATGGTAAGAGTAGCTTTCTTACTGTCCCCTTGCTAAGTCTCTAGGTAGCTAGCATTAATCAAAATAGCTACTTTATTTTAGTTTTTTAAAAATATAATTTATTTAATTCTGAGATCGAAAATCTGTATTTGTAAACCAGAGAGATTAAAAGACCGTTATTTTCTTCACTAAAGGATTTACAGTAAAATTTAGTTAACCAGCCAGTACCCTCGCAACATCTAAAATTGGATTTATTGTTGAAGATTTGTCTATTACCTTAAGCAGTAAGGTGTACATCAGACCACCAAAATCTTCCATGCCATCAGTGATGGTACCTCTGACTGGGAACTGAGATGAAAAGTGGAAAAGCACTGAAATAATTTTATTCCTGCCCTTTCTAGCTCCTCAGACTGACTATCAGACACCTGGGCTGCTGGCCACCCTGCCCATTCCTTGGTCCTCTAGGATAAGAGTTTAAGTGACAAAGTAAGAGGCATTGTTATGTGTTAGAGAGAAGAGTATCACAGATTGCGTTCCCTGGAAGCAGATTCTGAGATGGAGATAGACAAGCAAAATGTCTATGACAGGAAGAGAAGGGGAAAGAACAGGATTGGGCAAGAGGAGAGTTCAGACCATGATTCAAGATTGGCAAGGCTTCTGTCCACTCTCTGGGAGCTCTAGAGCAAATACTGACCAGCACTTGGCTGAGAGGGCCAGCCCCATATTGCTCTACCTTGCTCAGTCATTGGATACCAGCCACTCAGGAAGAATGAGGCCCTGGTTCTCTGCCGTTAAGGAAAACTCTGAGGAAGCCAGTGATTGGAGGCTGTATGATATCAGCTGCTTCCTGCAGCTGGGCAGATCCTTATTCCTTGAAGGAAGATCTTGGTAGCACATTTTCTATTACAGATCTTCTTCTCTACATGTATTGTGGTATCAGGTCCTCTGGGACTCTAGGGGACCTCTTTTATTTACAGACACTTAGAAAAGCAAAGTTAGTAGTACAGAAAAGCGAAGTTAGCAGTACAAGCTGTAGCTGCCATAGTTTAAAGTTGGTCTCAGGGCAATGACTGGTACTCATCTCCCTCCTCTACTCAACTTTCTAGAGTCCCCTCAGCTACTACTTCTGCTGTTCTCCACAGTTTACCTGGTAGCATGACCTGAATCCTCATTTCTGAGCCCATCAGAGGTCGTCCTCTTATACCCCTACCTTGTCCAGTCACTGAATAAGGGTAGCCCTGGGAATAATATCACCTCAACTGTCTGTGGCTGAAGCAGATCTTCAAGGGGCAATGGATAGAGGCTGTCTGCTGACCACATTCCCTGAAATTGGACAGCAAGTCCTTCCTTGAAGGCAGATCTGAGCAGCACATTTTCATGTCTGCCAGTAGAGAATGCTATTTTAAGCATCTCTCACAAAATAATAATAAAATATAATTTATACTGGAATAATAATTTACCTGTTATCTAGTTTTTGTATATTTTTAAGTGAAACAGATTATAATTATTTAAAAAACTTTGATTTTAGATTTCTCTATAAAACACACATTTCTGGGTTACTAGGTAGCACAAAGGAGGAAGAAATGACCATCTAGATCCTAAATGAGTATAAGTTTTTGCTTTAGCAGGTTGTTGTTGAGTTAATGAATACAGGCCGGCCAGGCCAGTAGCTCATGCCTGTAATACCAGCACTTTGGGACTTTGGGAGGCCGAGGTAGGTGAATCACCTGAGGTCAGGAGTTCGAGACCAGCCTGGCCAACATGGTGAAACCCCGTCACTACTAAAAATACAAAAATTAGCTGAGTGTGGTGGCGCACACCTGTATTCCCAGCTACTTGGGAGGCTGAGGCAGGAGAATTGCTTGAACCCAGGAGGCAGAAGTTGCAGTGAACTGAGATTGTACCATTGCACTCCACCTCCACCTTGGGCAATAGAGAGAAACTCCATTTCAAAAAAAGAAAGAAAGAAAGAGAGAGAGAGAGAGAGAATGCAAGCAAGCAAGCAAGCAAGCAGGCAGGCCCTTTTTTGTGTCTTTCTCCATTCCTTAAAAAAGAGGCACAAATTCCATAACCAAAGTAGCCTTGTTTGGATATCTTTCTGATAATAAAAGCTTCAAAGTGAATCATAAAGTCTTGGCAAAATTGAGTGAGTGAATGCTAAGAATAGGTGGCAAATCAGTAGAATGAAAAGATAAATTTCCAGAGAGGACTGTTAAAAATAGCTCTAAGTGATGGAGACCATCTTCAAAGGGGGAAAGGAATGAGAAATGACCTCATTCTCCAATAAGTAGACATCAGAATCAGAACTAAAGGCCCCTAAGAGGGGCTAATGCACTATTTAAGGCTGGGAAAACGCTGTGGTCAGTGTGAGCCACCCAGCAGGCTCACCTCAATGTGGACACAGAGGCTTCTTAAAGTTATATGCGCCAGCAATAGTCTCCCTTAGGCCAAGTGTGGAAGCTAATGGAGGCTAAAGACCTGTGAGTCAACTGGTGGGACTAAGCTATGAACTATGTTTATCATTATTAGCACAGTTGACAGACTACAGTGACTTGCAAAAACATGGAGATGTATATTTGTATATACATACTTTATGTACATATGTCTACAGACTTTGCAGAAAAAATTCCAGCCTCATCTACATGAGAACACAGATCCAAATACATACACATAAACCTTAGCAAATCAATGAACCTATTTTTGTTGACCAAATGAGTCTTATCAAAGCCCTGAAAATTAGCCTTTAAAAACAACAGTGTCAAAACTCTGATACAGACTTTTTTCTTTTTTTTTTGAGGCAGCACCTTGCTCCATTGCACAGGCAGAGCAACATGGTGCAATCACTGCTCACTGCACCCTTAGCCTCCCAAGCTCAAGTGTTCCTCCCACCTCAGCCTCCCAAGTAGCTGGCACCAGAGGCACACACCACCATGCCCAGCCACCATGCCCAGCTAATTTTTTTAAAAAATTTTTGTAGAGATGAGATCTTACTGTATTGCACAAGCTGGTCTTGAACTTTGACACAAGATTATTACTGAATTATTTAAGGGCAAGGACTTTTTTCTAATCCTTGTTGAAACTCATAGAGTGGTACTCGGCATATAGTAGTTACTCAATAAATGTTTGTTGAATGAAGAATAAATGATATTTGATTAACTACAAGTAGAACAAAGAGTCAATCTTTTTTTTTTTTTGGTGACAAGGTCTTGCACTGTCACCCAGGCTGAGTGCAGTGGCCCAGTCTTGGCTCATTGCGACCTCAACTTCCCAGGCTCAAGCTATCCTCCTGCCTCAGCCTTGTGAGTAGCTAGAACTACAGGCCTACACGACCATGCCTAACTAAATTTTTTGTATTTTTTTGTACAGATGGGGTTTCACCATTTTGCCCAGGCTTGTCTCGAACTCCTGGGCTCAAGTGATCTGCCCACCTTAGCCTCCCAAAGTGCTGGGATTACAGGTGTGAGCCACTGCACCCGGCCCTGAATGGGTCAATCTTTAGAAGCTGTATTACAGTTATAATTTACTTTCCCTATCCCATATCAATGCCACTTGTTATGGAACAAGGATTATTAGAATTGGAATGGGCTTTAGTAATGATCTAATTAAATCCTCTCATTTTCCCATGTGAAAGTGGGTTAGAGGAGTGAAATGACACATAAGGCCACTCAATTAATTTGTGATCTGACCTCTTCTAGAACCCAGGGATTCTGGCTTTGAATTCACTGGGCCATCAAATGAATATCAAGAGACCTTTGATTGGTTCCATATAGACATATTAATTTGTGTCATGCAGTTTGTCTGTGTGTTTGTGTGTGTTGGGGGAATAAGTAACATTTCTGATTCTATTTTCAGATTTCTTACTTTCCCCTCACAACACCATTTGCACAGCGATGGTCAAGTCAGTAGGCATATGCCTGAGAACCCCCTGTCTTGTCCTCCTCCCTTTGCCAGTTCGTCTGTCTTTGAATTTTTGTGTGTGTGAATATTCTGGGATAAACCTCATTTTAGATTCTAGTAAACCTGATCTTTAAAAACAGTTTGGGTCCCTGTCTCATGTGCCTGTTCTGTTTAAAATTTCTAAACAATAAATATTTCAATCTTTCACTTGTACAATTACCAGATATAAGCTACATTATCTCATGCACTTTGCTGTTCACTTTCTATCTCAGGTGCTCCCTGCAGCAAACCTTTCAACATAGTGCCTGCCATCATCATTAAAGAGTCCCCAAAGCTCTTTTACAGAGTAATAACCTTGGCAGCACTGTGCCCAGTGCCAAATCTCCCTCCATGGCTAGTTATAGGATTTGTTCTTCTCTGGTACTGTGTGACACTGAAGCTGGCCTCAGTGAACTTCCTATTTTTAATTTCAGTCTTCGTTTCCTTCTCTCATTATTTCTCCTCTTCTCTTTGCTTCTGTAATGCCTTGTTTCAGGTCAAGCTCGGCTCAACTTTCACTTTCTTCATTTAACTTATCAGTTCTCCTGACAGCTCATTCTTTTCCCTTGTTAAAGCTGCACTTTGCAGAGTGTTCTTAGTCTGTAATTGGGGTTTTGGTTCACACCTAATCAAAAGTATGTATTTTACTTCTAATTATAAAGCATTACTTTATAACTTGAAAGAAAATATTGTGCAAGAACTGCTGTAAGGATTAGGGATGGAGCAGCGAATGAAGTCCCTGCTTTCAGTGGAGTTCACTAGGGGAGGCAGATTACAAGTAAATGAATATTCAATAGAAGTGAGGTAGTGAAGGTGCAATGAAGAAAAATAAGCAGGAGGAAACAGAGAAGATGAGGAGAAGTGAAAGAGGAATACTTTTGGTAGAGTCAGGAGCATGTCTGTGAAGATGTGACAGTGAGAAGGAATGAATTGAAGGAATCAACTCTGCAAAGACCTCAGGGAAGTGTGTGCCTGGCAGAGGGACTAACAAATGTAAAGACCTTAAGGTGGAAATAAGCACAGACTTTTCAAAGATGAACAAGAAGACCATCATGGCCTGGGGAATGGTGCAAGAGAGGAATGCTGGAAAGCTGGCAAGGTAGGTCAGGGCCAAAGCCCATGCAGCCAAGCCACTGAAGAAGAGCAGAATGGCATGGTCTGCATGATGTGCTAATGTGACTCCTCTGCTTGTTGCATACAGAATTGACCTGGGGGCGCTGAGAGAGATTGGAAATGTGGGGAAGTCAATGAAGTGGCAATTGGAGGAAGATATGGGTAGGATTTGGAGGGGAGCAGTAGGGTTTATCAGAAGGGCTGAAATTCAGATTTATTTTGCTATAAAGGGCAGTCAAGAATGATTGCTAGGTTTTTGGGACTGAGCCAAAGAAGAATAAAGATGCCATTAACCATTTGTGAAAACCCGGGGAGTGTACATATCTGGTTTATACGGTAGGTAGGGCAGAACTGTGAGAGCTCTGATTAGATGTAAGTTTGAGATGCTGGACTTAGAAAACTGAAAAGAATAAAAGGATATTTTCAAAATCTCAGTTTAGTGCTCTAATTCAAAGGAAAGACAACGTTATGTTTTTTCCTTTCAACCTGTAACTCTGTATTTTTTATTTAACTTTAAACCTACCTTATTTCAAAAGAACTGTGTCCTCTGAATTAATGTGCAAAACTATATTGTAATAGTTAAAGAATTCAGTAATAATCTTGTGTCAAAGTTCAAGACCAGCTTATGTAATATAGTAAGATCTCATCTCTACAAAAAAATTATTTTAAAAATTAGCTGGGCATGGCGGTGTGTGCCTCTGGTGCCACCTACTTGGGAGGCTGAGGTGGGAGGATCACTTGAACTTGGAAGGCTAAGGTTGCAGCAAGCAGTGAGTGCACCACATCGCTCTGCCTGTGCAATGGAGGGAGGTACTGTCTCAAAACAAAACAAAACAAAAACTCTGTATCAGAGTTTTGACGCATCTGGATGTGTAAAGGAGTTTTTTTTGAAAAGCTTCTGTCTCTATAATCTGAAAGTACCTATGGAAGTTTTAAATATGCAAGGCTGAGAAGCTCCCAAGAAAGTCCAGGCCTTACAATTTGACAAAGTGGTTGGTCTTCTCCCAATGTAACTATTAACACAATGCAGGATCATTGTCAGTAATAGTTGACTATGTGAGTCTCTCTCCATTCTCTCAGCCACTGATATTTAATGTTAATAAGGGGCAGAACAGGATGAAGTCAGCTTCATTAGAGGCTCTGTGTCATTCTGAGGAGAATGTGGTATTGATTTTTAGAGGCTTAGAAGCTGCAGTGGTTTGCAATAGCAGTGTCCTGGACCGAGAATGAAGGGACATGCTGTCTAGACCAGGCATTGTCACTTTATTACTGTGTGGCCTTCAAGTCACATGACCCCTGTGGAATTCAGTTTCCACACATATGAAATAGGGGCAATACTATATAGCTGGCAAGACTGTTGTGAGGATTCTTTAAAATCGTGTGGAAATATTTAAGGGCAATGAAACAATACACATATATATTATATTTTGAATTATCAATATCTGTCAAAAACTACAGAAAGGTAAATTTTATAGATAAAATCGAACTAGAAAGAGATTTAAGAGCCATGCAGATTTATACAGCCAAGGACATTTCTAGGCCTTAAAATTATTCATGTTATGTCATGACTTAGAGTGGATAACAGAGAGCTCTTTACAATGGACACTGAGTAAGGCATGAGAATAAACTGGTCCCTCAATAAAGTGGAGCGAGTTTTCTTTTTTTTTTTAAACAGGGTCTCACTCTGTCACCCAGGCTGGAGTGCAGTGGTGCGATCTCAGCTCACTGCAACCTCCGCCTCCTGGATTCAAGTGATTTCCAGCTAGTTTTTGTATTTTTAGTAGAGACGGGGTTTCGCCATATTGGCCAGGCTGACCTGGAACTCCTGAGCTCAAGTGATCTGCCTGCCCCGGCCTCCCAAAGTGCTAGGATTACAGGCCACTGTGCCTAGCGATGGAGCAAGTTTTTTTTTTTTTTTTTTTTTAAATGGTATATATTTATACCAACAGGTCATTGAACAAAGCATATGACACTGTTTTACTGTTTTGTCTACATAATGCCTGATAGGCTGTTTGTCCCCTCCAAATCTCAGGTTGAAATGTGTTCCCAAGGTTAGAGGTGGGGCCTTGTAGAAGGTATTTAGGTCATGGGGACAGATCCTTCATGAGTGCCCCTCCTGGGCATCGTGGAAATGAGTGAGTCATTGATCTATTCGTTCACCTGAGAGCTGGTTGTTTAAAAGAGCCTGAATCTCCCTTTTTACTTCTGTCATCATGTGATATGCCTGCTCCCCTTTCCCCTTCTGCCGTGATTGTAAGCTTTCTGAGACCCTCACTAGAAGCAGAAGCTGGCATTATGCCCTGCTACAGACTGCAGAAGTGTGAGCCAAATAAACCTCCTTTCTTTATAAATTACCCAGCCTTAGGTATTTCTTTATAGCAGTGCAATATGGACTAATACAATGCTTTATTCAAATAAATTTGAAATGGTTTGTGAAACAATGTCAATAAAAATGTTATACAATGGATTAAAGAAATGGATTGAAAAGGAAAATGAAGGTAGGAAAAAAACCATGAAGTTGGAAGTTAATGTTATTACGAAAAACACAGCTGAAAGTTCCTTGCCAGGAGTTGTTCACTGTTTGGTTCTGAGCTTCCTAGAAGGCCCAGCTCAAAAGTAAACATGAGTTATGAGGCATATTGTCAGTTTTACAAAAGCAATCATTCACTGCAATGTAGGAATTTCTTTTGTTGTGTTTTTCCCCCAAAAGAAACAATTTGTGTAAGAAGATATAATTTGAATGGCCTCAGCTGACCTTTCCTTTTCTCACTTAAAATACTGAGTTACTTGCTTGATAATGGGTTATCAAATGGAGAATTAACCTATGAAATCCACTAGGGCCACAGAGATCACCTATGACTTAAGAGGCATTTCTGAAAGCAATCTAATTTGGCAAAGTAGATAATGACCTAGAAATTTATGATGAACCAAACCCAGAGAAACAGGAGAGTCTTGCAATGGAAAAGGTATCAAGTTAAAATCTGAAACTGCTGTTTTATATCTGACATCATTGCATATGACTAATTTTATTACCCCAGGACAAGGAAATTGTCTTAGCCCACATTTTTTTCATCTGAAAAATTCTGATTTGGAAATAGATGACCTTTTAATTTGTCTTTCTAGCTGTGAGAATCTGAGTTTGCAATTACACTTTGGATCAGATAAACAAGGCAGGTTGTCTTGGAAAAGGAAAATAACATTTAGAATGAGGGCAAGTACTAGAGGAAAAGAACAAAAAACTGGAGAAATGGTTTTTGTTGTTAAAGCAGCAGATCAAGTGCCAGATCTGGAATTCTGCTTCACATGTGAAGGGACTTGCTCCCCACTCCCTTTGCCCAGGACTCCCTGCCCACCCTGACCCACTAGGATACTGGAGATTTGGAGGGTAGGAAGAAACAGAGGCTCTAAATGGGAGACAGCAATGCATATAAGGGCATGAGTACATGTCAAAAGCAAGGAAATTCAGTTCCATGTGTATACTGTGTGCTCACTCCTTCTTTCCCTACTTCCAAAATGGTGGTAGCCAGAATCTTCTCCTTCAGGTAGGGAACGGGAACACTTATCTCTTACAAATCAGCCTAGCCAAAGAGAAAAAATTCAAGAGATGCTGACATCACAGATTCCCCAGTGAAGAAGCCCAGCCATTTCACTACACAGACACCCAGTCAATAAGCTCCACCTACTTGCTCAAAGCTTCCAGTTAACATTCTAATGCAGATAGCCTATGGCCACCAGACAGTACACAGGTAAAATACAAGTGAACGTGAAACAGTAAGTTGGGCCAGCCACGGTGGCTCATGCCTATAATCCCAGCACACTGGGAGGCTGAGGCGGGTGGATCACCTGAGGTTAGGAGTTCAAGACCAACCTGGCCAATGTGATGAAACCCTGTATCTATTAAAAATACAAAAATTAGCCAGGTATGGTTGTGCACACTTGTAATCCCAGCTACTTGGGAGGCTGAGGCAGGAGAATCTCTTGAAGCCAGGAGGCAGAGGTTGCAGTGAGCCGAAATCACACCAATGCACTCCAGCCTGGGCAACAAGAGTGAAACTCAGTCTCAAAAAAAAAAAAAAAAAAAAGTAAATTGGATGAAACTTTTTTTAAAAATCAAAATATTCTGATTAATGTGAATATGAATATATAAGGTATATGCATATAAGGTATAAACCTTTTGGGGGAAAACAATGATTTAAAGAAGTACTTTCCGAGGAGAAAAAGAAGAGCTGTTATACATCTTAGATATTAAAATAAGATAGCAGAAGCAAAAAATGTATTAGAAAATTTGGGAGACAAATTTGAGGAAAGTTTACAGAAAGTGAAACAAGAAGACAAAGCTATAAAAAACAGAGCAAGAAAACCATAGGAAGACTAGTGGGAACAGTCCATAAAATCTAGCAGCAGGGAACAGAGAAAATGGAAAGAAGGAAAATAATACAGAAATAATTTAAAAACTGTTTCCAGAATTGGAGCACATGTTTCCAAATTGAAATAGCCCACTGTGTGTTTATAAAAATAAGTGATAAAAGACTCGTCACAAGACATAGTATTGTGAAATTTCAGAATACTGAATGCAAAATATAAAAAGTAATAAAAATATCCAGATTAAAAGTTCATGTTTTATTGAAAGGATCGATAATCAATATGGCAGTAAAGCATGAAGGTTAACAGCATGAGCTCTCAACCCAGCTCACCTGGATTCTAATTCTGTAATTACTAGCCCTATAACCCTGAGTAAACTACTACAACCCTGTGTCACAGCTTTCTCATCTGTAAAATGGGGATAAAAAGTAGCGCCTACCTGACAGAGTTGCTGTGAGGATTATGTGAGATGAAAAACATAAATACATATAGAAGTGTGACTGACGTATAGTGCTGAGGAAATGGTAGGCATTGTCATTGAGACTTTAATTAGTAGCTCTGGAAGGTAGGAGGCAATAGGTCAAAGCCTTCAAAATTGTGAGGGCACATGATTTCTCGTCTAGTATTCTATTTCCAGACAACTATCAGTTAAGTACAAGAGTAAAATAAAAATATTTTAGATATACACAGTCTCAAAAATGTTATCTCCTATGTATACTTTATCAGGAAGCTGTGTTCTATCAAAACAAAGAAGTAAGCCAAGAGAGAAGAAGACATGGAATCAGGTAAAAAGAAATCTCATATAAAATATGGAAAGAGAATCCCCAAGACAATGGTGGAAGGAGACTTTAAAACAACAGCTAATCCTCAACCAGTCCTGATGTGGACAAGTCAGAAGAGTGCTGGGATTTAAGATGAAGTTGACATTGAATGTGTATCAGTGCATTGAAAGATTTTCACAACTGAGGAAGTGTCTGTGAATAAAAGAATGACAAATATATAGGAAACTAAGAATAAACGCAATAATAATACCTTAAAATGAAAAAAAATTAACAATTAAGGAAACCAAAATCTGTTCAGAAAAGGCTCTGTCTAGTGTTTATATGGTCATAATACTATAAATACTATAGTGATATAACTAAAATTATAATAAAGCTCTGTTGAGAAGAAAGGAGAAAGAATAAGGGGGTATGTGTTTATGTTTGAGATATAGGTAGTGAAAATAAAAGCTGAAGTATAATTTTCTATGATAGGAAGTCAATACATCAGGCCTAAAAATAAAAACTCAAATTTGTTTGCTTTTTCTTTGTTTTTAGATTGGTGGAAATATGGGGGCAAATATCATAAAATTAGTTCAAAGAGCTGAAAGTAGCTGTTTCTAAGGAACAAAAATTGGAAAGAGGTAGTCGGAATTCTATTTTTCTGTAATAAGCCTTGTGCAACAATTTGACACTCTACATTATGACCATGTGTAATTTGATATAAAATACACTGAATTCAAAAATTAATATTATTGTTAAAAATTAGGGAAGTCCCAGCCAGGACAATCAGGTAAGAGAAAGAAACAAAAGGCATCCAAATGTAAAAAAGGATGCCAACTATCTCCCTTCACTGACAATATGATTCTATGTGTAGCAAACCCTAAACACTCCACAAGAAATCTCCTAAAACTGATAAACAACTTCAGTAAAGTTTCAGGATACAAAATCAATGTCCAGAAATCAGTAGCATTTCTACATACCAATAATGTTCAAGCTGAGGGCCAAATCAAGAACATAATGCCAATTATAATAGTCACAAATACACACACACACACACACACACGGACCCCTAGGAATACATCTAACCAAAGAGGTGAAAGATCTCTGCAAGAAGAACTACAAAACACTGCTGAAAGAAATCACAAATGACACAAACAAATGGGAAAATCATTCCATGCTTTTGGTTTGAAAGAATCAATATCATTAAAATGACCATACTGCCCAAAGCAATTTACAGATTCCATGCTATTCCTATCAAGCTACCAACATAATTTAACACAGAACTAAAATAATATTCTAATATTTATATAGAACCAAAACAGACCAGAATAGCTGAAGCAATTGTAGGCAAAAAGAGTAAAGCTACATATTACGCATTCTCAAACTATACTGTAAGACAAGAGTAACCAAAACAGCATGGTACTAGTACAAAAACAGACTCATAACCCTATGGGACAGAATATAGAACCCAGAAATACAGCTGCACACCTACAGTTGTCTTATCTTTGACAAAGCTAGCAAAAATAAACAATGGGGAAAGGATTTTGTGTTCAATAAATAGTACTAGGATAGCTAGCTAGCCATATGAAAAATAATGCAGTTGGACTCCTACCTTTCACCATATACAAAAATTAACTCAAAATGAATTAAAGACGTAAATGTAAGACTTCAAATTCTAAGAATCCTAGAAGAAAATCTAGCAAACACCATTTTGGACATCGGTCTTGGTAAATAATTTATGACTTAGTTTTCAAAAGCAATTTTCAACAAAAACAAAAATAGACAAGTGGGACCTAAATAAACTAAAGGACTTCTGCACAGCAAAAGAAACTATCAACAGAATGAATAGCCTAAAAAGTGGGAGAAAATATTCACAAATTATGCATCTGATGAAAGTCCAATATCCAGAATCTATACTAAAAGAATTCAACAAGCAAAAATAAATAACTCCATTAAAAATGGGCAAGACATTAACAGACATTTCTCAACAGAAGATATATAAGTGGCCAAGAAACATATGAAAAAAATGCTCCACCTCACTAATCATCACAGTAACAAATCAAAACCACAATGAAAAATCATTCTAACAACTAGTCAGAATGGCTGTTATTAAAAAGTCAAAAAACAGTAGACGTGGATAAAAGGAAACACTTATGCACTGTTGGTGGGAATTTATTTATTTATTTTTATTTTTATTTATTTATTTATTTATTTATTTATTTATTTTTGGTGGGAATTTAAATTAATTCAGCCACTGTGGAAAGCAGTTTGGTGATTTCTCAAGGGACTTAAGACAGAATTACCATTGAATCTAGAAATTCCATTACTCTGTATTCATCCAAAAGAACACTCATATGTTCATCGCAACACTATTCACAATAGCAAAAACATGGAATTAACCTAGGTACCCATCAAAGGAGAATTGGATAAGGCTCTTCCTCTATAGACACTTTATTTTAAGGGGATGAGTAATGCTTTGTTGAGTGAATATTTCTGCATTTATCTAGGCAGTCCTTTATTAACCACTGAAGTTGTTTCAAAGGTTTAAGTATTATCACAGAGCAAACATCTTTATATCCAGTAATCTCTGAAAAAAATCTCTGATTATTAATTTCAGATAAATACCTAGAAGTGGACTTCTTCGGTTTTCCTTTGTAAAAAGCTGTAAATTCTTTAAGTCTCTTTGTATATAGTCCCAAATTAATTTCCAGCAAAGTTGTACCAAAATAGTCTTATACCAGTGTTAGAGAAGAATAACTCTCTCAACATACTCACCAGCATTAAATATTAATTTTCAATCAATTTTGTTATTTAATGTAAAGAACATATAATCTTATTGACTTATCAAAAGGAAAATTGCTTTCTGTTCATATGAATAGCAGCCTGCTGGTCAGCAAATTCTGTGAGCCCCTGCAGAGACAGCCTAGAAGTCAATTATCAATATTCACCATTGGAAATCTTGCCTTTGATCAATATATTTGGAAGAAATGTGCCATCACCCATGTTATGTGATACAGACTTTATTAAACTTGGTCTCATTTTTTTAAAATACTTTATTCTGAACTGAAGGATAATAGGGAGCATTGACTTTAGATGAGGTCATTTATTTTAGACATAGTTGTGCATTTTATGACTATCTTAAATTCACTCAATGCTTCTTTCTTGAAAGCATTCATTTGATATTTATTTAAGAAACATTTACTGAGTGTATACAGTATCTTAGTATGTATCATTTAACATACATTTATTAAGTGTATATAGTATTCTATGATAAACTAAGTATTGAGGCACAGTGGGAAAGAAAACAGTTTTTGTCCTAAAAGCTTAATCCTTGTACATGATTTACATAGCAGATTCAAATAGTCCAGATAATCTCAGCAATTGGAGAAAATTTCTGAAAGTATATCTGCACATTATGAGAAATAGGAGCAAAAAATTCAACTTTCTGACTGCCAGCCAAGAGCTCAATCTACTTAAAAATATTGTACATCAGGATATTTAAACTAATAATGTTTGTGTATCATACAATTACAATTAAATATATAGTATGTACATGTGACTCAGAAACCAACTAGTCTCTATTCTCTGTATAAAAATGGACAGAGAAAAGATTTTTCTTCATATGAAATATGTAACATATTCATAAACTCTGTTTTATCTTTATACATTCTATAACTTAGTTTTTTTTTTTATCAGAAGAGAGATTAGATTCTAGTTCAGAAAACACAACTCAGTGCTATCTGATGGTCATTTCTGTCTTTGAACTGCACTGTCAATGACACTTCAGAAGAAAACTGGACACAGGACTTGGCACATACTTTAAATGTCAACATTGAATCTCCATGATAAGAAGGAAAAACCTCACAGAATTTTCGCCCAAAAGACATAGACCATCCCATTGCTTTACTTCTCGGTCTTGGTGACAATTCTCCTATTTTCTAGAGCTGTTTCTGTGTCAAGAACATGTCTGTCTTTATTAGGCATATCTGGATTTATAATTCTCTTCATGAAAACACTGCTTAGACGCTAGCTCCTGGCCACAAGATGTGCAGATAATAGTGAGATGTGACAGTATGCTAGCAGCCACTCTTTGCAATAAATCTTGCTGCTGCTCACTCTGTGGGTCCACACTGCCTTTATGAGCTGTAACACTCACTGCGAAGGTCTGCAGTTTCACTCCTGAAGCCAATGAGACCACGAACCCTCCGGGAAGAACGAACAACTCCAGACGCACTGCCTTTAAGAGCTGTAACACTCACCACGAAGGTCTGCAGCTTCACTCCTGACAGCGAGACCACGAACCCACCAGAAGGAAGAAGCTCCAGATGCATCTGAATGTCTGAAGGAACAAACTCCTGCCACACCATCTTTAAGAACTGTAACACTCACCGCGAGGGTCCAGGGCTTCATTCTTGAAGTCAGACCAAGAACCCACCAATTTCAGACACAATAGCACTTTCATGTTCTGCTCTCCCTTCACAGTGCTCTAAGAATTCAGTTTCTCTTCTGAAAGATGGCTTACTGATTAGAATGGAATCAGGACATGATTATAGAAAGACAGTCTAGTATGTACTTAGGCCATGTCAGGACAATGACTGGATAGTGTTACAAACCTGAAGGAACTTTATAGCTCTACAGTCATCATGCTAGTGAGGAGCAAGTTAAGGAACCATTATCTGAATGTCTGAAGTATTAAGAGCATGCTTCTCAACATACTTCACCAAAACAGCCAATAAATACATCCTTCTGGTTTTCTTACAACTTTCCTATTCTTAGAGGAGCAAGAGTACTTTCTGTGGAGTATTGAAGAAAGAATAGTTTTATATATCAGACAGACTTGAGTATCAGTCTTGATGCTACTAAGTAAGTATTCTGTCTTGGGCTTAAGCTCCCTGAACTTCCAATTCCTCACCTATAAAATTGTGGAAATACTTTCAAAGAAGTGAAGCATAACTCCTCACTTCTGAAGTGTGAATTGTGCATAATGACTTTCTTCCAAAGAGTACAGTATAGAAAGAATGAAAAACAAAACAAGTAACTATAGTGGAGAAAACTGACAAGCCTGACTCCAAGGTTAAGATGAACAATGTTGCATTGCGTTAATAGCATATATTCATGATATCATGTGATGAGAATGGCATTTTTCTCCCTTCTCCCCAAAAAACCCCATAATCCCAGTCTTATGAGAAAAGTGTCAGAAGAAAACAAACTGAAGGACATTCTACAAAACACTCTAATCAATACTCCTGAGCATGGGAAAATGATATCCATCTTTCCTTGGCGTGAAGATTAAAATATAAGTTTTAATTATTACATTATTATTGGATAATTACATATCGTTCAAAATATACATTCCCACCCCATTAACATCAGGCTTGACCATGTGACTTGCTTTAACAAATACAATGTGAGCAGAAATGAAGCATGTCCCTTCTGAGCTCCTATCTTGTGGCTTTCATGCTCTATTTTTCCTCTAAAACCTCATTAAGAACTCTTAGTCAACCCAGATCCTAGAATGCAGACAATTAACTGCTGAGTGGCAGTTGACCTGGAGTAAATATGTAGCATAAAAGAGAAATAAATGTTTTTGTAAGCTACTGAGATGTTGAGGTCATCCTTTGATAGCATAACTGAGCTTAAGCTGAGGACCTAGTTCTAATCAAGTAATGGAGTCCCTACATTTTTCCCTTCTGTTTCCCTCCACTTCTCGCTCTTCCCCCAAATCCTCTCCACTTCCTTCTTTTTCTCCTTCCGCCAACTTTTCCTTCTCAGATTACTCTTATAATTTCTAAGTATCTCCTTCCCACTGTCTTTAGACTTTAGCATTCTAGCTTCTTTTCTTAAATTTGCTCTTAGCTGTTTACATCACTTTCATTTTTTCTGGTGTTTTCAGCCAGAAACATCCATGAGTTATTGGGGTTGACATAACCTCCCTCTGCTATTCATTTGCCTTTCTCTTTACTCCTTCTACATTGGTTTCCTGATGAAATCGAATTAAAATTAAGATCCAGAACCCTTTGAATGGAAAAAGAAACCACCACAAGGGAAATTAAGCATGTTTTTAAAGAGGTTAGGAGCTGATTATAAGCATGTAAGCCTCATACTTTCATTTTTTCTTTTAGCATCAGCCATCTCCTGAATCACTGCCCAGTTGCCAGATGCAAGTTCGTTCTCCAAAGTAAGCCTGGCCAATTCAGCAATTCTTGTTGACTCATCCAGACTTCTTGTTCACCCAGGACTTCCTTAGGCATCCAAAATGAAATAAAACTTAGATTCCCTAATCCTGAGATATCTGTACCCGATAAATGATGCACAGGACAAACAGGCAGAAAGGATTCCTCTTAATTAGGTTCAATTTTAATTTCACATGGATGCAATTTACACAGGAAAATATGATTAGGCTGACCCAGCATTCACAAAATCAAACTATCCAAGCAACCATCTTTACAGGAAATGAATATCCATAGCACACAACTAGAAGAATCTCTGATGGGGTGGTGCTGTCAGACAATATCAGAAGGAGCTGGTGGTGTGAAGTTAGAGACATTTCACATCAGTTTCAAGATTAATTCAGTGGCACAGATAGCAAGAGTTGCTCACTGTTATCAGGTACACACGATTTTTTTTTCTAGTCTCTAGTAAAAAAGATTGAAGGGGTTGATTTTCCTTCTCAATTTCAATCTTAAAATTTATATTGCCATCTATGGAGGTCATTTATCTCTCTCATCTGAACACATAGGATTTGTCTGCCCAGGAGGCTTCTCTGGGCATCTGGGAGCAAAATATGAAGTTAGTCTGCAAGATAGCTGATTATTCAGGAATAACCCATGAACTTCTTCCATGAAAAATCCTGATGGCACGGCTGTGCTGCGAGTTTAAAGGAGATTGTCCTTTCAACTTCACAGGGGTTGGATGTTATGGTGGAAGTGGGAACAATGCCATAGGGTTTCAGAAAAATGCAGAAGAAGAGTGAATACTTTTCTTTGCCGGAAAAGAACCTTGAATAGGATGCATTTTTCTAGTACAAAAAACTTAATTTCATAGTTCTGAAAGATAGAACATTGTTCAGTTCATTTTGCTACAGTTGACAACTACATAAAATTTGGATAAACCTGATTCTAAGTCCTATAAATGTCTGTTGGTGGTTAGAGCTCAGTAGCTTCTTAAAAAGCTGACTGGGCGATTTTCACGATGTTTAAGAATTATATAGAATTTCCACTACTGTTTCTTTCCAGGCCAAGAAAGAGAACGTTGTGGGCAGTAACGGATAAGACAGTCCATCTGGAAAACATTTATTTGCCTTACAGGTTTTGTTCATTCAGCAAATTGATCCTAAGTTTTTTGAACTCATTACATAAACACTTGCTGGTCATCAAATTTCTATTTTTTCTATCTCTAGCTCAATTTTTTTAAAAGATTATTTTACTATGTACTTTAATTTTTGAAGTTTCCTTGTGGGAGCAAGAGCCAATTTGCTAAGTACTTTATCCTTTTTCACATATAAATTTTACAACATTCTAAGGATTTCTGAAAATATACTTTTGAACACGACTTACACCATCTACTTGAAGACAAACAGGAAGGTCATATAGCAAATATTTTGATCATCACATGCAATTGCTAAGAAGAATAAATTAATAGAAATAATTAAAATGTGTCAAACATAATAAAAAGAACAATTATCCAACAAACAGATGCTTATCATCTTGATAGACTGAGATGGAGGTTAAGCCCAGAAAGTACAACATTTGAATTCATGAGAGAAAGAAATGCACTTTTAAAATATCAAAAGATAGATAGCAATATTTTTCAAAATGCAGATGCCCCTCAACTTATGATGGGGTTATATCCTGATAAAACTGTCACAAGTTGAAAATATCATAAGCCAAAAATGCATTTAATACATCTAACCTACTGAACATTATGCTTAGCCTAGCCTACCTTGAACATGCTCAGAAAACTTACATTACCCACAGGTGGAAAAATCATCTAACACAAAGCCCATTTAATAATAAAATGTTAAATATCTCATGTGATGTGTTGAATACAGTATGAAAAATACAAAATGAAATGGTTGGATTACTTGAAATTTGGTTTCTACTGAATACATATCACTTTTACACCATCATAAAGCCAAAAAATCATATGTGAAAGCATTTTAAGTTGAGGACTGACTGTGTATTGTTTTATATCTTTTTAGGACTTGACATAAGGCATTCATGGGGTCCAGGGAAAACATAATTAATTCCTAAAGTAATGTGTACTTATGGATAGGTCATTCATAGAAAACTTTACTTTGTAAGACTTCAGTGTTCAAATATTAGTGTATTACATAAAAATATGAGGGATGGACAGAGCACTAATGGCCAAGGAGAGTTACTAGGGACAAAACTCCTGGCTTGGCTCTGGATTCAAAGTCTACGTCTAGATTTTTAATGAAAGAAAAATGGAAAAATAAGTAGGGATTTGGAGGATATGGTGAATGCATATCCTCCACATGTAAAAACAAATTTTGTGGGTATATAGCAGGTATATATATTTATTGGGTACATGAAATGTTTTGATACAGGCATTCAATGCATAATAATCACATCATGAAGAATGAGGTATCCATTCCCTCAAGCATTCATCCTTTATGTTACAGACAATCCAGTTATACTCTTTTAGTTATTTTAAGTGTACAATTAAATTATTGTTGACTATAGTCACCATGTCATGCTATCAAATAGTAGGTTTTATTCATTCTTTAATTTTTTTTTGTAACCATTAATTGTCCCTACCATCCCCTAATACTCCTTCTAGCCTTCCATCTGGCCCTACCAGTCATCTTTCTCCATGAGTTCAATTATTTTGATTTTTACAACCCACAAATCAGTGAGAACATGTGAAGTTTGTCTTTATGAGCCTGGCTTATTTCACTTAACATAATGATCACCAGTTCCGTCCAGGTGGCTGCAAATGACTGGTTCGCATTCTTTTTTATGGCTGAATACCACTCCATTGTGTATAGGTACCACATTTTCTTTATCTACTCATCTGCTGATGGACACTTAGGTTGCCCCCACATTTTGGCTATCATGAACAGTGCACAACAAACATGCAAGTGCAGATATCTCTTTGATATATTGATTTCCTTTCTATTGGGTGTATACCCAGCAGAGGGATTGCTGGATCATATAGTAGCTCTATTTTTAGTTTTTTGAGGAACCTCCAAACTGTTCTCTGTAGTGATTGTATTAATACTGATTTATTATACATTCCCACCAAAAGTTTACAAGTGTTCCCTTTTCTCCACGTCCTCACCAGCATTTATTATTGTCTGTCTTTTGTATAAAATCCATTTTAATAGGGTGAGATGATACCTCCCTATATTTTTTATTTGTGTTTCTCTGATGATCAATGATGTTGAGAACCTTTTCATATGCCTCGTTGCCATTTGTATGTCTTCTTCTGAGAAATGCATATTCAAATCTTTTGCCTTTTTAAATTTCATTATTAGATTTATTTCTGTAGAGTCATTTGAGCTCCTCATGTATTCTGGTTATTAATACTTTGTCAGATTGGCAGTTTGCAAATATTTTCACCCATTCTCTAGATTGGCTCTTCACTTTGTTGATTGTTTCCTTTGCTATGCAGAAGCTTTTAAACTTAATATTATCCCTTGTGTCCATTTTTGCTTTGGTTGCCTGTGCTTGGGGGCTATTCCTCAAGAAATTTTTGCCCAGACGAATGTCCTGGAGATTTTCCCCAATGTTTTATTGGAACAGTTTCATAGGTTGAGGTCTTAGATTTAAGTCTTTAATCCATTTTGATTTGATTTTTATACAGGGTGAGAGATAGGGGTCTAGTTTCATTCTTCTGCATATGGATATCCAGTTTTCCAAGCGCCATTTATTGAAGATGCTGTCTTTTCTCCATTGTATATTCTTGGCACCTTTGTTGATCATGAATTCAAAATAGGTGTATGGATTTGTTTCTGGGTTCATTATTCTGTTCCATTGGTCTATGTGGCTGTTTTTATGCCAGTCTACTATGCTGTTTTGGTTACTGTAGCTCTGGAGTGTAATTTGAAGTCAGGTAATGTGATTCCTCCAGTTTTGTTCTTTTTGCTTTGGATAGCTTTGGGTATTTTGGGTCTTTGGTGATTCTACATAAATTTTAGCATTGTTTTTTCTATTTCTGTGAAGAATGCAATTGGTTTCTTGTTAGGGATAGCATGGAATCTGTAGATTGCTTGGCATAGTATGGACATTTTAACAATATCAGTTCTTCCAATTAATGAATATGTAATATTTTTCCATTTTCTGTCCTCTTCAATTTCTTTCATCTATGTTTTATAGTTCTCTTTATAGAGATTTTTCACTTCTTTGGTTAATTTCTGGTTCTTTAATTTTATGTGTGGCTATTGTAAATGGGATTACTTTCTTGATTTGTTTTTCACATTGTTTACTGTTGGCATATAGGAATGATACTGATTTTTGTAACTTAATTTTGTATCTTGCAACTTTAATGAGTTTATCAGTTCTATTAGTTTTTATGTAGAGTCTTTAGGGTTTCCAAATATAAGATCATATCTGCACATAAGGATAATTTGACTTCTTCATTTCCAATTTGGATGCCCACCCTTTTCTTCCTCCCTCCCTCTCTTCCTTCCTTTTCTTTTCTTTTTTTTTTTTTTTGGCACAGTCTCACTCTGTCGCCCAAACTGAAGTGCAGTAATGCAATCTTTGCTCACTGCAGCCTCTGCCTCCTGGGTTCAAGTAATTCTCATGCCTCAGCCTCCAAAGTCACTGGAATTACAGGCACGCACCACCCTGCCTGGCTAATTTTTGTATTTTTAGTAGAGATGAGGTTTCACCATATTGTCCAGGATGGTCTTGCACTCCTGACCTCAAGTGACCCACCTATCTTGGCCTCCCAGAGTGCTGAGATTACAGGCATGAGTCATCACACCTGGCCAGGATGCCCTTTCTTTCTTTCTCATTTCTTATTGCTCTAACTAGGAATTCCAGTACTATGTTGAATAACAGTGGTAAAACTAGGCATCCATATGATGTCCCACATCTTAGTAAAAAGACTTTCAGTTTTTTGTTCATTCAGTAAGATACTAGCTGTGGATCTATGGTATGTGGTTTTTATAATGTTGAGGTATGTTCCTTTTATCCCCAGTTTTTTGAGGATTTTTATTATGAGGAACTGTTGAGTTTTATCAAATACTTTTCTAGTATCACTCAAAATGACCATATTTCTGTTGATACCCTGTGTCACATTGATTGATTTGTGTATGTTGAACCATCCTTGCATCCTAGTGATAAATTCCACTTGGTCATGATGAATGATTTTTTCTAATGTGTTCTTGATTTGGTTTGCTAGTATTTTGTTGAAGATTTTTGCATCAATATTTGTCAAAGATATTGACCTCTACTTTTTTTGTGTGTCTGGTTTTGGTATCAGGTTAATATTGGCCTCATAAAATAAGTGTGGAAGTATTCCCTCTTCCTCTATCTTTTTGGAATAGTTTAATTAGGATTTGTATTAGTTCTTTAAGTGTTTGGTAGAATTCGGCAGTGAAGCCAGTGGGTCCTGAGCTTTGCTTTACTGGAAGACTTATAATTATGGCTTCAATCTTGTTACTTGTTATTGGTCTTTTCAGGTTTTGGATTTCTTCCTGGTTCAATGTAATACATTGTATGTGTCTAGGAATTTGTCCATTTCTTCGAGATTTTCCAATTTATTGGCATATCATTGCTCTCAGGAGCCACTAATAATCCTTTAAATTTTTGCAGTATCAGTTGTAATGCCTCCTTTTCTATTTCTGAGTTTACTTATTTATATCTTTTCTCTTTTTTTTCTTAGTCTGGTTAAAAGTTTGTCATTTTTGTTTAACTTTTCAAAAAGCAACTTTTCATTTCATTTATTTTTTTATTTCAATTTAATTTACGTCTGCTCTGATCTTTATTATTTCTTTTATTCTGCTAATTTTGGGCTTGCTTTGCTCTTGCTTTTTGAGTTAAGCTTTGTCATTAGATTGTTTATTTAAAGTTTTTCCTCTTTTTTGATGTAGGCACTTACAGCTATAAACTTCCGTCTTAGTCCTGCTTTTGCTATATACCATAGGTTTAAGTATGTTGTGCTTCCATTATCATTTTGTTTCAAAAAATTTTCTAATTTTCTTCTTAATTGCTTTATTGACCCACTGGTCATTCAAGGGCATATTATCTAATTTCCATGTGATATAGTTAGGCTTTCTGTCCCCACCCAAATCTCATCTGAAATTGTAATCCCCAGATGTTGAGGGAGAGACCTGCTGGAAGGTGATTAGATCACGGGAGACAGTTTCCCTCTGCTGTCCTTGTAATAGTTAGTTCTCATGAGCTCTGATGGTTTTATAAGTGTCTGACAGTTCCTCCTTCACAAACTCACTCTCTCACCTGACTCCATGTATGATGTGCCTCTTCCGCTTCTGCCATGATTGTAAGTTTCCTAAGGCCTCCCCAGCTATGCAGAACTGTGAGTCAATTAATCCTCTTTTCTTTATAAATTTCCCTGTCTTGGACATGTCTTTATAGCAGTATGAAAATGACTAATACCCCATGTATTTGTATAGTTTCCAAAATTCCTCTTACTAATTTCTAGTTTTATTCCATTGTGGTCAGAGAAGATGGTTAATATTATTTCAATGTTTTTGAATTTTTAAGACTTGTTTAATGGCCTAACATATGGTCTGTCATTGAGAATGACCCATGTGCTGAGCAGAAGAATGTGTATTCTTCAGTCATTGGATGAAATGTTCTGTAAATATCAGGTTCATTTGGTAAATAGTGCAAATTAAGTCTGATGTTTCTTTATGATTTTCTGTCTCGATTATCTGTCCACTTCCGAAAGTGAGGTGTCAAACTCTCCAGCTATTATTGTATTGGGGTCTATCTCTTTATGTAGCTCCAATAATATTTGCTTTGTGTATCTGGGTGCTCCAGTGTTGGATACATATATATTTAAAACTGTTATATCCTCTTGCTGAATTAACTCTTTTATCATTATATAATAACCTTTGTCTCTTTTGTAGATTTTGTCTTGAAATTTATTTTGTCTGATAGAAGCATAGTGACTCCTGCCATGTTTTGGTTTCCATTGGCGTGCAATACCTTTCTCCATCCCTTTATTTTAAGTCTATGTGTATCTTTATAGGTAAAGTGTGTTTCTTGTAGGCAACAGATGAATGGGTCTTCAGTTTTGAAATTCATTCAGCCACTCTACATCATTTGATTGGAGAGTTTAGGCCATTTACATTCAACATTACTACTGTTAGTAAATAAGGACTTACTCCTGCCATTGTGTTATTTGTTTTCTGGTTGGTTTGTGATCTTCTCTTTCTTCTTTCTTTCCTTCCTGTCTTCCTTTAATGAAGATGATTTTCTCTGGTGATATGATTTAGATTCTTGCTTTCTATTTTTTTTGTGTGTCCTTTGTATGTTTTCTGGTTTGCATTTACCACAAGTCTTGCAAATATTATCTTATAATCCATTATTTTAAGCTGTAATAACTTAATTCTGTTTGCATAAACAAACAAACAAAAAGAAAACTATACAAATTTTATTCTTTAACTTTATTCCCCTACTTTTTTTAACTTTTTGTTGTTTTCATTTATATCTTACTGTAATGTCTATGTCTTGAAAAGTTGTTGTAGTTATTATTTTAGATTGGTTCATCATTTAGTCTGTCTACTTAGGATAAAAGTAGTTTATATACCACAGTTACAGTGTTATATCAGTCTGTATTTTTTTGTGTACTTGCTATGACCAGTGAGTTTTATACCTTCAGATAATTTCTTATTGCTCATTAATGTCATTTTCTTTCTGATTGAAGTTCTCCTTTTTAACATTTCTTGTAGGACAGGTCTAGTGTCAATGAAATGCCTCAGCTTTTGTTTGTCTTGGAAAGTCATTACTTCTCCTTCATGTTTGAAAGATATTTTTGCTAGATATACTATGTTAGCGTAAAAGTTTTTTTCCCTTAGCACTTATGCCACTTTCTCTTGACCAGTAAGGGTTCCCCAGAAAAATCTGTTGCTAACTGTATTGGAGCTCTATTATATGTTGTTACTTTTCTCTTGCTACTTTTTGGATCCTTTCTTTAGCCTTTACTTTTGGGAATTTGATTATTAAATGCCTTGAAGTAGTCTTATTTAGGTTAAATCTGCTTGTGGTTCCATAATCTTCTTGTACTTTGATGATATCTTTTCCTAGATTTGGGAAGTTCTCTGTTATTATCTCTTCGAATAAGCTTTCTACCCCTGTCTGTTTCTCTACCTCCTCTTTAAAGGCAATAACTCTTAGATCCACCTTTTTGAGGCTATTTTCTAGATCCTGTAGGCGTGCTTCATTGACTTTTATTCTTTTTTCTTTTGTCTCCTCTGGCCGTGTATTTTCAAATAGACTGTCTTCAAGTTCACTAATTCTTCTGCTTGATCAATTCTACTTTTGAATGACTCTGATGCATTCTTCCATATGCCAATTGCATTTTTCAGCTCCAGAATTTCTGCTTGATTCTAATTATTTCAGTCTCTTTGCTAAATTTATGTGATGGAATTCTGAATTCCTTCTCCATGTTATCTTGAATTTCTTTAAGTGTCCTTAAAACAGCTGTTTTGAATTTTCTGTCTAAAATGTCACATATCTCTCTTTCTCCAGGATTGGTCTTTTGTGCCTTACTTAGTTCGTTGAGTGAGGTCATGTTTTCCTACATTGCCTTGATACTTGTAGAAGTTCATCTGTGTCTGGACATTGAGGAGTTACATATTTACTGTAGGCTTCACAGTCTAGCTTGTTTGTACTCATCCTTCTTAGGAAGGCTTTCCAGATAATCAAAAAGGCTTGAGCGTTGTGATCTAAGATATATCTGTTTTAGGGGCCACTCTAAGCCCAGTAATGCTGTGATTCTTGCAGATTCATAAAGGTACCACCTTGATGGTATTGGAAAAAATCCTAGAGAATTCTCTGAATTAGCCAAGCAGATACTAATTTTCTCTTCCCTTACTTTCCCCCAAATAAATGCAGTCTATATCTCCTGCCAGGACTGGGTCCTTTCCTTCAAGGCAGTGGTTTCCCTTCTGGCCCCGGGCATGTCTAGAAATGTCATCCAGAAGCTAAGGGCTGGAGAGAGAGCCTTGTAATTGTAACCAGTGTCCTATCCTGTTGCAGCTGAGATGGTATCCACTCTTCCCTCTCCTCACTCTTCCCTCTCCTCTCTTCAAGTGGAAGGGTCTCTTTTGGAGCCACAGGCTATGCAGCCTGTGGTTAGGGGATTGGTGATGCCAGCACTCCTTTAGCCACCCCAGCTGGGGTCTCAGTAGGTCACGTGCCACCTCCCATGCAGGCTACTGGTTCTGGGCCAAGTTTAGAAGTAGAACTGTCCTAAAAGTTGCAGTCCTTGTGTCCTGCACTGTCTTTGTGCAGCCATCAGAGTTGTCTTATCTTTGTGTGTTGCCTTATTTTAACATGGTTGTTGTTTTCTAAGCATTCAGCCTATGATAAATTAATTCATTGATGTATTACAAGCATATCCGAGAGCATTTTACATCTAGTGCTGCGGTTTGAATGTCCCCTCCAAAATTCATGTAGAAACCTAATCTCCATGGTAACAGTATTAAGAGGTGGGGCCTTTGGGAGGTAAAGAAGATAAAGTCATCAAATTGAAGCTCCCCCGGTGTGACTGGTGGCTTTATAAGAAGAATAGAGATCTGAACTAGCACACTTGCCCTGTGTCTCGCCTTGTGATGCCTCCCACTATGTAATGACACAGCACGAGTTGTTCACCAGAAGCTGGGTAGGTGCCGGTGCCATACCTTTGGACTTCCCAGCCCCCAAAACTATAAGAAATAAATTTCTTTTCCTTGTCAATTTCTTCTTTTTGCAAATTGCCCAGTCGCAGGTATTAAATATTCTGTTATAGCCACAGAAAATTCCTTTACTACAGATCATTCTTTTAACAATGGAATAAAGCATTTTTTACTAAACAAACTTTGGCTTTTGAGGGATTTTTTAAAGGTTAAGAAAAGTTCTTTGAAAGTTTTTAATACCATTTTGATGATTACTGCCACTTTCTTTCTTTCTTTTTTTTTTTTTTTGAGATGGAGTCTCGCTCTGTTGGCCAGGCTGGAGTGCAGTGGCACAATTTCGGCTCACTGCAAGCTCCGCCTCACGGGTTCACACCATTCTGCCTCAGCCTCCCAAGTAGCTGGGACTACAGGCGCCTGCCATCCCCCCACCCCCTGGCTAAGTTTTTGTATTTTTAGTAGAGACGTGGTTTCACTGTGTTGGCCAGGATGGTCTTGATCTCCTGACCTTGTGATCCACCTGCCTCGGCCTCCCACAGTGCTGGGATTACGGGCGTGAGCCATAGCCCCCGACCCTAACATTAACTTTTAAGACATTTTCTATGTAATTTTGTGCTATAAGTATCCTCTTAAAATGCTTAAAATTTCAAAGGAATCATCTATGCAAATGATTGATATTGTTTTGGAGAAATCAAGGAAAAGTATAAGTCTCCTCTTCAAATGCTTAAAATTTCAAAGGAATCATCTATGCAAATGATTGACATTGTTTTGGAGAAATCAAGGAAAGTCTTTGCCCCTGGTTTGTGTGAGACAGAACAAAAATAGAAGTCCTTCAAAATGAAATAAAAGTAAGACTGAGAGTTCAGTGACAGTAAAAAATTAGAACTATTGGTGTCCATGAAAACATCAATTTAATAGTTATCTCTCAGAAGGTGGGATGGTGGTGATAGGGAGTAGATTTTTTACTTGCTGAAAAGACAAGAGGGTTGAGTTCTTTTATGTTAATTTTAAAACTGTTAATTTGCCTGAGATTTGGGGTATACTTATATATGATAAATACTAAACCTATACAATTATCATTTGAAATTTTTATAGAAGATGGACTACCAATGCAAATATATTTTATATGTCATCTGATTATGTCACATTTCCTGTCTCCTCCATCTGTGTCAGTTAGACGAATGTAATTGTATTCATTTTCAAGATTCAGAAAGTGAGACATGAAGAAGGTTAATGACCTGAAAGTAAATCTGTAACTTTGAATTGGGATGGAGCAGAATCCAGAATGCATGATTCAACTTCAATTAATGATCTGTAAACACTGTAGTGAGAATCATTAATACCTGGCTCTTCACTGGTTGTGTAACACTGAGCCTGTATCTCACTATTGTCATTCCACAGTTTTTTTTTTTTTTCTGTGAAACAGTGAATAACAATTTGGGTGGGTTAAATGATATAATATATGCAAAGTACCAAACTCAGTGCCTAGAACCCAGTGAACACTCCATTAATACTAGAATTATTTATTTACTTGTTCTTTAAATCATTGTTTTGAGAATAAAGATTAATATTAGTAAAATGTTTTCACATTCCTTTCCATTTTTATCATTCCAAAGCATTGTCCATTTATATTTGAGAAGGATTTCTGGAACAGAGTTTTAAAGCATTCTGGCTTTTCAGCCCACAGCAATTTTAATCTCATGGAAATTACAAACTTACACTAATTGTATAAGATCTAAGTAAAAATCTCAAGTGACCCAGGGGCCATAGGTCTCTCCAATTCTCCTTATCATCCTGGGACTTATTTGGCCCGGGCTTGGACATAATCTCCCATAGATGCCTCACAAACTGAGAAATCAATAAAAGAATCCGTAGCAGCTCATGGTACAAGAGGCAAAGTCACAGAATCTACATATTAAATTATGCTGCTACCCCACTTTATTCAAAAAACTTCTGAGGTTTTTTTTTTTTATTATCAAGATTTAAGTCTCAGGATTTAGGACTTACCCTGTTTTCTTGAATGTGGCTTATTTGCCATAGATTAGAGATGATGAAAGGGATCTTTTATCATGGTTGAAGGCAACTGCTTCCTACAATTGAGAAAATTGAATCCCAGGGATATTACTGACTTTCTTAATCTCTACACCGAGTCATGTGCTTCTATGTAATGAAGTAAGAGTAGAAGACTAATAAGGTCACTCCGAATGACAGATAATTTTGTTACAACTTTATTGAGGTGTAATTGGCATATAATAAATGGGATATATCTACAAGTTATATTATGATAAGTTTTTACATATGTGTATACTCATGAAATCATTACTACAATCAAAATTATCAACATATTTATCAACCCCCAAACATTTTTCATGCACATTTGTAATCTTCCCTTCCTGTTCTTGCTCCCTGCCACCCCAATCCCTGTCATTCCAAGGCAACCACTGATCTGCCTTCTATTACTATTGTTTAATTTGCATTTTCTAAATTTTTTATTACTAAAAGTACATACTATCTCTATTTTGTATGGCTTCTTTCACTTCAAAAAAACATATTTTGAGACATAGCCTTGTTTGTACATGTGTCAACACTTTTGCCTTTTTATTGCTAAGAAGTACTTCATTCTATGACTATACCACAATTTGTTTATTCATTTACCTGGTGGACAGGTGGTATTAGTGGACATTAGGGTTCTTTCCAACTTGGTGCTATTAAAAATAAAGCGGTTATGAGCATGGTGTAAAGTATTTCAGTGTACATTTGCTTTTGTTTTCCTTGGTTAAATACCTAGGAGTGGGTGAAATGGTTGAGTTGTATGGTAATATGTGTTTAATTTTTAAGAAACTACTAATATCCAGAGTAGTTATACCATTTTATATTTCTACCAGCAGTTTATGAAAGTTCCAGTTGCTTCACATTTGCATTACAGTTTTAATTTATGTTTCACTAGTGAGAAATGATATTGAGCATATTTTAATGTGTTTGTTTGCCATCTATACACATCTTTGATGAAGTGTCTGTTAAAATCTTTTGCCCATTTATTGTTGTGTTATTTATATTCTTATTACTGACTTGTAAGAATGCTTTACATATTCTGAATAGAAGTTATTTGTCAGAAACGTTTCTTGCTTTATCACACTGGCAAGAATATCTAGTACACTGCTAAACAGAAGTGGTGAGACCAGACATCCTTACCTTGTTGCTGACCTTAGGAATATATCTTTCACCACCAATGTGATGTCCTTTAGTAGGCTGTGAAAATTCTCTTACATTTATTTAGTGCAAGACTTCTTTTACTAGGACATAATTCCTTTGGTACCACAGGAAACAGCTCAGCTATGATATTTACCTTTCCCCACTTCTACTTATGTACATAGAACTCTTATGTACAAAAGTAGAAGATGGAGTTTTGGATTCAAGCTCTACTGACCATACTGAAATCACATTTTTTCTTCTAAGAGCAATGACAAATATTGGCATATGTGTCTGTATTCTCCTTTCTATGCTTATGGCAGAAATTAATAGTTGATCACAGCATTCTTTTCCAGGGAACCCAAATGCAGACACAGAAACTAGGTCATCACAGGGTCCAGGCAGCCTCTACAGTTAGCATTTGTGAGGAATATTTTCTATCTCTGAACTGCAATATTTCCACCTGAAAAAAAACGAGAAAAAAATATTCAATTTTGTGACAGATACAGATGTAGGTATATCATTTGGTATCTGGATATGGTCAGGAAGCAGCTGTAGAGAATCATCTTCAGCTTTGAGAGATTTTTCATACCTATTTCTCCAAATAACCTTGTGGAGAGAGTGGGGATTTGGGGAAACCAGATCATTTACAACACTGTAGAACCATTGGATGGTCCAGAAGAAAGTCTCCTTTGAAATCATCTAACTCGGGAGTTTTCAGACTTTAAATGTTCTTAGCTTTAGAATATTTTCTCTTAAAAAATTGCCAAAAAAATTCAATATATAAGTGCAATGTTTATGTCTCTGCTAAATTCATAGGCTGAAATCCTCACAGCCAAAGGGATAATATTAGAAGGTGGAGCCTTTGGGAAGTAATTAGTTCGTGAAGGTAGAGCCCTAGTGAATGAGATTGATGCCTTTATAAAAGCACCCCCAGAAAGCTCTCAGTCTCTTTCTGCCACGTGAAGATACAATGAGAAGTCAGCAGTCTGCAACCTGGAAGGGGGCCTTCCCCAGAACCAACCATACTAGCACAATGATCTTGGACTTCCAGACTCCAGAACTGTGAGAAATACACTTTGGTTGTTTATAAGCCACCAAGACCATGGTACTTTGTCATAGCAGCTCAAACTAAGACAGTAAGAAGGTAAAAGTAGAACAGTTGTAATCTCCCCATAGTCCACTCCTTCGTGCCTTGAAAGCTCCTGAGCTATCTCATTGAAAAATGCTAAGGCTTCATTAAGCAATGTTTCAAAACCACAAATTTGTCCAGCCTCCACTTAATGAATGTTGAAATATAAGGAGTGATATAAAGTGCCTAAGGGACTTGAAGACAGATTATTTGATCACAGTCTGATATTTTCTTCTATACCATATGCATGCACAGAACACATATACATTATATACATGTGAGTCATTAATGATAAGAAGAAGAATAACTACAAAGCCACACAATATTTTACAAAACACACTGTCACTAATGATATCACTTGGCATCCATAACACCTTCGTTTCCAAAGTGGGAACTGAGGCTCAAAGAGAAGTAACTCACCCAAGGCCACAGAGCTGATATGTTGTTAGGTTGGGACTCAAGCACAACTCTATTCTTAGGTGAATGTATAAATATATACACCTACTATGTACCCACAAAATTTAAGAATAAAAAATAAATAATACAATAAAATAAAAAATCTCTCCAGGTGGTACTAGTGTGCAGCTAAAATTGTGAAACACTGGCCTACAGAATAGAATCCTACCTCCTTCATATAGCACACAAAGCCTCTGTGATAGCTCCAGGTCCACCTCTCCAATCTTACCCTCTGCTGCTTGGCACCCGACACTTTGCACTCCAGGATCATAATGGTAGAAGTTTATTGAACGTAATACATTATTCCACTCCTTTTCACATTATATTCCTTCTCTCTTTTCATATATCTAATGAAGTCCTAGTCATCCTTCAAGACCCTGCTCAAGTAGTGACTCTTAGGTGAAGATTTCCCTGACCTCTTTAAACAGAGTTTATGGCTCATTCCTCTGGTTCTACTTTACCATGTACACTATTCTATTACTGTGTTTATAATAGTGACTCACTTAATTATCTCCCTTAGTGAACTTGGCAGAGCAATGTCTTGCTCATATTTTTTGCATAATGGGTGTGGAGTTTTTTCTGTCTACCACCACCAGTCATTTTCTGCCTTTTTGACTCAGTACGAATTTTCCTGATGTTGTGGGATCATTATATCTTTCATATATGAAGGAATCAGGAACCTTGCTTAAGGGCATCCTCCCCTGCATATTATCTGTAACAGAATTGCAGGGACTGTCAGCAAAAGCAAGTTAAGTCAGCAATCTACAGATTGCCACAGCGTGAGTTTCTGGTAGTTGATCAATTAAACCACATGTATTTATTATGTGTCTGTTTTATGCTTGGCACTATGCTTGACATCTCAGCATTACAACACCAGGTAATCTCTACCTAAAGTTACTCACTCTCTAGTTTTCCATGTTGACTCATATGAAAGACCTGAAGTATATCCAGCATATTTGCAACTTAACTGAGAAGTAGAGAGCTATACCCTAACATTCTTAAAATGTGAAGAATGAGCAATAAGCCATTGTATGGTTTGTTTACAGGGGTCTTTTTAAACTCCTGGTGGATGTTTACAGTTCCTCCATTACAGTCTCAGCTGGTTAGTGTAAGATTTTGAACCCTGTTAAAATGCAATAACCTTGGAAAGGAAAACAGTAAGTTGTTGCTAGTTAATTTTGCTTCCCTGTTAAAGAAATGCCTAGGAGTAGATTTTTAGGAAGACAAAGGATAAGAGCAAGAAGAGATGTCAGAAAGAGGCATTAGCAAGTAGGTAAAAAGTTAAAAAATGAAATACTAGGAAAATGAATGATTCTACAAGATTTAGATAAAATATTGTGGTATATTGTGTGGATGAGTAAAATTAAAGTAAATTTGTATGTAAGAATAGAAAATATTAAAATCTGGCTATTTCTAATAATTTTCAAAAATTTCTGTACTAACATAAAAATTTAAGTATGTGCTAGAATGAACAAATCAAAAGGTTATTGATGATAAAGCCACTATGTCAGAGATAACCAAAATATCCAATAATAGGGATAGTTTAATAAAATAAATTATAGTATTTGTAAGCATTGAACTTCTACACAACTATTATAAATAATGATCTAGAACAGTATATAATTTCTTAAGATGTTATAGATTAGGAAAGATATGCATGATGTATGAAGTGAAAAAATCAGATTATAAATACTATGTATGATCCTAGATTTTTGGGAAAAATATATGTACATACACATATATACATATGTATTTCTATGTATATACACATATATACATAGAAAAATATATGTACATACACATATATACATAGAAAAAAAGATCTAACCACAGTGTTAACAGTGCTTATTTTTGTAGGAGTCTGGGATGGAAAAACTACAAATATTATAAGGAAGTAAAGAACTTTATGCTTATATATATCCTTTAATTTTGTTTTAAACTACAATTTTAAAATTATTATAAACTTTAAAGGAAGTCTAGGCAAGTTATAAAATTATAGTGCATTCTGTCATATCACATGGATTATTAATTATAAGAGAACGTGAGGGAAATACTGAGTGTTTGACTAAGAGTCCCGGTGAGGGTTCTGCTAAGAGAAGTGACAAAGTTAGCTGAAGGATCACTATTTGCAAGATCCTGCTTATATGGCAAGGGCAAACAGACAAACCCAAAGCATCCACATAATTAAAAATAATATTTAAAGTCAGATAAGATTTGCAAGGTAGACAAACTTTTCCATTCATAGAAATAAACACCTGTTACAAGAATGAAAATTCAGGAACACAGGACCACTGAAGATACAAGGAAGAAATGGTGCCAAATGCCAAAACAGATAATATACAAATGTGGGAAAGATTGTATATGTAAGTGAAATTACATGTGCCCTGCATGTTTCTGCTTCTAAGTCTGGGAAAATTATCTATCCTAGGCACACTGTTAATAGAAACCATAAAAACTAGCTGTAAATTAAAAAAAAAAAAAAAAAAAAAAAAAAGATGTTGGCTGGGCACGGTGGCTCACGCCTGTAATCCCACCACTTTAGGAGGCCGAGGTGGGTGGATCAACTGACATCAGGAGTTCGAGACCAGTCTGGCCAACATGGTGAAACCCAGTCTTTACTAAAAATACAAAACAATTAGCCAGGCGTGGTGGCACACACCTGTAATCCCAACTAATCAGGAGGCTGAGGCAGGAGAATCGCTGGAACCCGGGAGGCAGAGGTTGCAGTGAACTGAGATCGCACCATTGCACTCAAGCTTGGGCAACAAGAGTGAAACTCCGTCTCAAAAAAAAAAAAGAAGAAGAAGTTGCATAGGAACATGTATTTATGACATTTAGTCAGTTTACAATTCACCATATCTATCTGTACTTATCTTATTTCTTCCCCCTCTTTGAACTCTAAGGATCAGATATTGGGAACTTGTTCTATTTTCTCCAGTAATTAATTCAAGGAAACAATAGATTGAAAATTAAAATCTCCTTACATAGTTCTTGGATCCTTATTTCTCTAGTAAGCTTAGTGACTACCAATGGCATTGAAAAACACAAGTCTAACTTTTCTACTAACTTCTAAAACCCCTGCTGCAAATAGAATCAAAATTAACAAAGGAAACATCTCAAAAACAATACAAAGACCTCTGTGGTGCATTAACACTAGTAGGAATTTAAATGCCACATGCAAATATCAAATGACATTTACAAGGCACATACCTTGTCTAATTCTTCTGTGAGCTAATGCAGTAATTACAGATTTATATGTTTCAACAGAATCACCATAAAGAGTATAGCAGCCAGGAATATTTCAATCAACGGGGAAAAGCCACAAAGAATTACTGAAACTGTCACCTACTCAGACATAAAGTTCACCGGGTTGATTCTGCTATTCTGACTGACTGACCCCTTTCCTCCTTGAGAATGAATGTAAAAAGTAGGGTACCTATGTAGAATAAATATCCATATTTATATCTGTATCTATGTCTTTGTCTGTATCTATGTCTTTATATATCTCTATTCTTATGTGTTTATATATATGTATATCTGTATATGGGCTTCAGACTGACATACAGAGTACCAACTCTGGGACATATCCAGATTATAACCAAAGATAACACCTGAACAAGCAAAGCCATACTCTAAAACAGTTCTGTTTAATATGCCATACTGCAATAACGGATAATGGAAATGTCCTATGCCTGCATGTGGCCATCGAGTGTGTGAAATGTGGTTACTGGGACTGAGGAACTGATTTTAAATTTTATTTAACTTTAGTTAATTTAAATTAAAACTTAAATAGCCAGGTTTGTCTGTTCACTACCATATTGGGCAGTTCAGCTCTAAAATAAGGAAACTTATGAAATGACACTGATGAAATGCAATCAAAGTGAAGAAGCTACCTTTTCTTACCAACTGCTTGCATATGAATAAGCTGAGCTTCTCTTCCTGTCTATAGAGTTGAGCCATCCACATGGATTTATGGCAGGGAAGAAAACAGGTAGAAGATAAACACTGGCTATTTGAGATGCTTAGGATTCCTTCTTGAAAATGAGGACTGTGTGTTACTTCTCTGTACATGCAGTAAATAGAGAAGTACTAGAACAGAATAGGTGATCAAGTAATGTTTATTTTTTAATATGTTGAATAAGGTTCTTGTTTATCAAAATAAACAAATCCAGGCATCTGAATTCTATAAATATACAAAAAAAAAAAATAAGCACACAGTTGACTATGCTCTACTCTAGTTCATGGTTTGCTTTAGACTAAACTTTGGCTATGTGTCTATACCCTGGAAATATTAATATATTGAAAATCACACATTTAAAACTTTATTACTATTAAGATACATAGAATGTTTTCACAATAGTATCTTTACAGATATTTGGCTTAATTTTTTCTTGGATTTCTTCCGCACCTATAGAAGAAAGGACTATATGAAAATAATGTCTCTGTATGTATAAAATTCTGAACACATGACTATTAGGTTGTTTTATTTGTGTTCTAGGTGTGATTCCAAATGCCTGTTTTATCTTATAGTTTAGGGCTGGAAAAGAAAGTTTATCTCAGTTAATTTTTATGTCCCAAAGAAAAGCTATAGATCTTTGGTCTTCATAGCCAGGAAGCTCTGAGAAACAAAATAAAAGGAATTTCTCATTTGTGGGAGACAATTCCATGGCTCTGTCATGTTTCTGCATGTCTTCAAGTGAGACAGTAACTACTTTTTGTTCTGGATTGTCTTTTCAAGGATTTGTTTTATAGCAAATAGCCTTGGAAGATAGAAATAGTGTCTCCTTCCAGAGCAAAGTACAGGCATGCCTATTGCCTATTACAAAGGTTTGGTTTCCTTATCTCCTTATGCAATGCAGGAGAGGAACTCTTGGTATGTGCAGAAATCACCTGACCCTCTTCATACTGCCCTATTGCATCTGGGGCTCAGGGAATCAGTGTGAGAAAATACAGATACTTTGGCTAATGCTATTGCTGTGAGTTATGAAGTCCTTTTTTCTCTGACCTGAGTGTCATAGATTCTTTCAGCACTCATGAAAATGTGGCAGGCAAATTGTTAACTTGCAAGTTGGCTCAATCTCAGATCCTTCATAGTTTTAGATACTTATTTGTAGCAAAAACCCTTAGAGTTTTGGTGTAACTCACTCTCCTCTTCGATTATATAACCCTGTATTGTTATTTTATTTGCCTCATTTTCTGTCTTTTAGAAACTGGAAGACAAGTCTTTCACATGGTCTAAGAATTAACAAATGATTATAAATCTTACGGCTGCAAGTTTCTACAGATTTTAAGGGACAAAACAAGTTCTGAAGTAAGCCTTGAGGCCTTTATTAGAAGATGATTAGGAGGATCCAAGAGTGAAATCAGGCAGGAAGCCAGTTGGGGAGTTACTATGGAACTAGGTCATTGTTGCAAAAACTGGAGCGAGAATCAATATGAAGCAAAGAAGATGGCTGATAGTCATAGGAGTGAGGTCTAGGGTCAATAGTAGAAACTATGCATTCCAAGTGGGGTTAGTCATGGTAGCAAAACACAAACCAGAGTGCATCAAAGGACACAATCACATGTATGAAAGGCAACCCACAGAATGGGAGAAAGTATTTGCAAATCATATTTTTGATCGCACAGTGGCTTACGCCTGTAATCCCAGCAGTTTGGGAGGCCGAGGCAGGAAGATCAGGAGTTTGAGACCAGCCTGACCAACATGGAGAAACCCCGTCTCTACTAAAAATACAAAAATAATTAGCCGGGTGTGGTGGCACATGCCTATAATTCTAGCTACTCAGGAGGCTGAGGCAGGAGAATCGCTTGAACCCAGGAGGCGACGGTTGCAGTGAGCCGAGATCACACCATTGCACTCCAGCCTGGGCGACAAAAGCGAAACTCCATCTCAAAAAAAAAAAAAAAAAAAAAAGAGAGAGAGAGGTTAATATCCATAATATATAAATAACTCATAAAACTCAACAGCAACAAAAAGAATCTGATTTTTAAAATGGGCAAAGGACTTGAATAGACATTTCTCCAAAGAAGATAGTCAAAAAGCACAAAATGACCAAAAAGCACAAAAAGATGCTCAATCTCATGAATCATGAAGCATGTGCAAACCAAAACTACAAGGAAATATCTGCCATCTTCTCACCCATTAGAATGGCTATGTTTAAAATAAAATAAAATAAAATGACAAGGCTTTGTGATGATGTGGAAAATTTGGAGCCTTTGTGAACTGTTGGTGGAAAAAGATTTAGGTTCCTTGACTCAAGAGTTCCCCTCCTGCATTGCAGGTGCAGTCATTATAGAAAATAGGATGGCAGTTCAGCAAAAAAATGAAAGTAGACTTACCATATGATCCAGAAATTCTCACTTCTGGGTATCTACCCCAAATAATTGAAGTAGGGTCTTAAAGAGATCTTTGTACACCCACATTCATGCCAGCATTAGTCACAATAGCTAAAAGGTGAAAACAACCCAGATGGCCATCAACAGATGAAAGGACACACAAAATATGGTCTATACAGACAATGGAATATTACCCTTAAAAAGAAAGGAAATTGTGATACGTGCTATAACATGGATAAACTTTGAAAACATTATAGTAAGTGACATAAACTAGTCACAGAAAGAACAAATGCTATATGATTCCACTTACGTGAGGCACATAGAGTGGTCAAATTCAGAGAGAGATGGTAGAAAGGCAGCTGTCAAGACCTGAAGGGAGGAGAGAATGGAGAGTTGATATTTAATGGGCATAGAGTTTTTAGTTTTACAAGATGAAGAGTTTTGGAAATTGGAGTTGCACAATAATGTAAATGTACTTAACATTACTGAACTATATTTTCAAAAGTTGTTAAGATGATACATAAAGTTATGTGTATCTGACTACAAAATTTTAAAGTACAAGGCAGAGAAGAGTAGAATTTGCTCAGATTGTCACAGCAGGGTACAGCTCAGGGGTTTATAACTCTGAATCTCAGGGTAAATCCCCACTTAAGTCTCTGTGGCTGTCACTTCACCTAACCACAATGGGCTCAGGAGAGATACTCTGAGTTCACTTCTTGCACAAAACTTATAGTCTGGATATCAATTAGATGCAATTTGAAAGTATTACAAACACTTTCAGCTCCTAGAACTGATAAAAGAATTCAGCAAAGTTTCCAGATACAAGATTAATGTACACAAATCAGTAGCTCTTCTATACACCAACAGCAACCAAGCAAAGAATCAAATCAATAACTCAACCCCTTTTACAATAGCTGCAAAAAATTAAAATAAAGTACTTAGGAATATACCTAACCAAGGAGGTGAAAGATCTCTACAAGGAAAACTACAGAACTCTGCTGAAAGAAATCATAGATGACACAAACAAATGGAAACACATCCCATGCTCATGGATGGGTAGAATCAATATTGTGAAAATGACCATACTGCCAAAAGCAATCTACAAATACGATGCAATCCCCATTAAAATACCACCATAATGTGGGGAAAAGAAAGAGATCAGCCTGTTACTGTGTCTATATAGAAAGAAGTAGACATAAGAGACTCCATTTTGTTCTGTATTTGAGAAGCTGTTAATCTGTGACCCTACCCCCAACCTTGTCCTTGCAAGAGACATGTGCTGTGGTAACTCAAGGTTTAATGGATTTTGGGCATGCAGGGTGTGTCTTTGTTCCTAGAAAAGCTAGGTGTTGTCCAAGGTTTATCCCCATGTGATAGGATGAAACAATGCTGCTAAAAGGTTTATCTCAAGGCACAGGATTTTCCTTTAAACTTATTCATGTCACAGAGATACTTGTTCTTATGTCTTACTGCTGATTTCCTCCCTAAAAACGATCCTATTGTCCTGCCACTACCTTATCTTTAAGATGGTAAAGATAATTATCTATAAATACTAAGGGAACTCAGAGACCGGTGCCGGCGTGGGTCCTCTGTAAGCTGAGCACCGGTCCCCTGGGCCCCCGCTTTTCTTTCTCTATACTTTGTCTCTGTGTCTTATTTCTTTTCTCAAGTCTCTTGTTCCACCTAACGAGAAACACCCACAGGTGTGGAGGGGCAGGCCACCCCTTCACATAATTCTTCACAGAATTAGAAAAAAAAATTCTAAAATTCATACGGAACCAAAAAAGAGCCTACATAGCTAAAGCAAGACAAAGCAAAAAGAACAAATTTGGAGCCATCACACTACCTGATTTTAAACTGTGCTATAAGGCCACAGTCACCAAAACAGCATGGTACTGGTATAAAAATAGGCACACAGACCAATGAAATAGGATAGAGAACCCAGAAATAAACCCAAGTACTTACAGCCAACTGATCTTCAACAAAGCAAACAAAAACATAAAGTGGAGAAAGGACACCCTTTTCAACAAATGGTGCTGGGATAATTGGCTAGACACCTGTGGGAGAATGAAACTGGTTCCTCGTCTCTCACCTTATACAAAAATCAACTCAAGATGAATTAAGAACTTAAACCTAAAACCTGAAACAATAAAAATTCTAGAGCATAACATTGGAAAAATCCTTCTAGACATTGGCTTAGGCAAGGATTTCATGACCAAGAACCCAAAAGCAAATGCAATAAAAACAAACATAAATAACTGGGACCTAATTAAACTAACGAGTTGTTGCATGGCAAAAGGAACAGTCAGCAGAGTAAACAGACAACCCACATAGTGGGAGAAAGTCTTCACAATCTATACATCTGACAAAGGACTAATATCCAGAATCTACTAAGAACTCAAACAAATCAGTAAGAAAAAGAGAATCCCATCAAAAAAGTGGGCTGAGGACACGAATAGACAATTCTCAAAAGAAGAGATACAAATGGTCAATGAACATATGAAAAAAATGCTCAATATCACTAACAATCAGGGAAATGCAAATCAAAATCACAAGGCAATACCACCTCACTCATGCAAGTATGGCCATAATCAAAAAATAAAAACGAAACAGTAGTTTTGGTGTGGGTGTGGCGAAAAGGGAACACTTCTACACCGCTGGTCGTAAAGTAAACTAGTACAGCCACTATGGAAAACAGTGTGGAGATTCCTTAAATAACTAAACACAGAACTACCATTTGATCCAGCAATCCCACTTTAGGGTATCTGCCCAGAGGAAAAGAAGTCATTATTCAAAAAATATACTTGCACATGCATGTTTATAGTGGCACAATTCACAATAGCAAAATCGTGGAACCAACCCAAATGCCCATCAATCAACGAGTGGATAAAGAAACTGTGAAATAAATAAATAAATATATATATGAATGACATAATACTATGCAGCCATAAAAGGGAATGAATTAACAGCATTTGCAGTGATCTGGATGAGATTGGAGACTATTATTCTAAGTGAAGTAACTCAGGAGTAGAAAACCAGACATCGTATGTTCTCACTGATATGTGGGAGCTAAGCTATGTGGACACAAATGCATAAGAATGATACAATGAACTTTGGGGACTTGGGGGGAAGAGTGGGAGGGGGCCAATGGATAAAAGACTATAAATAGGGTGCAGTGTATACTGTTTGGGTGATGGGGGAACCAAAATCTCACAAATAAGCAATAAAGAATTTACTCATGTAACCAAATACCACCTGTACCCCAATAACTTATGGAAAATAAAAGACAGTATTATAAACACTTTCAGATTAGTGAATCTTAAAAACAAGGTAGTTACTCCCTTTTATATTTTAAAATGATTTTTCAGTTACACAAATGGTATATAAATTTATTCCCCTCATAAAACAGCAAAACATTACTGGTGAGGCAAAAGTCCTTTGATGACTATGGCAAGAGACCTCAGGTGCCTATCCCAGTATTCATCTTCCCTTTCTGACTTAGTAATAAGCTAGAGACATGGCCAGGTAAAATAATGCAATGTTTCTCATACTTCTTTGCAGGTAAAATTCACCATCTGAATAAATTAGAACAATAAAATGTAGATGAGAATGTTATTTGACAGCATCTCAGAAACTTCCTTAAAGGGTAGCTGGCACGTGTGCTGTGTTCCTTTTTTTTTTTTTTTTTTTTTTTTTTATTTCTCTACTCTTCTCCTTAGACCTTAGAAATCATACGTGCTGACTAGCACTCTAGCACTCATATTGGGCTGTGAAAATGAGGATTATATGTTAGAAATGTCAGAGAAGAATGCTGGAAAGAGCCTGTCTTCCTATCTTTATGGAATCTTCATACTTGTACCATCTACCTCTAGACTTCCCTTTTAGAAGAAAAAAAGTCACTGTGAATTTAACTTTATGTCATAGACTTCTCAAACTAACCCTGATAGACTCTCATCTCAATTTAAATGCCCGCTTTGTACTTTCTCACCCTCATCTTAAGATAAAACTATAATCAGTTTGGTGTGTAACCTTACATACTTGTCCTGTGGATATGGGCACCCATAGAAGAAAATATATAGTATTGCTTTTTGAGGCTTTATGTTTTAATATTTTGTTCTCTTTTTTCACCAAAATGTCATTATAGTTTATATATTGTACATATTGTTCAGCTACTAACAACTTACTTAATCTTGGTTTTAATATATTCTGAAGCATATGCTTTCAGATGTAAAAATAGGATATGCGCCTGAATTCAGCTCAGAATGTTCCTTCAGGGACAACTAGCTTCACATAACAGAAGACATATGATTGCTAAAATAATAATAATAATAACCTTACAAGCAAATGTCTGGAGAACCATGGCCTCTGCTGGTAAAGCAACTTGAGAAAAGTAGTTATGTTACTTCGACATCCTAGATTTGCTAAAAGTATCTTAAGCTATTAGCTGATAGTGAATTTGCCCTGCATCAATGGAAATCAAGTTGGAAATGGAGAAAGTCCTCCAAGGGGAAAGGTCTTCTATTCTAGAAGTTTAAGTCAGAGAACTTTGCTGCTTCAAAGCAGCTGTTTAAATATTAGAATCCGATGTGCAAGTGGTGCTTGATAGGACACAACAGCAGCAAACATACATGACACTCACACACACATTTACTGTGAGGAGTGTGGAGAAGTGTGACCTCCTAATGTTTTCACAGAGGAGGCATTTCACCCAGCAAACTAATGCTTTGCATTTGATTTGTAATCTTCAGACTAAACTTGGAAATAGCTCATTGAGCCTATTTGGTGGCAAATTAAGGGTTTAACAGTCCTGATATCTTTGTTTCTTACAATGCTTCCTGTTAGAATTTCTGCAGAATTTTAAAATAATAGAAACCCATTTATTGCTAGGCTACCACAGACCCTCACACATTTCAGGTACTCAGTAACTGCCTTTTGAATAAATAAAATAATTAACTAATGATTAATTAATACAGCAGATTAGTCTTAAAATATTTTTTCATTTCTATAAAACAAAAGTATTTTTTCCTTTCCTCTGTTTTGAAATGGAAATTGAATTATATTAAATCTTAATAATCATGCTTCCCTCAAACAGTATTGATATTTGCTGTCTACACGTGGAGACTTTCTGTCATATTCAAGGAACATCAACAACTCCAATTCTCTGATTTACTCAAACTAGGCATTAATAGAAAAATATTCTCTTCATGCTAACAGAACCTTATTGGCAATTTACCTTTAGTATGGTAAAGAAACAGAGCTTCTCTGCAAATAATGAAATTATTCAACAATTTTCATAAGCCCTGAAGCTTATATGCATGTATACTAAATAAAGGTGGCTCTGACAAATGCGATTCTGTTTCTCTTTCAAGGTCTAGATTAGCTTCCACCGTTTTGCTGGCTGGCTTCCCTGGACTCACTTCTCCCTCCCTGTTCTTAAGAGTCAAGGGATGACTGCAGTATGCATTAAGGAATCCTTCCCCTGGGCTTAGCACTTTATTGTTTACAAAGTCCTTTGCCTTCACTGTTCTCCTCCTCATAACTAAAGAGGAAATTGAGGCTACCATTATAGTAGCACTAACTCTCCACCAGGCAGGTGCTAAGTGCTTTGGGCCATCATCTTATTTATGAGGCTTTAGTGTCTGAGACAGAACCTCAACTCCATCACTTTGTAGATATAATCTTGAGTAAGTTTTAAAATTTATCAAAGCTAGTCTCCCAATCTGTAAAAATGAGGATATTATGGTACAGAATACAGACTTGCCAGAAGGATAAAAGGAGACAATTCACATAAAGCAAATAACACTGTGTCTGGCACATAGGAAGCCATCCATGAAGGTTAGCTGTTACTATATTGCTCTCCATTATACAGAATAAAAACTGAGGATCAGACAAGTTACTGTGACCAAGATAACCAGCCAGTAAGTGGTGCAGTCACAACTAAAATGTGTGCTTCCTGAAACCAGAATTTAGTGAAAACCACGAATCTATCTTGCTTCATGGAGAATTAAAGTGACATACTGTCATTGTCAGCTCCTACCCAAGAGAATGTGATAAGCACCCAGTAGGTTGAAGGCTTCTGTCACAGGTAATGGAGAGCTACTGGGCAGTAGGGCATTCACTTTTACCCTGTTAACTGGGGGATTTGGGAAATGGTCTCCTGATAGGGGACTAAAGAACACGAGGAGCCACTTGATGCCTCAAGCATTTTGGTGGTCTTGTGGGTTTGAAATTTCTCAAATCTAAGCCCAACCCTACACTTCCTCCCTCTCCCTAAGCAATCTGCCCCAGGTCTCCTCTCATTCTAGGGTCTCAGCAACCAAGAACTGCTCTGCCACCTCAGGAAAGTGGCATCTGGAGAAACTAGCCCTCTGATCAGCCAACCAGCTGCCATATTCATTTATAACTGAAAAAAAAAGGACTTTATTCTCAGGTGCTGAGATGTACTCAGTCAAACCTACATCTGCCTAGCTCCAGAGCTGGCACACTTATCTATTCCACTATACCCATTTCTAAGGGGATGCGGAAGCATTAGTGCAAAGCACCTTCTTGATCATGAAGACACCACTCAGCACTTGAATTCATGATCAATAGCTGATGGCTGGGGAAGCCAAGATGTCATGAGAATGGGTTTTGAGCTCCTTGAAGCTCAAAAGCACCCATCCCAGCTAGGGAGGTGCTACCTTTATATTCTGCTTTCTTGGCAACTGACCCTGTAAATTTGTATAAAAAAAATCTTGAGAATTTTTTAAAAAAAATTTCTCAGGTTGTTATTATTTGGAATGGTTTGCCCATTCTTGCTCTTGAACTCAAACCACAATGGGTTCATTTGGGGTGGCTTTAAGTTTTGAAACTTCTCTATAGTCCAAGGCACCTCTTATTAACCCTGATAGGAAATGGAGATTCTAAGAGTTTATTTAAGTAACTTGCCAAAGTTACACAGATTATAAGAAGTACAAGCAATCATTTGAACCCAAATCTCCCTATCTCCAAACTTTCAATTTTTTCCTTCTTCCCATGAGGAACCTGCTTCCAGTTCTCACTCATTTTCTATTTCCTGTTTAATTACTCAGTCAGTATCTTCCCTAGAGAATTGCCCATTACTATTCATAACTTCTGAGGAAACCAACTCCCCTTGAATTGTTAACCTTCCTATAACTGAACTGGGGTTGCCTTTCTTTAATTGGGACTTAATTAATGGCCATCAGCCTCTCTCTCTCTCCCTGGCCATGACTCCTTTTCTTGCTAGCTCCCCTTCTCTATCACCTCTTCTTTCTACAACCCAGAGTGCTGTGCAACTGGAGTTGTGCTTCAGATTATCCCAAGTCTTCCTGGAAACTAAAGCTAGGAGGTGACAGAGCCAGGAATCAAGCCCAGGGTATCATATCTTTGGCTCAGTGCGCTAGCCTCATGGTCAGGGATGTACTTAAGATGATCCATTGATGCATGGCAAGAAATTACTAAAATGTCTATATTTTAACTTGTTTTATATTTAATGCTTGCTTTCTTTTGTTTGTTTGTTTTGAGATGGAATCTTGCCCTGTCCCCCAGGCTGGAGTGCAATGGCGTGATCCCAGTTCACTGTAACCTCCGCCTCACAGGTTGAAGGGGTTCTCCTGCCTCAGCCTCCTGAGTAGCTGAGATTGCAGGTGCCCACCACCATGCCCAGCTAATTTTTTTTTTTTTTTGTATTTTTGGTAGAGACAGGGTTTCAGCATGTTGGCCAAGCTGATCTTGAACTCCTGACCTCAAGTGATCTGCCTACCTCGGCCTCCCAAAGTGCTGGGATTACAGGCATGAGCCATCGCACCCAGCCAATGTTTTCTTTATAAAATATACACCATGTTATAGTAGTACATATATAATTTATAAATTATGCATACATTGTCATGGGTGTTACTCTTTTAATGGATAGAGATGCGGGATTTTTGAAAAGTTTGGAGACCATTCTACACTGGTGCTTCAAAAACACTATTGTGTGTGTAAATCACCCGTGAATTTTGTTAAATACAGGTTTATATTCAGTGAGTCTGATGCAGCTAAGATTGTGCATTTCTAACAAACTCCCAGGTAATATCTATATTTTGGTCTGGGGCCTATGAGTAGCAAGGCTCTCTACACTGAATTATTTTTCTCAGCTTAGTATCGATGTAGAATTTTTGCTCCTTAGTTCAGTTAAATCCAGGTTCTTGCATCACGACCAGGAAAAAATAGGCACATGGACACACTGGAGAGTGAGGAGAGTGGAATTCATTGGACAAAAAGGAAAAAAGAGAAGAAGCACTCTCAGCAAAGTGAGAGGGAGTCTTGCTAATAGGCTAGCACCTTATAGATTGAATTCCAGGCCACCACACAGGAGCTGAAGAGGCCAGGCTCCTCCTCCACTGTACAAGGTGTGAACTTCCCATGGTTCTACCACATTTTCCCAGGGCACAGGCAGGTCCCAGTCCATTGCAGGCATGTGCAGACAAGACCCTGGGCAAGTTCCCTCATCTGCACAAAATTATCTGATGTAAGCACTTGTGGGGTGGGTTGGAGATCTTCTGGGGAACCCCCCCTCATCTGCCCCCTGCATCTATCGTTCCCCCCTCTAAAGCAGTACATCTAACTGCCATGAGAATAAGAATGAGGACGAAAACTGATCTTAACAGCTTCCTGCTGATAGGGAGCACTGTTTTGGGAAAACAGCAGTCAGGGTTCCCTCTAAGCTTCATCTAAGGTTCCCTGGCAAAAGGGGCCATTGTCTGAGGCTCTGGTTGCATGAACATTTGGAGTTTGATGGCCTGAAGGCGAAAAGAGACAAACCAGATTATTAGAAAACATGTGTCAAAACAAAACAAGGTGGGATAGCTCAAAAACCTCAAAGTTTTTTACTAGTTTGGACAGGGAGAGGGAGACCAAAAACCCAACTGGTAAAAACACTTTTACCCTTTTGCTGGCATGTCAGGCTTCTGGGTTCCCTTCCCAAAAACCCAATTCTAAGCCAACTAGTTTAAGGTTTGGTGGTATAGTTTGGCTGTGTCCCCACCCAAATCTCATCTTGAATTCCCATGTGTTGTGGGAGGGACCTAGTGGGAGTTAATGGAATCATGGGGAGAGGTCTTTCCCATGCTGTTCTTGTGACAGTAAATAAGTCTCACGAGATCTGATGGTTTTTATAAAGGGGAGTTTCCCTGCACAAGCTCTTTCTCTCTGTCTGCTGTCATCCATGTAAGATGTAACTTGCTCCTCCTTGCCTTCTGCCATGATTGTGAGGCTTTCCCAGCCATGTGGAACTATAAGTCCAATAAGTCTCTTTCTTCCCAGTCTTGGCTATGTCTTTATCAGCAGTGTGAAAACAGACTAATACAGTAAATTGGTACCAGTAGAGTGGAGCATTGCTGAAAAAGTATCCAAAAATGTGGAAACAACTTTGGAACTGGGTAACTGGCAGAGGTTGGAACAGTTTGGAGGGCTCAGAAGAAGACAGGAAAATGTGGGAAAGTATGGAACTTCCTAGAGACTTGTTGAATGGCTTTGATTAAAATTCTGATAGTGATATGAACAATAAAATCCAAGCTGAGGTGATCTCAAGTGGAGATGCAGAACTTATTGGGAACTGGAGCAAAGGTGACTCTTGTTATGTTTTAGCACAGAGACTGGTGGCATTTTGCCCCTGTCCTAGAGATTTGTGAAACTTTAAACTTGAGAGAGGTGGTTTAGGGTATCTGGTGGAAGAAATTTCTAAGCAGCAAAGCATTCAATATGTGAATTGGGTGCTGTTAAAGGCATTTAGTTTTAAAAGGGAAGCAGGGCATAAAAATTCAGAAAATTTGCAGCCTGACAATGTGATAGAAAATAAAATCCCATTTTCTGAGGATAAACTCAACCTAGCTGCAGAAATTTGAATAAGAGGAAATGAATGTTAATCCTGGAGACAATGGGGAAAATATCTCCAGATCATGCCAGAGGTCTCTGTGGCAGCCCCTTCCATCACAGGCCCAGAGGTGTAGGAGGAAAAAATGGTTTCCTGGGCCAGGCCTAGGGCGCCCCTGCTCTGTGCAACTTAGGGACTTAGTACACTGTGTCCCAGCTGCTCCAGCCATGGCTAAAAGGGGCTAACATACAGCTTGGGCTGTTGCATCAGAGGGTGTAAGCAAGCCCCAAGCCTTGGAAGCTTCCACGTGATGTTGGGCCTGAAGGTGCACTGAAGTCAAGAATTGAGGTTTGGGAACCTCTACCTAGATTTCAGAGGATGTGTGGAAACACCTAGATTCCCAGGCAGAAGTTTGCTCCAGGTATGGGGCCCTACTGGAGAACCTCTGCCAGGGCAGTGTGGAAGAGAAAAGTGAGGTCAGATCCCCATACAGGGTCCTTACTGGAGCACCACCTAGTGAAGCTGTGAGAAGAGGGCCACCATCTTCCAGACCCCCAGAATAGTAGATCCACTGACAGCTTGCACCGTGCACCTAGAAAGGCTGCAGAAACTCACTGCCAGTCTATGAAAGAAGCCAGGAGGGGAGCTACACCCTGCAAAGCCACAGGACAGGGGTAGAGCTGCCCAGGTCTATGGGAACCCACCTCTTGCATCAGCATGAACTGGATATGAGACATAGAGTCAAAGGAGATCATTTTGGAGCTTTAATATTTGACTGCCCTGCTGGATTTTGGACTTGCATGGGGCCTGTAACCCCTTTGTTTTGGCCAATTTCTCCCATTTGAAACAGCTGTATTTACCCAATGCCTGTACCCCCATTGTATCCAGGAAGTAACTAACTTGCTTTTGATTTTACAGGCTCGTAGACAGAAAGGACTTGCCTTGTCTTGGATGAGACTTTGGACTTTGGACTTTTGAGTTAATGCTGAAATGAGTTAAGGCTTTGGGGGACTGTTGGAAAGGCATGATTGATTTTAAAATTTGAGGACATTAGATTTGGGAGGGGCCAGGGACAGAATGATATGATTTTGCTGGGTCCCCACCCAAATGTCATCTTTAATTCCCATGTGTTGTAGGAGGGACCTGGTGGGAGGTAATTGAATCATGGGGTCAGGTCTTTTCCGTGCTGTTCTCATGATAGTAAATAATCTCACAAGATCTGATAGTTTTATAAGGGGGAATTTCCCTGCGTAAGCTCTCTCTGCCTGCTGCCATCCATGTAAGATGTGACTTGCTCATCCTTGCCTTCTGCCATGACTGTGAGGCTTCCCCAGCCATGTGGAACTGTAAGTCTGTTAAACCTCTTTTTATTTCCAGTCTTGAGTATGTCTTTATCAGCAGCATGAAAGCAGACTACAGCATTTGGGAAATTAACTTTTCCCAGTTTGGAGGATGTATCTGAGGGAGTGTCCCATAGTATGGAGACACAATTACAAATCAGTGAAGAGAAGACAAAGGAGGAAAAAGAAAAAAAGAAGGCATTTTTTTCCAAAGGAGTTCCAGGCTTCAGGATGCATTTGAAAGGGGTACAGGCTGAAGATGGATGGCTACTCATCTAGAAAGAGGGGAGCAAGGCATCCTAGGTTCCCTTCTCTTCCTAGCAAATACCTGGGGTATGTGAGGGAGAGAAAATGAGGCATTCATCTTTCTTTATTCTGTTCTTATATCCCCAAGTACTGGTGACCATGACAAGGTGCCACCCATGGGTGTCATCAGAGCAGCTGTCACCCACGTTAACAGGGGATCTAGGGGATGGGAGTATCTGCTTATGCGCATATGCCCTATCTTCCCTGCTGTCAGTAGCCTTCAAATTCCCTAGACCTCATTTATGCCATGGATACTAGCATGACTTTTATCCATGAAATGGGAAGCTTGGCTTAATTGGCAGGAGTTAGTCATGTTTACCTGTGCTGTGCCTTTTAGTTTCTGTTATCATCTGTCTCTGGATCCCTCAGATCCAGTTTTCTTTCCTAGGGCTTTGATCCAAAGCTTGGAATTGAGTTTGGAATCTAAAATGTGTCTCGGGGGGTTGCATGGACTTCTTATTGTAAGCCAAATGCTAAGGTGAAGCTATGGAATTGAGTCCTCCTACAACAAAGGAGAGAAAAGGATGTTTTGTGACATGCCCAGATAACTGGGGGCTATAGAAATGCTTGCCAAGATTTGGGTTCATGTGGCTTGAGTTTGGTTAGCTCCTTTGGTCTTACTTCCCCACAAAGGAAACCTCCAGGTAATGGACACCCTATCTATTCCCATCACCTGGCAGTATTTGTAGGATAATTGCTCAGAACTACAATATTGATCCAGATTTTTACATTACCCATCCCTTTTGTTTCTTCTAAGCTGCAGTGGGAAACTGCTGATTGGTTAGCAGGATTAAGCAGGGTTAGCCTAAAATGTAGGCAAAAACTTAAAAACAACAAATGAGTCTAGAATTTTTTTTTGAGACAAGAGTTTCGCTCTTGTTGCTGGAGTGCAATAGCATGATCTTAGCTCACTGCGACCACTGCCTCCTGGGTTCAAGTCTCCTGCCTCAGCCTCCCAAGTAGCTAGGATTACAGGCGTGCACCACCACACCTGGCTAATTTTGTATTTTTAGTAGAGAAGGGATTTCTCCATGTTGGTCAGGCTGGTCTCAAACTCCCAACCTCAGGTGATCTGCCTGCCTCAGCTTCCCTAAGTGCTGGGATTACAGGCATGAGCCACTGCACTCGGCCAAGTCTAGAAGTTAATGACAAATGTATGATAAGTTTTAAAACATAATTTCTCTCTCTCCAGTCCTCATTTTTGTTGAAAACAAATCATGATAGGACTGAGTCATTTGCAAAATATTTTTTAGTCTTATAGTTGGCCCGATTATTTACATAAAGTACAGTAAGAATATTTTTTTCTATGTAGACTTTTTAGATTGGCTTTGATGGAACTCTGTTTCACAAGGAATATCAGATAGAACTTTCTAAAGCCAAGCCCAGTCATGGGTTTCTACCCTCAAATGCCTGTGAGTTGGGTAAACTCCTCTCTAGAGGTCCCAAGAGCATGAGATTCCTGGGCCTGTTATAAAGTGACATTCTTTACTCATTGCAGGTTGGAAACCCTGTACAGGGACTGTGTAGACCAGGTATGAGGATAGCTTTCCCAAGGGGTTTTTACTGGCTCTGCAGGTTGAGCTTGACTTCTTAAAGGTAAGCATACCCTTCCAGTCAAAGCCTTGGTAAAATAAACATTTTCTCCAATTGCATCCTGTTGCAAAAGAAAATTGATTCTTATTACACTGAGGCAAACAACTATAGTGCCATAAGTTAACAATACTCACAACTAGTTTTCAAATTCTGGAGAAGCCAGGCAGAGAGAGAGAGAGAGAGAGAGAGAGAGAAATATGCTCCAAATTTTGTTCACAGATATATACCTTACTCAATTGTAAAGACTGTAAATAGCTCAAAATAAGATTCCTTGAATGTGAAAAACAAACAAGGATCAGCTATGTTCCAAGCAAAAGTCAAATTAATTACTTTAGTTTTCTATTAGTTCAGTCCATTCAGTTAATTCTTGTTTTGCTTGATATTTGTGAACATTTTAGCTCTTCATGAGTCCTGTATGTTTTTCCATTATTCCAATGTCACAATCTCCAAACTTATCATAAACCTGCATTTGAGAGCACTGTTAAAGTTCTGTAGCTGATTGTAAACCATCGTTTGAAGAGGATCAGAACAACAATTGTCTATGAATAACAAAATCTCCAGGGTAGTTACAGTCAAAAACACGATTGACAAAGAAATTTGGTTATCTCCATGGTTTACAATAGTTGAAAATAACAACCTTAATTGTGATTGATAGTGTATACTCAGACATTAGAATTTTAGAAATCCCATATAATTTTGAAACATATGTTAATATTCCCTAAAATATAACATGAAGACAATTAAACATCATTTTGACAATCCCATCTGCCTAAACATGTTAAATAATACTGTTTAACTCTCTTCCAGATGTTTCAGGGGCCCTCTGTAGTATCCAAAGCCAGGTGTCAGGAAAGATGATTTTGAAACTGAAGTTTCATTTGGGGATGCCTGTTAAATATATTAGAGGTTTAAAACACTTGATGTTATGAACTAGAATTCCAGATTACCATAAGTTATTTATTTTACCAAAATGATGACTCTGAAATTTTAAAAAAGCAAAATCTTTTATAACCTTTTACAAATTTTGCCAAAGAGCAGATTAGTTCCTTAAGAGTACCTTGTTGTGCTTTTATTTCAGTGCTCAATTAGCAGAAAAAAACATATAATACCTTTTTGAATTTAGTCAACATGTTCACATATGAAATTTTTCTACATGATTAATTTTTACAATCCTTTCACAACTTGTTTGAACTTTTAACTTTATCTTATCTAATTTAAAGCAATCCTTTAACTCTAGGCAGCAATTTTCATTTTGATGACATCTGCATTTTACCAATACTATTTAAGGCTATTTTCATTTCTCAAAGATTAAAGTCACATGAACTAAAAGGCACCACAGCTTTTATCTTTCCTTAGATAAATATTTGATCCAAGCACTTATCCTTCTTTAAGTTAACTAGAGCTCTTTTTTAATAGACATTACACACACAATGCATATATAACTACATAGGCAGAAAAGGATCAAATAGCTATAAGATTTTTTGTTTGCCAATCTCCTAATTGGATTATTTGCCCCTGTGTGGATAGCATTAAGAGGAAGATTAGGAAAGCATACAGTTTTGGGGGCCTAATAAAGAGGTACAACCAGAAGACAAAACATTTTGAGAGGGATTCATCAGACTCCAATTCCTAGGGCTCCATGAGGAAAACAAAGGTTACTCCCCTCTCGTGCCTGCATTAAGAGTGGCAAGGCAAAATAAGGAAAAATAATTCAGTTGAGTGATGAAAAACCTCTTTTCCAGAAAAATAAGATCCAAGAAGAGAAAATCATAAAGGCCTTTTAAATGTACCTACAACTTGAATATCCACTTTTAATTAAGCTGAGTGCTCTTTAAGAAAATCCTTTTAAATCACTTATTACCTGACTTTTGACATGCCAAGTGACCAATATTTCTGGCTTTCAAGCTTTACTAAAGACTCAGAGAAAGAGAAATCCAAGGTGGTTTGTGGAGGGGAAAAGAATTAACAAATGGCAAAATCATGCAGATATCAAACCAGAAAGGACTCATTCCCTAAGCCAGGATTCAACACGTCCACGATTGTAAAATGGCAGGGGCTAAAACAAAGCACTGCCATGTGGTTACAGGTCATGCTTCCAAGGACGTAAAACAAGATGGAGGCCTGCAACAAAGTTTGCTGACCATACAAAAAGACATGCAAAGCACATGATATTGGCTATACCTTAAGAACAACCTTACAAATTCTTTTTCATAATTAAAACTCTACAGAGAACATAAACAGTGATAGTTGGGGTCCTGGCCTAGTAAAACATCTTCTAAAAGGAAAGAAATCTCTTGCTTAAAAATTAACTCCTGACCTGGTGGAGAAAAGAAAGCTTAAAGTGCAGGGCTGTGCTAACTACTGACAGAGTGGAGAAAAGGGGAGAAAATAGCCTAAAGTTCAGAGTTAGAAAGATGTCTGGGGGAAGAGCCTCTTTTTTATGCAAATGGGTTCCTCCAACCTGGAGAGAAAATTAATTTGCTGTTAGATGGATCTGGACCCCTTGACTGAGGGAAGGGAAGCCTCCATGAATGTGTGGTGGGGAATGCTGGCTATCCTGGCACATGAACCTGGGTCCCTGAGCTGTCTTGTGGCCCAGGCAGCAGCTGGGGCTCCTTCTCACCCTTAATGGCCATTGGATGCCATATGCACATGCAGCAGACACAGTCATGCACCCCAGCCAGGAAGGAAGTGGGATTGGGAAGCCATCACTCACCCATCTGTCCCAAATGCATGTCTGTGGCCATTGGGGTGGGGTAGTGCACAGCTTCCTCTACCCTCAGAAGAAGCCGAGTACAAAAAGCCTCAGAAACAAGAAGGAAAAAGATCTATTGGTCTGCATTTTACTCACCTTTCCTCATGTCTCTTTGTGGGCCACCAAAATGATGCAGAATTTTTGCTCCTTAGTTCAGTTAAATCTGGGTTCTTGTATCATGACCAGAAAAAATTAGGCATGTAGACACATTGAAAGGTGAGGGGAGCAGAGTTTATTGGGTGAAAAGGAAAAAGAAAGAAAGAAAGAAAGAAAACTCTCAGCAAAGTGAGAGGGGGTCTTGCTAACAGGCTACCACCTCACAGATTGAATTCCAGGCCACCACAAATTCAGGAGCTGAGGCGGCCAGGCTCCCCACCCCCTGCACAAGGCATGAACTTCCCATGGTTCCACTCCATTCTCCGAGTGTGCAAGTAGATCCCCAGTCCATTGCAGGCATACACAGACAAGACCCTGGGCAAGTTCCCTCATCTGCAGGAAACATTTGATGTAGACACTTGTGGGGTGGGTCAGAAATTCTCTGGGGACCCCCCTTATCTGCCTCCTGCATCTGTCAGTACTATGGGGCTGCCGTAAATGTTCAATCAGTATGTGGACATTGCATGAATGAGAACAAGCAAATTAAGTCATATATAGGTCAGACGTTATTTTTACATGTTCAAAATGTTTCTTATTTGAAGAAAACCAGTACCTGCATTTTTATTATAACTGTGAAATTTCATGTGAAATTAGATTAGGTATCACATTATTTCAAATCCATCCCTATGATAAATTGGTTTGGTTTTAGCTGTCATTGAGGGTAATATTCTAGGTTGAAGAAAATAGCAACTGCTAAGTGACTAAGTAATAAATTTAATGCTTGGGTTCCCAAAGTAAATACTTCAGAGACCCCTCTTTTCTCTTTTCTTCATCCCCAGAAGCTCTCTGGGGGGTGTGTCCAGCCTAGGAAATGTACCTCTTTCCACACATTGTCCAAAGTCCACCCAATCTTTTCTAAATTCAGCATTTCTCTTTCTGGGGCTGAGCACTCAGGGAAGTAATGGATCTACTCATTGATTGGTAGCAGCTTCCTTCCATCTAGTTCTAGGGAGTGAATAGGGCTGGAGCACTGAAATTAATTGACATCTAGGCTTAACTAAAAGGGTTAGAAGGTAGCCAGAGGGCATGTCAATTACTTGCCAGTGCCAGCAGGAGGGAAGGAAGGCTGACTAGGCTCTCTGCACTGTGGATATAGTTTGGATTTTTTATGCCCAAACTCTGGGGACCCCAGAGTCACTGCAGAATGTAGGAGAGAGGAGCAAGTGTCCTGTTGCTGCAGCGGCAGATAGCCTCTTACAAAGGACTTTCTCATTTGACTTTTCTATATTTTATTTCTTAAGCTTAGCAATTTTATTTTGCAAGGAAATAATGTGTTGTTTTTAAATGACTATTTCATTCTTGGACAGGAAAGGAATTCATTTCAGTGAACCAAAATGACATTTTTGTGAATGGTCCTATTAGCGAGAGGTATTTTAAGAATCCAGAAATGGATAGTTTAGTGAACAATGAGAATAATTTTTAGGGTAGTTGTTCGTCTAAAAGCCTGGTTTTCATTTAGTCTATACTGATGTCACAGGAAAATTGAAAATAAAAGAAAATCTCTTTGGGAGAGAGAAATTCATAACAGAGAGATAATAAATATTTTCACCAAGTTTTAACCTCTTTCCCCACCCCTTGTTTTAAGTTTTTGTGTTGTCTTTATAGTTACAGACTATGTAAGAGTTCAACTACTAGACATTTTCAACAACTTTAAAGACATGTATAGATTTTGATTTTTCACCAACTCTTAATTCACATATTTTGTTTTTAAATTGTACTTACGTTAAACCTGGTCTAGTACATTTATAATATACTTTATAAGATGGATTTGTATCTTGTTCTGTATTTGATTTTCAATATTAAGCATCTCTTATTCCAACTCATTTGTTTCTCACAACTTCATTCTTCTGGATATTCAGCAAGATGTTTTGGAGTTTTTAAACTCACATTTCTTAAGTTCTTACAATGTGCAGATAAACTATCTCTTAGTTTCTCTGAGAATACAGAGGTAAATGGACCTGCCTACCCTTAAGAACTCATGCTTCAAGAGCCAAGTTTTGAAATATTTGTATAGAAAAATTTATTTCTCTTAATCATCCCTTCTCTTGTTCATGTACTTCATTTTATCTACTTCTGCATTGATTTCATTCTGTTTGTCAATTGATGGAAACTATGGCAAGAGTATGTAGACTCATCTTTACAGTGCATTTCTTACAATTAGCTTGAAAATTATACATCATGGAAGGAGCTGTGGCCCTGGATCCACATATTGGACCTCTCCTCTGAGCTGATCACTTTGTTTTAGGCCAGGGATTGGAGTGTACCTCTAATGAAGTCAGGGTTCTGAGTTCAATCCTCTTATGGGTCAGTTATCCTCAGATGACTTGAGAAGACTTCACACTCTGATCTAGTCAGATGTTCATGAATGCCTTCCATTGGCTGCAAGGGAAGTAAGTAAAAGAGTTGAAAAAATTAGCCCACATCCACTTCTACTGGTAAAAGGGTAAACCAAAGCTAAGGTTCTACAGTCAAAAGAATCACTTTTACTTAACCATGAGGCACTTTGCATAGGTTTTATGCAAATATGGTCAATGTTTTCTGGAGCCTGTGTCATGGTGGAGTCTAAGAGGAATGACAGGGAGTGGTAGGCTGCCCACATGAGAGGGAGAGAAGCCACCATGTGTGGAAATTACATAGGCAGTTGCCTCCAGTATGTGGGTCAGGGAGCATAGTGGACTGATGGCATCAGAGAATATGAGTATCCCTGCCCTGCCCTGCCTGCAGGAAAAGTATAAAAACCTTTCTTAAGACCTTTTCATTGTCAGCCTTTGGGACTGGTGGTCACTTTCTGCTGCATCCAGAGTCTTAGACTCAAGACTTTGGGGATTGCAAAACTGAAATACTAGGGGGCAGGCAGGTCTATACAAGAGTTCTTTCTGGTCCCTACTCTCTGCTTCTCTATTTCTTAACTCATCTCTCACTGTAGTATTATAGTTAGTCTGTCTATTTTGCCTTCTGAATTCTAAGTTCCCTAAGGGCAAGGACCCATAACTTCATTGTTTAACCTAGTGCTTAGCAGGCCCTCAGTAAATGTTGGATGTTGAACAGGGAATCTGGTAAGTAAAGTCTCAGTCTGCCAGAGGGTGACAGAGCTTGAAGGTCTCCACGGAAGTGATGAGGGCCGCTGGAGGGGGCCTCAGGGAAGCCCCAAGGAAAAGCACATGTTGGAGCCTTGGAGGGAGCCAGTGGCAGCAGCAATGCTGAGGAGAGTTCTGATCAGAGTGCAGGAATGTACAAGGTTCCTGTAGTGGTTTTGGAAGTTGAAATCAGCCCTGAATGAACTGAGGATCTCAGGAAACTACCATAGTAACAGCAACCAGAGTGGCAAAACAGGTTAGAGGTGGCCAAGACCCAATGGAATTATCCCCACAGGAATGAATGAAATTCACATGGCTCAAACACTAGCTGAGAAAATCAGTATACTAGGGACTTTTGCAAACAGAATCTTAAGCCATCAAGTAACCTAATATGCCAGTGTTACTACACTCACCATACAGATGAAGAAATTGAAACTCAGGAAGCTACCTGAGCACGCAGCTAGGGAATGTCAGGACTCAAATTTAAACTCAGATCATATAACTCTGAGTTCAATGATGCTTTTATGGCAACACACCTGCCTGAGCCAACCTACTTGAGCCACACTGCTTGGAACACAAGGAGGATGTCTGTCTTGGGGAACAGGGGTATTGCTTCTCAGCTTTAGAGACCTGAAGTGATATCTCATGGGTAACAGAAGCCACATATTCTCAGTATCCGGTGAGTACTGACCTCAGGGTTCCAGGTGGGGGCTCATGTGTCCAAGAACATAATACAGTCTCTGTTACTCATTGCCATGTATCAAAGAAATATTCATTATGAGTCTCTTAGAAGAAGAGTTATATTCATGTAGAGAGGACAGTAATTTTTAAATATTTATTGTAATCTAAATTTTCTATCCATTTACATTACATTATTTCTGTTAGCTAAAATGATGTATCATTCAGTTGACATTCTTTCCTTTTGAATGTTATCAATTCAGGCTTAAACTACTTAGTTTTCTATGCCAATAACATCAGCTATAGACCTTTTCATTCATGTTATATTTGCCCCTGTAGCAGAGAACAACAGTAACACCAAAAATCTTTTGTTTAAAAAAAACAGAAACATCCCTCCTGTTCATTTAAACTTTTTCTGAGCACCCACAACTGTACAAAAGTTGGGTGCTTAGAGATACAAAGAAAGAAATTAGCCTCTGTCTTCAAAAAAACTTACATGTAACTGCTTACATCGGAATTAAATACTTGCTAAGTAGAGCTACTAATAATATGGCCATGGCAGTTCAGGGAAACAATTCATCCTAACAATAATGACTCTCATTTTAGTGTAATCTTGAACCTAAAAGATGAGAAAGAGTTTAAGGGCTAGAAAGACAAGGAAAAAAATGGCTCTGCCATGTCCTTACTGTAAAGCCTTTTGCACTCTTTAGACTCTGTAGCTTAGTGGTTATAGAGTACAGACTTAACTTCCTGTATCTCAATTCCGGCTTCTGCCACTTACCTTGAACAAATCTCTGATCTCTCAGTGCTTCACTTTTCTCATCTGCAAAATGGCGATAATAGTACCTACCTTTTAAAGGCATTATGAAGAACTAAATGTCAGTGTATGCGAGAAGTATTTAAAACACTGCATGAAACATAATATTATGTAAGCCTTCACTTCTATTTTTCTCTGTGCCTCTGCTTCCTTTTATCTAAAGCCAAAATAATAATACTGACCTCATGAATTTGTTGTTTGGATTAAATGAGATCGTTCATGTTAAGTACCTAGCACATAGTAAACATTAAACATGAGTTCCCTTCCTACTTAAGATAAAAAATGCATTTTCTCAGTTTAAAACATACAATAATATACACACAAACATGGTAGCTTAAGGATTGCCTTTTTAGAAATTGCCATGGTAAAGCTTTTGAAATTTGTGAACTTGCCAGTAAAAGTTTTGGCTAATGTTTTGCTGGACAATGTATTATTTATGCCCAAGGTCCAAAAGTTATCAAGTTCCCCAAATTGACAAGGTAATTTCCATGCTAAACTCAATGAAGTTTTTGAAAAGGCTTATTTATATCATCATTTCAGAATAAAGCGATCCTATCAATGTCTATAAAGCTTTGCAATTCTCATTTCTTCCACCCACTCTGACGGCTTTAAAGTCTGTAAGCTTGTCAAGAAACTCTTGTTTTTCATTTCACTTTGGAACTCTCTAAGATAATGAATGAGAAGGCCTACATTAAAGGGCATTTGTAATAACAGTAATAAAACACTCATGCATTTGGAGATAAACCAGCTTTAAAAAATGAGTTTTGGCTGTTAACTTATTCTTTCACATTAGCATATATTTTGAACAGTGGTCCTTACAAAGGCATGCAAATGTTTTAGTGTGGGCAGTAGTTTTGTGTGTGGGGTGTGTGTGTGTGTGTGTGTGTGTGTGTGTTTAAATAGGGTATTCTGTAGAGAAGATTCATAGCAAAATTGAATGGAAGGTACAGAGATTTTCTCTGTCCCCAAATGCATACAGTCCCCCATTATTAACATTCCCCACCAGAGTGGTACATTTGCTACAACTGACTAACCTAAATTAGCACATCATTATCATGCAAAGTCCACAGTTTACATTAGAGTTCATTCTCGATGTTGTGCATTCTATGGGTTTGTACAAATGTATAATTACATGGCTCTGTCATTATAGTATCATATAGAATGGTTTCACCACCCTCAAAGTCTCCTGTGCTCTGCCTATTAATCCCTCTCACCCCACTAAGCCCTGGAAATCACTAATCTTTTACTATCTCCATAGGTTTTCTTTTTCATATAATATAATTAGAATCATACAGTATGTTGCTTTTTCATGTTGGCTTCTTTCACTTATTAATATGCATTTAAGGTTCCTCCATGTCTACTCATGGCTTTGTAACATATTTCTTTCTAGCACTGAATGATATTCCATTGTCTGGATAGACACAGTTTACTTATCCATTCAACTACTGAAAGACATCTTGGTTGCTTTCAAGTTTTGGCAATCATGAATAAAGACGCTAAAAATATCCATGTGCCAGTTTTTGTGTGGACACAAGTTTCAGTTCCTCTGGGTAAATAACAAGGAGCATAATTACTGAATCATATGGTAAAAGTATGTTTAGCTTTGTAAGACACTGCTAAACAGTCTCCAAAAATAGCTGTACCATTTTGCATTCCCACCAGTAATGAATGAGAGTGTCCTTTGAACACCACGTCCTTACCAGCATTTGGCATTGTCACTGTTCTGTATTTTGCTCCTTCTAACACATGTTTACTGATACTCATTGTTGCTTTAATTTGCTCTTCCCTGATAATATAAATAAAATACTAGCAAACCAAATTCAATAACACATCAGAAATATTATGCATCATGGTCAAGTTAGATTAATCCCTGGGGTACGAGGCTGCTTAAATATAGGCAACTCAGTCAATCCTATATACCATGTTAACAGAGTGAAAGATAAAAACCACATGAACATCTCAGTAGATGCAGAAAAATTGTTTGACAAAGCTCAACATATATTGTTGATGGAAACTTTCAATAATTTAAGTATAGAAGCAAATTTCCTTGACACAATAACATAATAAATGTCATTTATGAAAGCCCATAGCTATTATAATCAATGGGGGGAAACTGGAAGCTTTTTCTCTGAGATCCAGTAAAAGGCAAACAGATCCACTCTCACCACTTCTATTGAGCATGCTACTTGAAGTACATTCATCTAAAAGAATAAAATACTTAGGAATAAATTTAACCAAGGAAGTGAAAGATCTGTAAATTGAAAACTATAAAACATTAATAAAGGAAATTGAGGAAGACACAGATAAAAGGAAAGATAACTCATTTTTATGGATTGGAAGAATAAAGATGGCTTAAATGTCCACACTACCCAAAGCAATATGCAGATTCGATACAATCTACATAAAAATTCCAATTGCATTTTTCACAGAAATAGAAAAAACAATTCTAAAAATTCTATAGAACCACAAAAGGTCCCGAATAGCAAAAGCACTACAGAAAGAAAAATAAAGTTGGAGACATTACACATCTTGATTTCAAATTATATTTCAAAGCTGTAGTAATCAAAACAGTATGGTACTAGCATAAAAGTACACACAAAGGCCAATGGAACAGAATATAAATCCCAGAAATAAACACAAACATATACAGTCAACTAATTTTTGACAAGGGTACCAAAAAGACACAATGGAGAAAGGATAGTCTCCTCAACAAGTGATGTTGGAAAACTCAATATCCACATACAAAAAAAGTAAAATTAGACCCTTACCTTACACAAAACTCAACTCAAAATTGAAGACCTAAATGTAGTACCTGAAACCATAAAACTCATAGAAGAAAGCACAGAGGAAAAGCTTTTTGACATTGGTCTTGGCTGGCAATGTCATTTGGATATTACAACAAGAGCTTAGGTAACAAAAGAAAAAATAAGTAGGACTTTGTTAAACTCAAAAGCTTCTGTAAAGCCATGGAAATAATAAACTAAATTAAAAGGCAGCCTATGCATTGGGAAATAATATTGCAAACCATAAATAAATGTGTTGAGTTTTAAAAGTTATTTTACATTTAGAATGGTGGTCTTTTATTAGATATGTTTTTGCAAATATTTTCTCCCACTCTGTGATTTGTCTTCTCATTCTCTTAAGAATGTCTTTTGCAGAGCAGAAAATGTTCATTTTAACGAAGTCCAGCTTATCAATTCTTTCATGAATGGTGCCTTTGGTATGGTATCCAAAAAGTCATCACCAAACCCAAGGTCATTTAGAAGTTTCTCCTATGTTATTTTCTAGGTTTTTATGCTTTTTACATTTTACGTGTAGGTCTGTGATCCATTCTGAGTAATTTTTGTAAAGAGTGCAAGGTTTATGTCTAAATTTGTTTTTTGTTTGTGGATGTTCACCTGTTCCGACATCTTTTCTCCATTGTATATCCTTTACTCCTTTGTCAAAAATCAGTTGATCACATTTATGTAAGTCTACTTTGGGGCTTTCTTCTGTTCCATTTAAGTCAGTCTGTCTGTCTCTATCTCTGTCTCTGTCTCTGTCTCTCTCTCTCTCTCTCTCTTTTGCCAATACAACACTGTCTTAATTACCATAACTTTATAGTAAGTCTTGAACTTGGACATTACTATAATGGATAATGTTCAACTTCAAAACTTACTATACTGTCTTACTGTTATAATGTCCTCCAACTTTGTTCTCCTTCAATATTGCATTAGCTATTCTGGGTCTTTTGCCTCTCTGCATACACTTTAAAATTAGTTTTTGGTATTCACAAAATAACTTGCTGGAATTTTGACTGAGATTGTTTTAAATCTATAAATCAAAGTGAGAAGAAATGACATCTTGACAATATTGAGTCATCCTATCCATAAGTAAGGAATATCTCTGCATTTATTTAGTTCTCTTATTTTTTATTAAAGTTTTGTAGTTTTTCCCATATAGATCTTGCGTATATTTTGTTATATTTATGCTTAAGTATTTCATTTTTGAGAAGGCTAATGTAAATGATACTGTTTTAATTTCAATTTTCATTTGCTCACTGTTGGTACATAGGAAAGAAATTTACTTTTTTATATTAACATTTTATCCTGTTACCTTGCTATAATTGCTTATTAGTTGCAGAAGGTTGTTTGGTCAATTTTTAAAATTTTATTTGTCTGCAAACAAAAATACTTCTATATTTTCCTTTCCAATTTGTGTACATTTTTATTTTCTTTTCTTGTTTTATTGCATTAGTTAGGACTTTCGGTGTGGTGTTAAAAAACAGTAGTAAGAAGAGACATCCTGGTCATTTCTTATGTTAGTGGGAAAGCTTCTGATATCTCACCAATAAGTATAATGTTAGAAGTAGGTTTTTTGCAGATGTTCTTTATCAAATTGAGTAAATTCCCATTTAGTCCTAGTTTAAGGTGAGTTTTTATCACAAATGGGTGTTGGATTTTTGTCAAATGCTTTTTTATACCATTATGTGGTTTTTCTGTTTTAGCCTGGTGGTGTAATAGATTACATTATTTGGTTTTCAACTGTTGAACCAGACTTGCATACCTGCGATAAATCCCACTTGGTCATGGTATATAATTCTTTTTATACATTGTTGGATTTTATTTGCTAATATTTTGTTGTGGACTTTTGCATCAATGTTTATGAGAGATATTGGTCTATAGCTTTCTTTTCTTGTAATGTCTTTGTATATTATGCTGGCCTCAAAGAATGACTTAGGAAGTATTCCCTCTGCTTCTGTCTTCTGAAAGAGACCAAAGAGAATGGTATAATTTCTTCACAAAATGTTTCACCACAGAGCCTATCTGAGCCTGGTACTTTCTGTTTTAGAAGATTATGAATTTCCTTAGTCAATTCAGGTTGCAATGACAAATTACCATAGACTGGGTATCTTATAATTGACAGTAATGCATTTCTCCCAATCTGGAGACTGGAAGTCCCAGATCAGGATTACAGCATGGTCAGGTTCTAGTAAAGGCCCTTTCACATTGCATATTGCTGCATCCTTGTTGTGTCCTCATATGGCAGAAAGGGGCAAGAGAGCGCTTTGGGTTCTTTCTCATAAAGGCACTGATACCATTCTTGAGGCCCCAATCTTCATGACCTAATCACCGCCCAAAGCCCCCACCTCCTAATACCAACACATTGGGGGTTGGGATTTTAACATATACATTTTGGGGGACACAAATACTTAGTCCATAACATTAATTATTGACTCAATTTCTTTAATAGATACAGGCCTATTCATATTGTCTATTTATTCTTGCATGAGTTTTGGCATATTGTGTCTTACAAGAAATTGGTTCAGTTCATATAGATTCAAATTTGTGGGCACAGAGTTGTTCATAGTGTTCCTTTACTATCATTTTAATGTCCACAAGATTTGTAGTGATGTCCCCTCTTTCATTTATGATATTAGTAATTTCTATCCTCTCTTTTTCTAACTCCAGCTAGATACTTATTGATTTTATTGATCTTTTCAAAGAACCATTTTAAGTTTTATTTGCTTTCTCTATTGATTTTCCCTTTCCAATTTTATTGATTTCTGTTTTGATTTTTATTATTTCTTCTTTTCTACTTATTATGGACTTAATTTGCTTTTCTTTTTCTAGATTCCTAAGGTGAAAAAATAGATTTTAAATATTTCTTCTTTTCTAAAATATGCATCTAATACTATAAATATGCATCTAATACTATTATATTTATATATAAATATATAAAAATGTATCTAATCCCTCTATGCCTTATTTTTACTCATTTCACAAACTTTGATAAGTTGTGCTTTCATTTTCTTTTGCCATTATTATCTTTATTATTATTCAATTCTATTGCTCTTATTCTTTGTTCCTATTTTTGTCTTCTACTTTTCTGTCTTTTTCCGTTTGATGGTTAATTGAGTATTTTTAAATGATTTTTATTTTCTCTTCTTTCTTAGCATATCAGTTATATTTTTATACATTTTTAGTGATTTGCCTTGAGTTTGACATATGCATATACAACAAATTCAAACCTGCTTTCAAATAACACTATTCCATTTCACCAGTAATGTGAGCACCTTATAATAACAACATAATCTTAATTCTTTTCTTCCATCTCTTGTGTTATTGCTGTCATTCATTTCACTTATACATAAGCATATATAGTTACCATTATTATTTTGAACAAAATATTATCTACTGGATCAGTTAAGAATAATAAAAATGAAAGTTATTATTTTACCTTCTCTAGTAAAAAGCTAAACCAACTGAAACATCAATAGCTCTTAGATTCTTAACAGAGCTGAGGTCATAGGGAAAGCTGCTTATTTAGCTTTTTACTAGTTAAGATAGAGTGGTGACTTCATTATTCTTACATGTCAGACCAAAAACTGGACGTTGGCAGTAATATTTTAAATTTTAAATCTATCTCGCCTATTTTTCTCACTCTATATTATGGTTTTTATTAAAAGAGATCAACATTTTGCTCTTCTCAAAAAGAGCATATGCTCTTTGTTTGGAGCATTTACTGCATCTGTTCCTCTCTATTTTAATACCATCTCTACCCACTGAAGGAATTCCTTACCCTTTTGCTTGCTTCTCATTCCCACTATCAAAACTTTTCTTCAGAAAGCCTTTCTTAGCAAGTTAAGTAGCATAGAGCCAGAAACCATCAGAACAAGGAGTGATCTTAGAGTCACTTAGTGGAACTACAATTCAGATGCTTAAATCTCTTCTACAACACCCCTACAAGCTATCACCAACTGCTTGCACATGCTAGTGGTGAAGAACTTACCACCACCTGTATCCAGGATGTTGAACAATACTTCTCATTAAATATAATCAAAATACTTCATTTTTCACTTCCCATTGCCACTTTAAAATGTATTTGATGGTCTTTCTCTGGCCCCTAAGTAGAAACTCTGGCAAAACCTATGCTTTGGAGGCACTTGTTAAGTAATACACAATGCTACAGTATTTTTTAAGTCACTAAAGAACATTTTCAGTTCTGTAATTAAATATGCAATTTAATATGTTAATCAACATTTCAATCTTTATACAAAGGCAAGAATGCCATCCCAATGTACCCCACTCCAGGAAAGCCCTTTATTGGGGTGAGCTGCTCCTTTCTTTAGTCTCAGACTCTTCTAATGTTGGCATACAAGAAGAGAGAAGAGGGCAATGGAGCCAAAAAGTGTTAGTTTATGGACTTAACATACAGCTATTTAAATCAAACTTTTGCAGCTTCACTTGCAAAAACCCTTTTCAAGACCTCCTCACTAATTTTCTATCTGTGATGCTTTATTCTTTTCATTAAAGAGAACCTGTCAAATACTACAAGCTTAAGAACTCAAAAAATCTGGATCTACTCATGTGTCACAGTGCTGCCGTAAGCTGGCCCCACAGTCCATGGTTCTGGCTAATGATTACAATTGGTGGTTCCCAAGTAGACAGAGTAGGTGGGTTCTTCTAAGGCTCTCCTGCTGGGCCACTCTGCAATGACTTCCAGGATGTCAGTAGCTGACACTTTGGCTGGTTGTTCTAGCTCTCACCTCAGTTTCTGATTTTTCAGTGGTCCTTTCTATTCAGACCTTCTACTAGACTCCACTCACTTTCCAGCAGAAGCTTTCTTCAGCAGAAGCTTACTGCAGATTCCATGTATGTTTTCTGGGCTTTGTGCACCTTTGACGCACCATTAGAGAAAGGGCATTTTCATCTGACGCAGGCTATTTCTTTCTTTCCACACTCCCACTAAGGCTGAGAGCCACAGCCTCTTGCTTGTGTGTCACACAACAGTTCAAGGCTCCTCTGTACTTTTAGAGTGGTCTTTTGGAAGCCCACTCCCTCTAGGCTGGATGTGAAGGAGAAACAGCTTCACCATATTCCCTTTGAAGCAGAGAAATGATAGTAGTTCCCTTTAAGGAAATCTCTCCATAAATCTTCCCCCTTCTTTAATCTTTTGATTTCTTATAGTCTCCTTGTGGGGTAATTTTCCTTCAAAAATTTGTTTCTGCCTAGAAATTCACTTTGAGATGTCCCAAGTGTTGTATTGTGGGGTCATAGTTATAATTCCAGTTTAACATCTTCTCACAGACCCAAGAAAATCCTCTCTACTTTTGGAAAGTGTTGATAATCCAAAACACTTCCTTTCAACTTCCAAAATCCCTCTTCCATGGGTAGTTATGTTCAGTTCTACACGAAACAAGGTTAACTCCTCTTCTACTCACTAGTCGTTTGCAATAGGCTGAATAGTGCAAACCACCAGTCCCACTCTCTTGAAGATATCTGCATCCTAATTTCCAGAATCTGTAAATGCTACCTTGTGGGCAAAACTGACTTTGCACATCTGATTAAGAACCTTGAGATGAGGAAATTATTCTGGGTTATCCAAGTGAGCCTTAAGTGTAATCACAAATGTCCTTATAAAGGGAGGCAGAGGGAGATTTGACTATGGAAGAGAAGAAAGTGACAGGATGATGAAAGCAGACATGGGATTTAGGGGCTTTGATGATGGAAGAAGGAGCCACAGACCAAGAAATGCTAGTGGCCACTAGAAGCTGGAAAAGGTAACACAATGGATGTTCTCCCTTTATACCCTCTAGAAGGAACCTACCTCGCCATATTAGCCCAGTAGCCTACCTTAGCCCAGTAAATCTGATTCCAGACTTCTGACCACCAGAATTCTAAGGGAATATATTTGTTTTGTTTTAAGTCAACAAGTTTGTGGTAATTTTTTAAGCAGCCATAGGAAGCTAAAACCCCGTTAGGATGGTTGAAGAGTATCATAGCTTCTGAAGATGCAGTAAAGAAGTTGTGTTGCCTAGAAGGATTGAGTTTCCTGTGAAGCAATATTCAAGCAAAAAGAAGTACATTTCACAGTTCCCCAGCATCATCCAACTTAAATAAACGTTGCTGTTCTAAAATGGTTGCTTATGAGTTTGTTTTTGTTTTTGTTTTGTTTTGTTTTTGAGGTAGGTTCCCCCAAAGAAGCTCACCAATTTGTTGTTATCCAGTCAAATTTCTACCCTGCCTACTCCTTGGCTGTTCTGAGAAAATAAAAATGAAAGAAAACAAAAATGTTAGAGGTACTAGTCCATGTCTTCACTACTGTAGAGAGTTCCAAAGTTCTCTTTGATTGAAACTTGCTTCTTTTGTTCTAAGAAGTTTAGCAGTCTGCATTACTGCCTTTTACCAAAGAGCTTTAAATAATCCCTGCCCGGTACTATTTTTGGTATCCAGGACAATAGATTATTATAGGCAAAAGAAAAAATTCAGGGCAGTCCTCCAAAAATAGGACATCTCGTTTTGAAATAAATTATCTCTTACTTGGTCCCAAGGTATCTTGCAGAGCCAAAAAAATTCCCCAGGGAAGTAAAGCAAAGACCTTGACAGCATTTTGGGCAGCAAATTTGAGTTGATTCTGTTTTGTTCATTCTATAAGTTTGGTCAATGTCCTGTGTCCATTTGCATGACTCTTACCAAGTTCCCGCAACAACTAGGTACTCTGGCAATTTCAATTTAGCACTCTTGATATGGGCTCTTATTCTCTTAGCAAAGCCCAGAATGCAAAGAAATTTCAAGTATCAGCATATATATTTTTCTACCTTGCTGTAAGGATTACATGATTTGTGTTTTAACAAATTTGTAAATTTATTTGCAAATTATTATACGATTTGCAAACAAAGACATAGGAACAACATATCTTCTCCATAACCAGCGTTATGCTAAATATTTTTGCTAGTATGAAGTTACATTTCTTTCACTCTTTGCTTTCTGTCAAAAGAATAAATTCAACTGAATTCAAGTCAGCCTACACTTATGGAGCCTGTACAGTGTGCTACCAGATGACATGCTGGACACTGATTACAAAAGGGGCACGCATATGTTCTCCTTCTTTAGGAGCTCACAGGCAGGAAAGTGACACAGACATGCAAAAGAAAACCATTCTAAAATGTGAGGATAATGTAAGTACAAGTGCAAAGAAGACAAAACTGAGGGAGCAATTCCTTCTGTTTGGGAGGGTGTTTTAAAGTAAAGAGGTGTTCAAAGTATGATTTCATAAATCACAGAGTTTATTGCCATACAATGAGTTTTTTATGATTTCACAGTGCTCAAAGAGGGGAAGAATAACGGGAACAAATCTCACAAGAATTTACTCATAAGATGAAATACATTAAACATATGGTGAGTGAGTTTCAGTTTCATTTAGAGTCCAATTATTAAAGTCTATTTGCTCCATTGAGATGAAAGCAGACCTCTGTGACTGTAAGGTCTAATTAAAGTTTTGAGGCACATCTTTCTATGAGCAGTTCATAGTGTGTTGAGGGATTGAACTGGGGCAAGGACTCCCTAGCACCTGAGGGTCTCTCTCTTCCTCTTATCCTCTAACTGAGGCTGGTGGTCCAGGAAGCTCTCACTCCTTGGAGGACATGTGGTCCATAAGGTCTACCACCTTGTTACTGTAGCCAAATTCATCATCATACCAGGCAATGAACTAGTCAAAGTGGTTGTTAGGGCAATGCCAGTCCCAGCATGGAAGGTAGAAGTGTAAGTGTCACTGTTAGAGTCTAGGAAACAATCAGGTCCTCAGTGTAGCCAGGATGCCCTTTAGGAGAATATCTAATGTCTGCTTCATCACCTTCTTTGTGTCATTGTATTTGGCAGCTTTCTCTGGACAGTCCATAGAAAGCTGGAGACACAGCTTAGGGATGGGGACACAGAAGACCATGCCACTGAGCTTTCCATTCAGCTCAGACCTTGCCCACAGCCTTGGAAGCATCAATAGAGGCAGGCATGAAGTTCTGGCTAGCCTCATGGCTGTCACAACACAGTTTCCCAGAGAGGCCATCCCAGTCTTCTTGGTGTCAGTGATGGCATGGATTGTGATCTTGAGTCTCTCCATGATGCCAAAATTGTTGTTGATGACATTGGTCAGGAGGGCTAAGCACTTGGTGGTGCAGAAGGAATTGCTGACAATCTTGAGGGAGTTGTCACACTTCTCATGGTTCATACTCATAGCACAATATGGGGACATCAGCAGAAGGGACAAAGATGATGACCCTATTGGCTCTACCCTTCATATGAAGTCAGACTTATACAAGGAAATGAAGACACCAGTAGATTCCACAACAAATTCATTACAAGAATTGCCCCATTTAATGTCAGGATCTCACTTCTAGAAGATGGAAATGGGCTTTTCATTTATAGCAACCTTTTGGCTCTCAGTCTTGGCTATGCTGTTGAACTTGTCATTGGTGGAATTGTACTAGAACAAATAGACAATGTACTTGAGGTTAACAAAGGGGTCAGTGATGGCAACTACATCCACATTGCCATCACTTCAGCTTGTGTCTCAAGGATGCTACCGCTGTCACTGTATGAGAAGATGTGACTGTCTGTCAAATGGGAAGAGCAGAGAGTCTATAAGTTTTAAAATCACATTAGGTGTTAGTTTCTTTACATGCATTACCTTTAATTCTTACAACGATTCTGTGAAGTAAGGCTTATTAATCTCCTTTTTCAAATGATGAAATAGAAATAAATGACACTAAATAATTTTTTAAGTCAATAGACCTAGAGAGAGACGAATTTGGATCTCAACTTACTCAGATTGGTTCCAGAGTTGATATGCATTTCTTCTCGTCCAGAGATTATCAAATTGGATAAAGTGCTTTGTTGGGGTTTTTTTTGGAGGGGAGGATGTGGGAAGCAAGCTCCAAAAATGAGGTGTTTTGATTGCTGTTGTCTAATTGATTACCGAGATAGTTCAGAGATTCTGAAAACACAGTTTCTTAAAATTGTCAGATGAAATTCTCTTTAGGGAACAAAACTATGATGTAACCATAAATATTTTGTTGTACTGTACCCTGGTCTGTGACCTTTGAAACAAACTTTTCACTTTTGCTGTTCACCATATGTTAAGTGTGATTGAATGTACCATTGCTGAGAGTCCGAAGGAGCCAGATAGGGGTGGGGGCAGGGCAATAACTGACAGTAAGTGAGTGAGGAAGTCACTGCCCTTTCAATTTTCTTTCAACATACTCTGACTACATGAAGGAGGAATCTTAGTTTGATGCTGTTTTTCCTTAACATCTCTCTAATACTTGACAGTCTCCCTTTTTATCAAAGTAAAAGCATATTCAAGCTGGAATCCTTCTTGTCTAGCTAACTGCTTTTGTTTATTTTCACAGTTTTCTTCTATTTATAGCAATGGATTCTGGTTTTCTCCTTATGGTAATGACACCTAGTTTCCTTTAATAACAAATATATTTGAGTTAAAGTGACTCCATTTCTTTTTAATTTTTAATTTTTGTGGGTACATAGTAGGTCTATACATTCATGGGGTACATGAGATATTTTTATAAAGGTATACTATGCATAAAAATCACATGAGGATAAAAGAGGTATTCATCACCTCAGGTGGTTATCCTTTTGTGTGTTACAAACAATCCAATTATATTCTTTTAGTTATTTAAAAATGTACAATAAATGATTGTTGACTAGTCACCCTGTTGTGCTATCAAATACTAAATTTTATTCATTATATCTAATTCTATTTTTGTACCAGTTAATCATCCCCACTCCTCACCCCTCACTACCTTTCCCAAACCCTGGTAACCATCATCCTACTATCTCCATTAATTGAATTGTTTTAATTTTTAGCTCCCACAAATAAGTGAGGGCATGTGAAGTTTATCTTTCTATTCCTGACTTATTTCACTTAACATAACGTTCTCCAGTTCTATCCATGTTGTTACAAATGACAGAATTTCATTCTTTTTATGGCTGAATACTATTCCATTGTGTATATGGACCACATTTTCTTTATCCATTTGTTTGCTGATAGACACGCCAGTTTCTTCCAAATGTTGGCTATGGTGAACAGTGCTGCAACAAACATGTGAGTACAAGATATCTCATCAATATACTGATTTCCTTTCCATTAGGTATACACCTAGCAGTGGGATTGCTGGATCGTATGGTAGCTCTATTTTCAGTTTTCTGAGAAATCTCCAAACTGTTCTCCATGGTGGTTGTACTAATTTACATTCTCAACAACAGTGTACAAGCATTCCCTTTTTTTCCCACATCCTCACCAGCATTTGATATTGTGCCTGTCTTTTGGATATAAGCCATTTTAACTGGGGTGAGATGATCTCATTGTAGTTTTGATTTGGATTTTTCTGATGATCAGTGATGCTGAGCACCTTTTCATATGCCTGTTTGTCATTTATAGTCTATTCAGGGCTTTTGCTCATTTTAAAAATCAGATTGTTAGATCTTTTTCCTATTGAGTTAGCTGAATTCCTTGTATATTCTGGTTATTAATCCCTTGTCAGATGGGTAGTTTGCAAATATTTTCACCCATTCTGTGGTTTGTCTCTTCACTTTGTTGATTGTTTCCTATGCTATGCAGAAGGTTTTTAACTTGATGTGATCTCATTCATTCATTTTTGTTTCGGTTGCCTGTGCTTGTGCAGTATTATTAAAGAAATCATTGCTCAGTTCAATGTCCTGGAGAGTTTCCCTAATGTTTTAATAGTTTCATGGTTTAAGGGTTTAGATTTAAGTATTTAATCCATTTTGATTTTATTTTTGTACCTGGCAAGAGATAAGGATCTGGTTTTATTCTTTGGCATACAGATATCCTGTTTTCCCAGCACCATTTATTGAATAGACTGTCCTTTCCCCAGTGTATGCTTTTGGAAGCTGTGTTAAAAATGAGTTTGCTATAGGTATATGGATTTGTTTCTGGGCTTTCTATTCTTTTCCATTGGTCATTGTATCTATTTTAGGCCAGTACCATGTCATTTTGGTAACAATAGCTCTCTAGTATAATTTAAAGACAAGTAGTGTGATTACTCTAGGTTTGTTCTCTTCACTCAGGATATCTTTGGCTATTCTGAGTCTTTTGAAAGTCTATATAAATATTATGATTTTTTTTTCTATTTCTGTGAGGAATGTCATTGTTTTATTTTGACAGGGATTGCATTGAATCTATAGATTGCTTTGGGTAGCATGGACATTTAAACAATACTGATTCTTCTAATCCATGAACATGGAATATCTTTCCATTTTTTGTGTGTCCTTTTGCATGTCTTTAATTAATGTTGTATAGTTTCCATTGTAGAAATCTTTCACTTCCTTGGTTAAGTTAATTCCTATGTATTTTATTTTATTTATAGCTATTGTAAATGGGATTACTTTCTTGATGTCTTTTTCAGATTGTATGCTGTTGGCATGTAGAAATGCTTCAGATTTTTATATGTTGATTTTGTATCCTACAAATTTGCTGAATTTATTGATTCTAATTTTTTTTTAATAAAGTCTTTAGGTTTTTCCCAATCTAAGATCATATCATCTGAAAACAGGGATAATTTGACTTTTTCTCTACCAATTAGGATGCCCTTTATTTCTTTCTCTTCTCTCATTGCTCTAGCTAGGACTTCCAGTACTATATTGAATAACAATGCTGACAGCGGGCATCTTTGTTGTGTTCCAGATCTTAGAGGAAAGGCTTTCCATTTTTCCTCATTCAACGTGATACCAGCTGTGGGTCTGTTATGTTTGGTTTCTGTTGTGTTGAGGTATGTTTCGTCTATACTCAGTATTTTTAGGGTTCTTATTATGAAGGGATGTTGAATTTTATCAAATGCTTTTTCAGCATTAGAAATGATCATATGGTTTCTGTCCTTCATTCCATGGGTGTGATGTATTATATTAATTGACTTGCATATGTTGAATTATCCTTGCATTTCTTGGATAAATCCCACCTGGTCATGATGAATGAACTTTTTAATGTGTTCTTGAATTCAGTTCGCGATTATTTTATTGGGAATTTTGCATCAATGTTCAACAGGAACATTGGCCTGTAGTTTTCATTTTTTGATGTGTCTTTTCTGGTTTTGGCATCAGGGTAATATTGGCCTTGTAGAATCAGTTTAGAAGTATTACTTCCTCCTCTGTATTTTCAGAATCATTTGAATGGGATTGGTATTAGTTCTTTAAATGTTTGGTAAAGTTCAACAGTGAAGCATTAGGTCTCAGATTTTTGCTGGGAGACATTTTATTACTGTATCAATATCATTACTTGTTATTTGTCTGTTCAGGCTTTGGATTCTTCATGGTTCAACCTTAGTAGGTTGTAAGTGTCTAGGAATTTATCCATTTCTTCTAGGTTTTCCAATTTATTTGCAGATAGTTGCTAATAGTAGCCTCTAATGATTCTTTGATTTTCTGTGGAATTGGTTGTAATGTCTTCTTTTTCACCTCTGATTTTGTTTACTTGGGTCTTCTCTCTTTTCTTAGTCTGGTTAAAGGTTTGTTGATGATCTTGTTTATCTTTTCAAAAAAACTAACTTTTCATTTTGCTGATCTTTTGTATTTTTAAAATTTCAATTTCACTTATTTCTGAACTGCTCTTTATTGTTTGTTATCTTCCACTAATTTTAGGTTTGGTTTGCTCTTGCTTTTGTAGTTCCTTAACATGCATTCTTAAGTTATTTGAAGTCTTTTTACTATTTTGATGTAGGTACTTACAGCTATAAACTTTCTTCTTAGTAGTGCTTTCGAAGTATCCCATAAATTTTGGTATGTTATGTTTCTATTTTCATTTGTCTCAAGAAGTTTTTAATTTCCTTCCTTATTTCTTCATAGATCCACTGGTCATTCAGGAGCATATTGTTTAATTTCTAAACTTCGTTTAGAAACTTTGTTTCTAAAGTTTCCAAATTTTCTCTCTTTATTAATGTTTAGTTTTATTCAATTGTGGTCAGAGAAGATATTTGCTATTATTTCAATTTTTTTGAATGTTTTAAGACTCATTTTGTGACATAACATATGGTCTATCCTTGAGAATGATTAATGTGCTGAGGAGAAGAATATGTATTCTGCAACCATTGGATGAACTGTTCTGTAAATATCTATTAGATCCATTAGGTCTATAGTGCAGAATAAGCCCGATATTTCTTTGTTGATTTTCTGTCTGAATGATCTATCCAGTGCTGGAAGTAGGATGTTGAAGTCTCCAGCTATTATTGTACTGGAGTCTCTCTCTCTTTCTCTCTTTTCTTTTTCTCTAGCTCTAATAATATTTGCTTTATAAATCTGGGTGCTCAAATATTACATGCATATATGTTTAAATTGTTGTGCCTTCTTGCTGAATTAACTCCTTTATCATTATATAATGTCCTTCATTGTCTCTGTTTATAGTTTTTATGTTAAAATCTATTTTGTCTGATGTAAGTATAGCTACTCCTGCTCTTTTTTTGGTTTCCATTTGCATAGAATATCTATTTCCATCCTTTTATGTTCAGTCCATGTGTGTCTTTATAAGTAAAATCTGTTTCTTACAGGCCACACAGATCACTGGGTCTTGTTTTTATTTTTTTTTTTATTCATTCAGTCACTATGTCTTTCAGGAGTTTAGTCCATTTACATTCAAAATTATTACTGATAAATAAGGACTTACCCCTGCCATTGTGTTATTTGTTTTCTGGTTGTTTTGTGGTCTTCTATTCCTTTTTTCTTCTCCTTCTATCAGGTGATTTTCTCTGATGATATGTTTCAATTGTTGCTTTTTATTTTTTTGTGTATCTGTTGTATGATTTTTTTTTATTTGAGGTTACCATGAAGCTTGCAAATTCTGTCTTATAACTCATATTAAACTGATGTCAACTTAACAGTGACTGCATAAGCAAGCTAACAAATAGGCAAAGATAAAGCTATTAAAACTCTAACTTTATCCTTCAACTTTTAAACTTTTTGTTGTTTCTATTTATATCTCATTTTACTGTCTACTTTTAAAAGTTGCTATAGTTATTATTTATGATTGGCCCATCTTTTAATCTTTCTACTTGTATTAGTCCATTCTCACACTGCTAATAAACACACACATGAGACTGGGTAATTTATAAAGGAAAGAAGTGTAATTGACTCACAGTTCAGCATGGCTGGGGAGGCCTCAGGAAATGCAATTATGGTGGGAGGGGAAGCAAGCATGTCCTTCTTTACATGGAGGCAACAAGAAGTGCTGAGCAAAGGGGGAAAAGCCCCTTACAAAACCATCAGATCACATGAGAACTCACTCACTATCATGAGAACAGCAGCATGAGGGTAACCGCCCCCATGATTCAATCACCTCTCACTGGGTCCCTTCCACAACACATGGGGATTATAGGAACTACAATTCAAGATAAGATTTGGGTGGTGGCACAGCCAAACCATCTCACTACTCAAGATATGAGTAGTTTATACACCACAATTTCAGTGTTATAATATTCCCTTTTTCAGTGTACATAGTATTACCAGTGAGTTTTATACCTTTAAATGATTTCTTATAGCTCATTAATGTATTTTTCCTTCAGATTGAAGAACTCTCTTTAGCATTTCTTGTAAGACAGGTCTGGTTTTGAAATCCTTTAGCTTTTGTTTGTCTGGGAAAGTGTTTCTTCTTCACTTTTGAAGAATATTTTCACGGGATATATTACTGCAAGTTACTTTGCTTTTCCATTCACCACTTTAAATATGTCATGTCACTCTCACCTGTCCTGTAAGGTTCCCCTGAGAAGTGGGCTGATAGATGTATTAGAGAACCATTTTGTCTCTCTCTCTCTCTTTCTGCTTTTAGAATCCTTTCTTTATCCTTGACCTTTGGGAGTTTCATTATTAAATGCCTTGAGGGAGTCTTATTTGGGTTCAATCTTCTTTGTGTTCTATAACTTTCTTGTACTTGAATATTGATATCTTTCTCTAAGTTTTGGGAAGTTTTCTGTTACTATCCCTTTGAACAAAATTTCTACTCCTATCCCTCTCTATGTCCTCTTTAAGGACAATCACTCTTAGATTTGCTCATTTGAGGCTATTTTTTAGATCTTATAGGCATGCTTTATTGTTTTTAATTCTTTCTTTTGTTTCCTTCAACTGTGTATTTTCCAATAGCCTGTCTTGAAGCTCACTATTTCTTTCTTCTGCTTGATCAGTTCTGCTATTAAAAGACCATGATGCATTCTTCAGTATGTCAATTGCATTTTTTTTTTTTTACTTCAGAGTTTCTGCTTGATTCTTTTTAATTATTTCAGTTTCTTTGTTAAAATTATCTGATAGGATTCTGAATTTCTTCCTTGTGTTATCTTAAAACTGAGTTTCCTCAAAAGAGTGGTTTTGAATTCTCTGTCTGAAAGATCACATATCTCTGTCACTCCAGGATTGGTCACTGGTGCTTATTTAATTCAATTGTTGAGGTCAGGTTTTCCTGGGTGATCTTTATGCTTGTGGATGTTCATCAGTGTCTGTTCATTGAAGAGTTAGGTATTTATTGTAGGCTTTGCAGTCTGGGCTTGTTTGTACCCTGTATTAGTCGTTTTCATACTGCTATAAAGAACTACCTAAGACTGAGTAATTTATACAGGAAAGAAATTTAATCAACTCATAGTTCAGCACAGCTGGGGAAGCCTCTGGGCACTTACAGTCACGGTGGAAGGTGAAGTTGAAGGAAGGCACTGTCTTCACAAGGTGGCAGGAAGGAGAAGTGCTGAGCGAAGGGGGAAAAGCACCTTATAAAACCATCTGATCTCATGAGAACTCACCCACTCTCAGGAGAACATCGTAGGGGAGACCGCCCCCATGATTCAATTACCTCCACCTGGTCTCTCCCTTGACACGTGGGGATTATCGGGATTACAATTCAAAATGAGATTTAAGTGGGGACACAAAGCCTGATCATACCATACCTGTCCTTCCTGGGAAGGCCTTGTAGGTATTTGAAGGGACTTGGGTGTTGTGATCTAAGTGTTTGGTCACCGCAGCCATATCTGCATTGGGGGCACTGCAAGCCTTGTAATGCTGTGGTTCTTGCAGACTCATAGAGGTACTGCCTTGATTGTCTTGGATAAAATCCTGAAGAATTCTCTGGATTACCAGACAGATACTCTTGTTTTCTTTCCTTACTTTCTCCCCCAAAAGACAGAGTCTCTGTCTGTGCTGAGCTGCCTGGAGCTGGGGGAGGGGTGACACAAGCACCCCTGTGGCCACCACCACTGGGACTTTGCTGGGTCAGACCTAAAGTCAGCACAATGGGCCTTGCCTAAGGACCACAGCAACAATTGCCTGGTTATTGCCTATGTTTACTCAAAACTCTAGGGTTCTACCATCTGCAGGTGGTGAAGCCAGTCAGGCTTGTGTCCTTCTCTTCAGGGAAGCATGTCCAGAGAAATAGTCTGGGAGTCAGAGCATGGAGTTCGAAATTTTACAAATCTACCTGGTGCTCTATTCTACTATGGCTGACCTGGCATGCAAGCTGCAAGACAAAGCCCCTCCCACTCTTACTTCCCCTTTTGTTAAGCAGAAGGATTCCATCCCCATAGTCACCACTGTCCCAGGCCCATAACATGTACTGCCTGACTATTACCAATGTTCATTCAAGGCCCAAGTTCTGCCTCTACAGTCAGCTTGTGGTGAATCATGACCTGTTATACTGTCTTCAGGGCAGTGGGGTCCCCTCTGGTCCAAGGCAGGTTCAGAAATGCTGTTCAAGAGCTACGGCCTGGAATCGGGTACCTCAGAAGCCCCTTTGGTCCTTTACCTCACTGTGGCTGAGCTGTTACCTAAGCTGCAAGACAAAGTCCTCTTTGCTCTTGCCCCTCCTCTCCTCTCCTCAAGTGGAGAGAAGAAGCCTTTCCTGAAGATGAAAGCTGCACTGGCTGGGATTGGGGGGTGGTGACATCAGCACTCCCTTGGCTGCTCTGTTTGGTGTCTCACTTGGTCATGTGCCCCCCCAGATCCACTGGCTTTGAGCCCAGTACAGCACCAGGACTTGCTCAGGAATTGCAGTTCTTGTGGCCTAGATTGCCTTTCAAGTTTATTTAGGACCCCAGAGTGCTTTGGCCCACAGTGGAAAGACTTTACAGAACTTGGGTTCTGACTGCTGGGATAGGCAATTTCCTCTAGCTAGGGCTGGTCTAAAAGCACCCTCCGTGGTGACTGGTTGAGTCCTGCCCAGTGTTGCTTTCTGCAGTAACAGGGCAGGACTGTGTTCCAATGCAAAGTCCTACAATCTATGGTTTCCCTCTGCGAAGCACAAAGATTCTTCCCCACACCACGTGGCTGCTTCCAGGGGATGGGGTAAGCAATTCAAACTGTCTTTCCTACCCTCTTCAGTGCTTTTTTCAGTGATATTAACTTAAAACCAGGTACTATGATAACTCACCTCATTTTTGGTTCTTGGGAAGGTGCTTTTTTGTGTGAATAATTGGTCAATTTGGTGGATAGTTGTTCAATTTGGTTCAATCATTATGAGGGGAGGACTATTGTAGGTGGCTTCTATTTGGCCATCTTGTTCCACCCTCCCAGTTATTCAAGTGAATCAATTTAAAGAAAGTATTAAGTAAATAATAGGTCATGTGTGTCGGGTAAACACACCTGATGGCAATAACTTAAGCATACTCTTAGAATGACCCTGTATGGCAGATGCACCTAAACGTGTGTTCTGAGCTAGGGAATATGGAAGTGGACAACCCAAAGATTCATTTCTTGTCTATGAGGAACATTTGAGCCCCCAACTTGTCCCATGGAACATGGGCCATACAGAGGATTGAGGCCCTGAGTTTTGGGTTAAATGAAGATTGCCAGGTGGAAGTAATTAAGAGGAAAGTGTCAAGTGAAAAATACCATATAACCTGCGTGCTGTTGGCAGGTGGTTGCAATTTTTCTGCCCAGCCCACCGTCATTAGACCTTGCAGTTATTTTGTCTATTCCACCACCACTGCACTGTATGAAAGGCAGATACATTGTCCAGCCTGCTGTCACTGTACTGTATGCGAGGTTGTTCTCCTGTCTAGTCCACTGCTGCTGAACTCTCTCCCCCATATATAAGCCCCTAATAAAACTACACGTCTCATTTGCTGGCTTTGGGTCTCTTCTTCAGCATCTTGAACCAGGAGTCTTCCCTATTGAAGTTAATAGAGATTCGGCACAACAACATGGTTCTCAGATATGGAAAAAATCAAGATGGTTCCCAGATGACTGAAGTTTGTAAAATTATGATTTAATCCAACCCCCTGGATTTAAAAGAAGTGTCCAATGTGAAGAGCTAGTTTTAAGCTAAAAATTGAACTAGAACCCAAGTATCCTCTATCTTAATTGTCCCCACTATAACAATCTCCCTCCCCAACTTCTGAAGCTCTTCTTCTCCTTCCCATTCTCTTCTCCCTAAAATCTTCCTTTCTACAGGCAAGTTGTTCATTTTACTGAAATTTATGTGGCACTTTTTTCTCTTGTATCCAGTTTGCAACATCAGCAGGCACATCTTAACCGAGCTGTCAGGAATCTTTTCCATCACTTAAACTCCATTAAGGTCTACATTCCACTTAGATCTACATGTTCATAACTGAAGATATTTTTAATAATGATATAAAAGTTTATAATATTAATATTTAAGTTCTCAACAGCCTTTATTCTTGATTTTAACGAGCACAACTATTCATGTCCTTTGTAGGGACATGGATGAAGCTAGAAACCATCATTCTGAGCAAACTATCACAAGGACAAAAACCAAACACCACATGTTCTCACTCATAGGTGGGAATTGAACAATGAGAACACTTGGACACAGGAAGCGGAACATCACACACCGGGGCCTGTTGTGGGGTAGGGGGAGGGGGGAGGGATAGCATTAGGAGATATACCTAGTGTAAATGACGAGTTAGTGGGTACAGCAAACCAACATGGGACAGGCATACATATGTAACAAACCTGCATGTTGTGCACATGTACCCTAGAACTTAAAGCATAATTTAAAAAAAGAAAAAAAAATTCAAAATTGCATCATAAAACAGTGTTTAATAAAATTGGTTTTACAGCTATAAAAAGAAAAAAAGCACAACTAAGTTGAAAAGATTCATTATCTAATATCAGTAGGGGCAGTAGCCAGAGCTAAATGCTGAAAGCATAAATGCAGTTGAATTTGATTAATGTCTATTAAATATCAACTATTTACCAGTCACTGTGCTCAGCTTTCAAGGTACAAGATAGATTTAATATCCTAATAGCTCTAATTTATTGTGGACATTTAATTCATTATGCCATTTAGTTCTTACAACAGCCTTCTAAGATAGAAAGCCGTTATCCATATTTTATAGATGAAAGAACTGAGATTCAGAGAGTTTAGGTAACTCATCTAGAGGCATACAGTTCATAAGGGCCAGGGTCAGAATTTTAATCTATTTGAGGCTAATCCTCATGTTTTCATGTTACAGTATTTTGCTTCTCAGAGTTCCAAACTTCAGTACCTTATAATTTAGCAAGATATGTATGTTGTTTATATGTATAAACTAACAGTCTATTTGGAAAGAAAATAATTGGGAATATAAAAAGAAAGGATACCAATTTAAAATATTCCAAATAACAAATGAATGTAATATCTTCACAAGTGGCCAGCATTCAAAATGGCATTGAAGGTGGACACATTGGAGTCCTCCTGCCTCAATCGTAAAGGAAAACTAGGGTTCAAATAAGTAAAGATTATTTGGAAGGTGTCTGAGGCAGAGAAATGGGAATGTGCAAAGGAATGGAGATTAGAAGAGAGAAGCCAGGAAATGGTGAGCTCTCCATTATGGTTAGAGCAGACAGTATATGTAAGCAGAGAGGTAGGAGCAGAAAGGTCAACAGTGGGCAGGTCATAAAGAAGTTGAATGCTAGACTTTAGGCTTAATCTAGGGGCAAAGGATCCATTAAAGGTTTTTGACAAGGGAAAATGTGTGAAAAATTGTGTTTGAACAAGACCCATCTGGCAAGAGTATTCAGGTTGAGTCAGGAGGAGAGGGAGTGAGAAGGCTGTGGCCACGAAACTGTAATAACTTTATGATGATAAAGGCCTGGACTGAGTGGCAGCCATGGAACCAAAAAGATACTTCCCTTACTACTCGATAACCACCTAGAGGTTATACAGCCATGGTCCCTTTCACGTTCGGGATCTCTAGGTCTCCTATTTTGAAAAAGCCCGTGATAAGGAGATGGGGATAGGATGAGTAGAACAGAGCCTCACCCAAGTAGCAACATCAGAGAAAAGAAGCTAAAAGTATCTTAGTAGGGTGGTTTTCAGGGCTAAGTGAAACATCAATGCAGGTGACGCTAAAGGCAATACTTCAGGTAACTAGGAGGAAAAGCTGGTGAAAATCCTCAGAATCAGAATAGGTATGAGCTACACAAAGGGGATCAAACAGTGATTGTTCCGTAACTTTCTGGAGGCCTTGCTGAAATCATGACTAAGAAAGAAACCCTTTTCAGACCTTTGAAATTCTAACTCAACATGGCATTATCTGCAGTGTGTTTACTGTGTATTGCCTGATGAGAAATAATTGTGTGGTTTGAAAATGGCTGCCTGTTCTGACATGTAACCGCTGTGTAGTAATTTGCAGTCATGTATATTTTGTGTTTGCCTTATTATTGGACTGTCCATTTAGGAGACATAATTAGGACCTAGTAAGCTATAAATAAGGTAGAGTTATACTTTCTGGCAAATTCTTTAATGTGACTGATTACCCTTGGCACAAAAACTACAGTTGCATGAGCTTCTTAAATAAAAACTGCATAATGATCTTTCCATCTGTCAAAGTCGCATAATTAAAGGCATCAGCAGCGCATAGAATTAGCACTTCAGGTTTTGTTCACAGGTTTGGACAGCATCCATCATCAGTCTGACAGATGGAATTGTTTTTTCTTTACTTCTCCATTTGCTTTCATATCTGCTGCTACATAGTCCCTATTGCGGGCCCCTTTGAAGATTGAGAATCATGGACCTTGGATAATTGACTGCAGGCAGGATCTGTTGGCTTGCTCTATAATTTATCAGCAGATGTAAGCTGAGACTCTAACTGCATGCCATTAGAGAGGGGATCAGTCTGCCCCGTTATCCCCTTGACACTGGAGAAAGCTATTATAAGGGCACATGAGGACACATGGCATTCTCTAGATGGAAAGAGGAAAGGATGATTTCTTTGCTTCTTAGTGGCATTTTCTGAGTACCTGCTAAGCACCCAGATGTTGATGTTACTACAAGAATTGCAGATGAGTCATTACTTTCACCTGCATATTCTAGTGCCAGCTCCCACATTAAATAATAATAATAATAATAACAATAATAATAATAGTTGCTAGCTTGTTGACTGCCAGGAAAAAATCCTCAAATATTTTTTCATTTTACAGATGAAGAAACTGAGACAAAGAGAGCTAAAATCTTGCCCAGAGTCACATACTTAATAACAGAACCAAAATTTTGCCCTCTGTTCAGAATAGTCTACATAATTAGAAAAATGTGGCTAAGTAGTAGGCAGGGTGATTAAGTAGGCAGAAGAATGTCCATAAGAAAGAGAGAGTGGAAAATTAATAAATCCGTTATTCAACATGAGGTGGAAATACAGGCAATCTTCCAATCAGCAGAGGGTTCTGTTCTAAAAATGTATTTGTAAATTAGTTGTTTGACATTTATTCATAAAATGAAATGTTGTCTGGGAATTGTTTCAAAATAATAGGGGGTGGTGAAGATTAATATTGGTCATAAGTTAATTGTTGAAGCTGAGTGAAGGGTACATGGGGTTTATAATACTGTTCTCTCTACATTTGTGTATGTTTTACATTTTCTGTTAAAAAAAAAGTTTAAAAAATACAGATGAAAACCTAGCCTCACTATGGATAAATGTACAGATACATGTATGGAACTGCATATATGGAACATTCTACATAAAATTTTCAAGAAACTTTGTTGCATTGGCAAGCACTCTTCTTATACAATCTGTCTCAAATTGTAGGAATTCACTCAGATGGCTATTCATGTGGTAATAATTGGCTTTAGGATTAAAATAGCTTCTAAGTTCTCTTTGATCTTTAAGAATCCACAAATATAGCATTTCCTAGGTGCCTGTATTAGTCTGGGTTGTTCAGAGAAACAAAACCAATATGAGGGGTGTATGTGTGTAGAGAGATAGAAAGAGACATTTATTATAAGGAACTGGCTCATGTGGTTATGCAGGCTGAGAAGTCCTAGCATCTACAGTTGACAATCTGGAGACCAAGGCGAGATGATGGTATAGTTCCCTTTCCAGTTTAAGTACAAAGGCCTGAGACCCAGGACAGCTAATGGTGTAAGTTCCAGCCTGAGTCCAAGTCTGAAGCCAGGAGAAGACTGATGTCCCAGCTTGAAGATAGGTAGGAAAAGCAAATTTTCTCTTATTCCATGTTTTGTTCTATTCAAGCCTTCAATGGATTAGGTGAGGCCCACCCAAATTGAGGAGAGCCACCTGTTTTACTCAGTCTACAATTCAAATGTTAATCTCATCCGTAAATACCCTCATAAACACCTAGAATAATGTTTAACCAAATATGTCCAGAGGTGAAAAGCAAATCAGTTGGAGACAGAGGCTTTAAAGTGGTAACTAAAGTAAAATTAGTTACCTAATGAGCCTCCAGGCTTCTTAGTTAATCCATGATCACAAGAAACTTAATAGACTCACTGTGATTCACATCCACAGACCCCAAGTTAAAACCCACTGAGTGGAAAGTTGTCTGCTCACCTCACAGTCAGCTATATCTGAGACATCTCTATGGCAGGTAATTGTTTTTCCTTATGGTCTCAACTTCTTCCCCTTTCTTCCCTCCTTCCTTTCTTCCTTAATTTCTTCCAGAAAAAAAAATCTATTGATCCAATGCTATGTACCTGGAATAGTGTTAGGTACTAGGAATACAGCAGTGAATCACACACATTGGCCCAGTTAGAATCAGCTTTATAACTTCTATGTAAAAGAGGCTTAGGTAAAATCTGGTTGCAAGGAGGGCAGGAAACTTTTTTTTTTAAATTTATTTATTATTATTATACTTTAAGTTGTAGGGTACATGTGCATAACGTGCAGGTTTGTTACATATGTATACTTGTGCCATGTTGGTGTGCTGCACCCATCAACTCATCATTTACATCAGGTATAACTCCCAATGCAATCCCACCCCCCTCCTCCCTCCCCCCTCCCCATGATAGGCCCCTGTGTGTGATGTTCCCCTTCCTGAGTCCAAGTGATCTTATTGTTCAGTTCCCACCTATGAGTGAGAACATGCGGTGTTTGGTTTTCTGTTCTTGTGATAGTTTGCTAAGAATGATGGTTTCCAGCTGCATCCATGTCCCTACAAAGGACGCAAACTCATCCTTTTTGATGGCTGCATAGTATTCCATGGTGTATATGTGCCACATTTTCTTAATCCAATCTGTCACTGATGGACATTTGGGTTGATTCCAAGTCTTTGCTATTGTGAATAGTGCTGCAATAAACATACGTGTGCATGTGTCTTTATAGCAGCATAATTTATAATCCTTTGGGTATATACCCAGTAATGGGATGGCTGGGTCATATGGTACATCTAGTTCTAGATCCTTGAGGAATCGCCATACTGTTTTCCATAATGGTTGAACTAGTTTACAATCCCACCAACAGTGTAAAAGTGTTCCTATTTCTCCACATCCTCTCCAGCACCTGTTGTTTCCTGACTTTTTAATGATCGCCATTCTAACTGGTGTGAGATGGTATCTCATTGTGGTTTTGATTTGCATTTCTCTGATGGCCAGTGATGATGAGCATTTTTTCATGTGTCTGTTGGCTGTATGAATGTCTTCTTTTGAGAACTGTCTGTTCATATCCTTTGCCCACTTTTTGATGGGGTTGTTTTTTTTTTTCTTGTAAATTTGTTTGAGTTCTTTGTAGGTTCTGGATATTAGCCCTTTGTCAGATGAGTAGATTGCAAAAATTTTCTCCCATTCTGTAGGTTGCCTGTTCACTCTGATGGTAGTTTCTTTTGCTGTGCAGAAGCTCTTTAATTTAATGAGATCCCATTTGTCAATTTTGGCTTTTGCTGCCGTTGCTTTTGGTGTTTTAGACATGAAGTCTTTGCCCATGCCTATGTCCTGAATGGTACTACCTAGGTTTTCCTCTAGGATTTTTATGGTATTAGGTCTAACATTTAAGTCTCTAATCCATCTTGAATTAATTTTCGTATAAGGAGTAAGGAAAGGATCCAGTTTCAGCTTTCTACTTATGGCTAGCCAATTTTCCCAGCACCATTTATTAAATAGGGAATCCTTTCCCCATTTCTTGTTTCTCTCAGGTTTGTCAAAGATCAGATGGCTGTAGATGTGTGGTATTATTTCTGAGGACTCTGTTCTGTTCCATTGGTCTATATCTCTGTTTTGGTACCAGTACCATGCTGTTTTGGTTACTGTAGCCTTGTAGTATAGTTTGAAGTCAGGTAGCGTGATGCCTCCAGCTTTGTTCTTTTGACTTAGGATTGTCTTGGAGATGCGGGCTCTTTTTTGGTTCCATATGAACTTTAAAGCAGTTTTTTCCAATTCTGTGAAGAAACTCATTGGTAGCTTGATGGGGATGGCATTGAATCTATAAATTACCTTGGGCAGTATGGCCATTTTCACGATATTGATTCTTCCTATCCATGAGTATGGTATGTTCTTCCATTTGTTTGTGTCCTCTTTGATTTCACTGAGCAGTGGTTTGTAGTTCTCCTTGAAGAGGTCCTTTACATCCCTTGTAAGTTGGATTCCTAGGTATTTTATTCTCTTTGAAGCAATTGTGAATGGAAGTTCATTCCTGATTTGGCTCTCTGTTTGTCTGTTACTGGTGTATAAGAATGCTTGTGATTTTTGCACATTAATTTTGTATCCTGAGACTTTGCTGAAGTTGCTTATCAGCTTAAGGAGATTTTGGGCTGAGATGATGGGGTTTTCTAAATATACAATCATGTCATCTGCAAACAGGGACAGTTTGACTTCTTCTTTTCCTAACTGAATACCCTTGATTTCTTTCTCTTGCCTAATTGCCCTAGCCAGAACTTCCAACACTATGTTGAATAGGAGTGGTGAGAGAGGGCATCCCTGTCTTGTGCCAGTTTTCAAAGGGAATTTTTCCAGTTTTTGCCCATTCAGTATGCTATTGGCTGTGGGTTTGTCATAGATAGCTCTTATTATTTTGAGGTACGTTCCATCAATACCGAATTTATTGAGCATTTTTAGCATGAAGGGCTGTTGAATTTTGTCAAAAGCCTTTTCTGCATCTATTGAGATAATCATGTGGTTCTTGTCTTTGGTTCTGTTTATATGCTGGATTATGTTTATTGATTTGCGAATGTTGAACCAGCCTTGCATCCCAGGGATGAAGCGCACTTGATCATGGTGGATAAGCTTTTTGATGTGTTGCTGAATCCGGTTTGCCAGTATTTTATTGAGGATTTTTGCATCGACGTTCATCAGGGATATTGGTCTAAAATTCTCTTTTTTTGTTGTGTCTCTGCCAGGCTTTGGTATCAGGATGATGTTGGCCTCATAAAATGAGTTAGGGAGGATTCCCTCTTTTTCTATTGATTGGAATAGTTTCAGAAGGAATGGTACCAACTCCTCCTTGTACCTCTAGTAGAATTCAGCTGTGAATCCATCTGGTCCTGGACTTTTTTTGGTTGGTAGGCTGTTAATTATTGCCTCAATTTCAGAGCCTGCTATTGGTCTATTCAGGGATTCAACTTCTTCCTGGTTTAGTCTTGGAAGAGTGTAAGTATCCAGGAAATTATCCATTTCTTCTAGATTTTCCAGTTTGTTTGCGTAGAGGTGTTTATAGTATTCTCTGATGGTAGTTTGTATTTCTGTGGGGTCGGTGGTGATATCCCCTTTATCATTTTTAATTGCGTCGATTTGATTCTTCTCTCTTTTCTTCTTTATTAGTCTTGCTAGTGGTCTGTCAATTTTGTTGATCTTTTCAAAAAACCAACTCCTGGATTCATTGATTTTTTGGAGGGTTTTTTGTGTCTCTATCTCCTTCAGTTCTGCTCTGATCTTAGTTATTTCTAGCCTTCTGCTAGCTTTCGAATGTGTTTGCTCTTGCTTCTCTAGTTCTTTTAATTGTGATGTTAGAGTGTCAATTTTAGATCTTTCCTGCTTTTTCTTGTGGGCATTTAGTGCTATAAATTTCCCTCTACACACTGCTTTAAGAGGGCAGGAAACTTGTCTTGAATCTGGTTTTGCATAAAACTTTACACAGCACTAATAAAATGCTGATTTTTTCTATCAAATATACATGGGGCAGACTTTGGGCGGCTGAGGTGGGCAGATTACCTGAGGTCAGGAGTTTGAGGCCAACCTGGCCAGCATGGTGAAACCCCATCTCTACTAAAAATACAAAAATGACCCCATCTCTACTAAAAATACAAAAATTAACAACTAATTTACCTATAATCCCAGCTACTCAGGAGGCTGAGACGGGAGAATCATTTGAACCCAGGAGGTGGAGGTTGCAGTGAACTGAGATGGTGCCACTGCACTCCAGCCTTGGCGAAAGAGTGAGACTCCATCTCAAACACACACACACACACACACACACACGGGGCAATACTACTGGAGGGTTGCTACTTCCCCACCCCTTGATGCTGCCACTGGTCCTGTCTCCCATCCCCATAGATCTTAAAATCTAGAGAGAGAGACAATAAACAAATAAGTATAGTATTGCCACTAGTGATAAATAATGTGAAGAAAAATATAGAACATTCAAAATATAATAATGAAGCTTAATGTTGATTGGGATGTCTTTTCTCTCTGAGAAAGAAACATTTAAGATGGGTCTTGAATGAGACTATGTTAGTATGCTAGAACTGTCATGACAAAATACCACAGACTGAATGGCTTAAACAACAGAACTCTTTTTCTCATAGCTCTGGAGGCTAGAAGTCCAAGATCAAGCTATTAGTAGATTTGGATTTTTCTGAGGCCTCACTTCTTATCTTGCAGGTGGCCACCTTCACACTGCGACCTCACTTGTTTTTCCTTCAGCCTAAGTATTATCTTTGTTCTAATCTCTTCTTCTTATAAGGTCACCAGTAATATTGGATTAAGACCCACTCATATGACCTAATTTTACCTTAGTTGCCACTTTAATGCCTCTATTTTCAAATACAGTCAGTCTGAGATACTGGGGGTTAGAACTTCAACATAAGAATTTGAGAAAACAAAATTCTGTTTATTACAAAGGCCATCTATGAAAAAGGGTTGGAAATTAGATACAAAGTGCATTGCAGATTTGGTGTCAAAGTAGAAAGAATAGATAACCTCTGTTTACTCTAGAATGTCTTAGCCAATGTCCGGAGCAGGTAATGGCAATGGTGGGAAGAGGGGAGGGGAAGTCAGAGAAGAATAAAGAAAGTGTAAACTGGTAGTTACTAATGATGAAGATAAAACTTACTGAAAAAACAGATTCCTGAGCAATGTCAAAGGCTTGGTTGAGGCAGGGGAACAATGTAATTCTGCCTGGGGGATGTAGTTCTTCTCTGCCACCCACTTAGCTGCTTAGTAAAGGCTCAGCAAAGATGTGTAGTGGGTTCATTCAGAATGGGGTTTTGTCAGAGAGGGGTGATTGGAGAGGAGAAGGGAAAGGGAATCATGATACTGAGTTGTGGAATCTTAGCTAGATAAGGATGAAGGCAAAGAAAGAAAGAGAAAGATACAAAGGAAATGGATAAATCAGTGAATTCAAGGTGGGAAGTTCATTTAGTGATGTTATATTTCCTAGGCTCTTGGACATCCAGAATTGCCTGCTTTACTCACAGACAAGAAGTTCTAAAAAACTTTAGTACTGTCTCCATAAGGTAGCTGGACATATCTTCCCAGAAAGGTCATTTCTCTCCATCCTCCTTAATCCAGAGGCTATAAAACATTCCCATTATTCCCCCAAATTTCCAATCTCTGGATAGGGAAGCTCAAATCACTTTGTTGTTTTGGCGAGCATACTAGTGATCCCTAGATCCAGCTTCCTACTTCCACCCTCCTCTTCAAGCCCTATTGCTCATCAGTTAAAATGGCATCCAAAATAGCGCGGAAGGACTACCTTCAGTTCTCATAGATTTGAGAAAAAGGAGATTGGTGCCAAGAAAACTTATTCATGCTAAGTAAGACTATAGATCTAAATATCATATGCTAACAGAAATTCATTAAAGGATATGCTTTAAAAATGATGGAATTCATCATTTTCAGAATTTCAGTTGCTCATTAGTTAAAGTTCCTGGTTTCTCTCTGCACTGTAAACACGTGCAAAATTTATTTTGCACAAGTATGTCAAGTAACGCTTTCTGACCAAACAAAGCAGACTTGATTTAATGACTATAGGGATGGACCCAGTCCCAACTGGAATAATTGGTGAAATATTTACAATCCGTGGTACCATAATAAATGTGCAAATGTAAGCGTGGTGTTGACTGACCCAGATACCAGCTGAACATGCCTTCTCTAGGACTGGATTAATTGTTCAGCATCCCATTCTTCGAAACTATTTGGTGCTGAGGACAATTAGAAACTTCAGAGAGGGGGCAAGATAGAAAAATCTGGGGGAAAAAACCCTCAAGGAAAGATATGTGCCTAAAATCTGCATGTAGCATATCACATTCAGGCAGACATAGCAAAAGACACATCAATTCATGGCTTGGCTATTATGTGTTGGGTTCTTTTACATCCATTATTCTGTTAATCTTAACAATAACACTGAAAAGTAGATGTTTGCTGATTAGAAAACTAAGTTCAGTGATGATAAGAGATTTGCTCAAAGTCATATGCCTAGTATTGGTGGCAAAGTCAAGATTCCAACTTAGGTTTGTCTAGTTCTTGAAGGTATTTTCCCCATCCTTACCTGCTGCCACCTGCCCCCACTCCATGCTTCTTCAAGAACACAACCATTTTCCTGCTTTCATACTTGCTCTCCAATCTGCCCTATAGTGATTTGCATCTCCTTCAGTAACTATCGAAGTTATTCCCTTGCTGCTCATTATATTCTTTGTGACAGCACATGTTCAAAATTGTCTGCTGGGTCCCCACTGTCTCCTTCAAGTCATTTATTAATGACGGCTCCACCAGCTCCACTGCAATGAACTGGCCGATGAGTTAATACTCTTGAATATTAATTTCTTTATTTCAATCTCATTTGTTTTACTGAAATAATAAATGGGAAATATTAGATTTATTGTGATCATCATTTAAATATATTCAAGAAGACATAACATTCACTAAAAACTGCAGTGTTTGTAGGGAAACTAGTGAATAAAATTAAATAGTAGATTTAAAAACCATATCTAACCTCTGCTAGGTTTCATAAGGCCTTGCTAGTGAAAGTATGGCAGCCTCATCAGGAACTGGAAGCTCTTCAGAAATACAGAACCTCAGGCTCCACTGTAGGCCAGGGCTCCTGATCAGTATCCGATTTAACAAGATTCCTAGGTCATTTGTATACACGTTAAAGTTTGAGAGGCACTGCTCTGTTGTACTTATTTTTGGCATCCAACACACAAGGGTAAGTGAAATCACTCTTGCTGGAGAATTCTTTGAAATACTAGAAAGAGTAAAAGTTTCGGTGTCACACAGAATGATGTGAACACTTACTAATTTTATAACTTTGAGTAGGTTGCTTAAACCTCTCTAAGTCTGGAAATCTTCATCCGTAAAGATGAGAAAGGGTCAAAATGGGGCAAAGTAACAGCCAAGAGGAACACCAAGGAGAAAATGGGAGGAAATGGATTTTAACATAGGGTCAGTCAGAATGGAGAGGTGGGAAAAGATATGGAAGGAGAATACTCCTTTACCTCTTACTGGGAGTGTAACTTGTAAGATTTAGTTGACATTCAGGAAATAGGTGACATAAATTTTGACTATGGTTTTACTATGCTTTTTTGCCTGTAAGTAAAGTTTTGAATAAGTAGTGACATTCTGTAGGAAAGCAATAGAACTGGTAAAACAGGTGACTTAAGGATTTAAGAGATTTAATGAAAAATCTCTTATAAACAAAACAAAAAGGACTTTAAAAATACATCTGCGTATTTCTCACAATTACCCTTGTGATCAAATTAGTTAAGTTTTTTTCTATATCGAAGTCTATAATTTTTAAAAACCCAGTTTGCTAAACTCTAATGAGTTTTTGAAAACTTTATCAGCAATATTATCTTTTCTAGTCAGAGTAATAGTTTAATCAAAATATCTCTCATTTCTTTGATGTATTGATACAATTTCAAAAATGAAGGAATGAAGCAGAGGTTCATTTATTTCAGCATTGATTAGATAAAACAAAATGTAAAACTTATTACATTGGAGATGCTTTTCAAATAGTTTCCCAAGCATATTGTTAAAAATAATTCTTGGCTGGGCACGGTGGCTCACGCCTGTAATCCCAGCACTTTGGGAGGCCGAAGTGGGCGGATCACAAGGTCAGGAGATAGAGACCATGCTGGCTAACAAGGTGAAACCCCGTCTCTACTAAAAATACAAAAAAAAAAAAAAAAAAATTAGCTGGGCATGGTGGTGGGCATAGTCCCAGCTACTTGGGAGACTGAGGCAAGAGAATGCTGTGAACCTGGGAGGCAGAGCTTGCAGTGAACTGAGATCATGCCACTGCACTCCAGCCTGGGTGACAGAGCAAGATTCCATCTCAAAAAAAATATATATATATTAATTATTTTACCAAAAGGTAGATGTTGCAAGTGTTTCCTTGAATTATAATATTGAAGAAAATGTTGTTAACATAATTTTTTGTAATGAGAAACATTCATATATTAATAAATTGTAAAATTATCCTCCAACCCCATCTTACATTGTCCTTGCCCCCTTTTTATTGTAATATCTTGCATAAATATACCGCCTAAGTAGGATTACAGGCATAGGTAAACAAATGATTACAAAATAACTTGAAAAACAAAGCCTTACCATTTTTTTATGTTTGTTGGGACAAAAATATAATAATATGCTATATTTTTAGTGGAGGAGTTGATGTGGGTCAACCTGGATATTGGCCTGAAAAGTATTGTTTTTCTGAGCAAAAGGGTTTTAGAAAATGAAACCTAATATATTCTTCAGACTTGTGAGAATCCTGTTCAAAAAAATAAAATGCCATCACACAATATTAGAACTTATATGCATAAAGAAAAACATCAAAAACAACTTTGTGTGACTTAAGGCAGTTTTAGACTTTTTAAAAGCTTCATTCTAATTTTAGCAAATCATCATATTTTGTTTATTTTTTGGAAAAAGCTAGAACTCGAAAATGATTCAAATAAAAATGCCATATCAAAAACTGGAGGAATCAGGGCAAGATTTAAAGCTCATATTTCAAAGAAAGTAAGGAGATTATAGAAATATAAAACAATGCATAATTCATGAAAAAATTTGGCATATTTGAAATGTTCTTAAATATTAATTGGGTACCCAGATAGAAGTTTTTATAAATTCTATTCTATGATGAACCTATGGAGAACTTTTTATATTTGTATAATAGTTCGTAAGTACCTTTGCAAAGAAAAAACTGTCAGTTGGGATTTTCTAATATAAAGTATGTGCTTCTATTTGAAAAACTAAATTGAAAAGTTAGGAGTGCCTGATAAGTGTGATCTGTGAATCACTAGTACCATTTTAGCATTGGAAAAAAAAAAGAGGAAAGGCTGTATCTCAATCATGATAGCAACATTTTGTTGATACAGAGCTTAAAGCTGTCTTAACGATCAAGTTCCCTCACTTCTGATTAATGATGTCCGTGACATGAACGTACCAATTATATTGCCCTACAAAATCTGTGGACCAAAGGTAAACTCTCTTAGAAGGCAAATTTAGTCTTCAAATCTCTATGTGCTCACTAAGTGTTTGGGGACAGAGTTACACCATAGTTTCTTGGCTTATCACGTTTAACTGCTACAGGTAAGCAGTTGTTAACTATCCAAGTTATGAAAATGACAGATGGTAGCCAGAAAGTTCCATAGGGAAAATAAGAATATTTATTTTTAGAAAGAGAAAGTATCTGAAAACATGACTTGTGCGATGATCAACATTTCTCTTTTGAGAATTATATAAAGTTGTTGGCCTACTGTCATTTAAGGAGTATATGTTGAGAAATGGTTTCGATGAAAGTGATTGGCAGAAAACTATATGATTTAGGCAGTTGTGGGGGCTTAGAATTATATTATCTAAGAGACTAATTGCAAATGATGCTTAATAGATATTGTTATTTTCCTGTGTGATGATAAAGGCATCTCTGTTATTAAATAGGGTTAATTTTTTTCATTCATTCAAAGTAAGTCAAGGTAAATCAAATTTTCTCTGAAATAAAAAGCCTGAGTGTAAAGACTGAGATCAAATACTGATCCCCTACATCATCACAGACATGTACCTCATTGTTTGGGGCGCTTGCTATGTTACCTTCCTAAGGGTTCCAATAACAATTTGCCACAAGCTAGTGGCTTAAAACAACAGAAATTTAATCTCTGCTGGTACTGGATGCTAGAAGTCTGAATTCAGGTGTTAGCAGGGTCATGCTCTTTCTAATGGCTCTAGGGGAGAATCCTTCCTTCACTCTTCTCACCTCCAGTGATGGCGAGCAATCCTTGGTGTTCTTTGACTCATAGATTCATTGCTTCAATCTCTGCCTCTATCTTCACATAGCCTTCTCTCTGTCTCTGGGTCCAAATATCGCTCTTCTGATAAGGACCTTAGTCATTAAATTAGGACCCTCTCTAATCCAGTATGACCTTATTTTAACTTCATTATACCTACAAAGACCCTATTTCCAGGGTCTTGAGGTGCCAGGATTTAGGATTTCAATCATCTCTTTCTGGGGAACACAATTCAACCCTTAACCCTAGCCTACTCCTAAGTAAACCAGGAAAATCATCAATTCATTTACAAATATTTTTTGAGAGAAATATGTCTATTGTATCAGGCACTGTGTCGAACAAACTAGACCTAGTGCTTTTCCCTAAGGAACTTATGGTCTGGATTCAAACCATATTTTATAAGTATTTATAATTTAAAATAGTTATATGTAGTTTATAACTTCACAAAACCTTTTTAATCTACATTCCCATGATAAATCTTCAGAACAGTCCTGCACATATGCTGAGTAAATATTAGTAGCTACTTTTTTTTTTCATATGAGAAACTGAAGCATCAAGAGGTTAGTCCTTGTCCAAAACTAGCCATTAGAGTATTTTACAATACATTACATAGAAATATGATTAAAAATGAAAGACACAAGTTCACAAAGTAAAATTTACATTGATAAATTTATTTTATTTCTAATTATCAGTGATACTCCAGCAAACATTCTATGATTTATTTTTCTAAAAACCATAAGACCTTAAGTGTGGCAAGAGGCTGTTATAGATATGCACTGAGGAAAAAAGTCAAGCTAGATTTTAGTGTGAATTCATAGAATCATAGTTAGCTACATTAGAATGTCAGTGTTAAAAATGCTGAAAGGGGTCAGGTGCGGTGGCTCATGCCTGTACTCCAAGCATTTTGGGAGGCCAAACCGGGTGGATCGCTTGAGGTTAGGAGTTCAAAGCCAGCCTGACCAGTATGGAGACACCCTATCTCTAATAAAAATACAAAATTAGCCTGGCATGGTGGTGCATGCCGTAATCCCAGCTACTCAAGAGGCTGAGGCAGGCGAATCGCTTGAACCTGGGAGGCAAAGGGTTCAGTGAGCCGAGATCGCACCATTGCACTTCAGCCTGGGCAACAAGAACGAAACCCTGTTTCAAAAAAAAAAAAAATGTTGAAAGGAATCTTATTTTATTCAATCCCACATCCCTTCCACAACAGGTATCTGGAAAGAAAATTGTGGCACTAAAGAATGAAAAAATGTGAGTACTGTGTAGTTATTTCCCTACAGTTACTTTAGGCAGTGGATAGTATTTTATATATTCTAAACTGTTATGAGTGGTATAATGAGTAAAAATATGCCAACTCTTAATGAACCATAATCAGTATCTGATGGTGTAGTTGTGCTGGCAGTGGGTGGGGAGATGATTAGGCAGTGGATGAGCTCAGATTCTATCCCACAGATTGTGGCGGATTTTGTTTTTGTGGTGGTGTTGTTGTTGTTTACAATCTTTCAGACTTGTTTCTGGAGCAACTCCTTAGGAGAACTGCTTCAGCAGACACACAATTCTTAGCCCCCTGTAACAAAGCTGCTTCCAGTGCTGAAACCAACATTAAGAAAGAGAAAAGAAAGTCATTCAAAACTGAAACCAAGGTGATGGAGACATGAACTAAGAGGCAGATGACAAATGGAAGCATATACTTGCTTAGCAAGTGGCTGCATTATACTTTATAGCAAACATAATGTCTTGTTAGTGAATCAATAATAGGAGAATGGGGAAGGAGAATGAATAAGCAAGAGAGGTAGCTAGAAGTAGACACAATTCTGGGAAGGTAGATTGCTGTTCACGGGAAACAGAGCACATTCTAATTATTATAATTTAAAGAAAAAAAGTTACATTCTCTAATGACAGGGAGTCTTTGGGGCATCTGCGTACACAAGTGAGAACATTTCTTCTTATGATTCTCCCAGCACTAAGGATCTCCTTGTGAGAAAATTAGCTATTCTGGGAATATGCATTCATATCTTGCAATATGGAATTTTTTTCGTTATCTTAAAAACAACCAGAGCAGCATTTTCTTATAAATAACTCATCATCTACTGTGCTTCTGAGGTCATTTTTTTTGTCACATATGCAGGAAGCCAACCATTCGCCACACTATAGTGTATTGTAAACTGGACTCTCTCATTTCTTATTCATGATGAAGACCTTAAAATCATGCCCCCTTGTCTCACACGTACAGTGGATGAGCTCAATGACATTTCTGTTGTTTTCTCACTCATAATCCATTTTCCTTCTGATAACAGTCTTAAGCATGTCCTTTAGACTTTTGTTCTTTTCCCATATCAGAGGAAGATACTCTAGGTGTGGAGAAATTAGGCAGACATGGCCCATCACAACCCTTAGATTGGTGTATGGATGAAGTCAGGCCAAAGAGAGCTGGCTCTGGGGCTTTTGCTAGAATTTGGTGGAATAAAAAACCTTCTTTCTGCTGGGATTCCTGTCCCAGTAGGATGTTAATTTGGGACTGAAGTGTCCATTTTCATGCTGGAAAACTAAGCCCAGCTAGAGAAAAGTAGACACAAGACATGGAGAGAGAAATATTTCTGGTGGTAGTTTTTAAGTACCAGGATTCAGTTATGCCAGAAAAAGCCAACTCCCTGGGACTTTTCAGTTAATTTGGATAAGTTCCCTTTATGCCAAACCAGATTAAATTCACGTTCCAATTGTTTTCAGCCAAAAGATTCCTCAGTACTCAAGCATTTAGGACCCAACACAATTAGCTCAAGTTCCATAATCCATTGCTCCAAGACAGCATGCTTGCCAACATGTCCTGTCATCAGTCCTCAGTCCTACCGCATTCTGCTGCCAGAATCATATCGATCTGGGAAAGGAGGTATTACTTATAAAGATAATTTATTATGAAGGTATGTCATAATTTCCTGAAAATATCAATCAAAGTAATCATGTATGAAGAAAAAAGTTCGAGATACCTTTTCATCTCCTTCCCTACTTCACCCCACTCCATAATTTTCCCCGTGGGTACATCCAAACATTTTAAGCTCAATTATAAAAGTTAGTGTGTGTGTGTGTGTGTGTTGGTGTTGAAAAATTGATATGCATTTTAAAAGCAAAAACTATTAGGGAAATACATTCACACGTAGGGATGTAGACAAGTGTCCGCAAAATATTATAAAATTTTTAAAATAGGTGCAAGTCATATGAATAGTATGATCATCCCTTAATAAGGAGTCACCACAAAGGAATCTCTTCCAAAAGCCCCTCTCACCCTTCAGTGAGAATTTGAGACATTATGTAATCTTGTCCCACATTTTTTTTTTTCAAGACAGGGTCTTGCTCTGTTGCCCAGGCTGGAGTGCAGTGGCACAATCTCGGCTCACTGAAGCTTCTGCCTCCCAGGTTCAAGCGATTCTCATGCCTCAGTCTCCCAAGGTGCTGGGATTACAGGTGTGCACCACCACTCTTGGCTAATTTTTGTATTTTTAGTAGAGACGCGTTTTCTCCATGTTGCCCAGGTTGGTCTTGAACTCCTGACCTCAAATGATCCACCTGCTTTGGCCTCCTGAAGTGATGGGATTACAGGCATGAGCCACCATACCTGGCCTTGTCCTATAATTTTTTACTTATTTATTTGATTTAATTTTGCTTTACATTATAGATCACTGCCTACATATTTGACTAGTTTCTGGACCATAAGCACTTTGAAAGCAAGGAGTGATTTTGATTTATCTTTGTATTCTCAGGATTAAAAATTTAGTGGTGAATTTATGTTTTTAGGTTAATCAATGAGTAAGTGAGTCATATAAGGGATCAGAGATCTCATTGATAAATGTTTTCCTATTCTAGATTGAATTTAAACATGGCTATGCTGACATTAGCCTGTATTTTTATGTAAGCTCATTCTCTCAGAGTTCTTCTTGTATTAGAAACCTTCCAATTCTTTTGGGAGGGCAAACATTCATCTGAGTTCACCTTGTCCTTAATCACTACAGAATGATGACAGGAAGAAAAAAAATCAAACTAAGATGCAATTATAATATCCCCTGAAATACCCAACATTGGCTTCAATTAATTAACTAAATATTTTAACCTAGACTCATGGCTTTCTAATCTTGAACTGTGCCTAACTAATAAAGGATTATTGGCTTGTTCTCCTGTGCCTAATTCTCTATCTAGTAACTTGCCTTATATTTCATTTATTTACTTTCATTTCTCTTCATTCCTAGGTTTGGAATTGGAATTTCAAACTGATGGATGGGGATATATTAGGAGCCACAGACTTCTAACTGCTCAGGCTTCCAATATTACTGGTTCCTGGATTCCAATCAGCTCTGTTTCGTCTCCTCAATACTTACTGCCGTATTGCACTGCCAGCTCCTGTCACCCACCTCATAGGGGAGGTAATATAGCATGATGGGTAAACAGCCAATATTTAGAATGAAGCCTTCATCCAAATCCCAGTTCTACCACATAGCAGCTGTGTAATTGTGGGCAAGTTCTTTAACTTCTCTATGCCCATATTTCCTGTAAAATGGGATTTATAATTACCTGCACAAAATAGATTTTATAAAGGGATGTTTTTAGTGTCCTCTTTCATCTGCATTTCCTCCTCATGCCAATTATTTGCTTCATTCCTTCCTTTCCATGGTCCTTCTAATATTATAGTTAGCAAGAAGTCTACAAACTTTATTTTCCACACTCTCTTGTCAACCTACTTCTGGTTACCTTGTCCAAGAGGAGGCTCCAGTGACTCTGTTAAGAACTTGCAAGATGAGCGGAAGAGAAAAAATATTATTTTTCTACTTCTGATGGTATACCCAGCCGCTGCCACTGCCAATTCTGGGCTGTAGAAGAATCCAGGGCCTTTTCAGTGGTATTCAGCAGGACTATAAACCCAAGCAGAAGTTGCTTAATGCCAACAAGAGCAGCAATGGCACCGCCTCCACCACATCTGTTATATTTTTTGAAAGTTAAGAACATTACTCTCATGCAAATATAAAATGAATACTGTCAAATATTTTGTTCAACTCAGTAATAAGAAAACTAGCAAGATGGTAAGGCAGGTTTAAAGAGAGAATTTGGAAATGAATATGTATAGAGTCAATTATTCAAAAGAATGAAATGAATTTGCTAATAGATACAAATTTGGTTAACATTCTGCAAGGCAAAAAATCATAGCCTTTGATGCTATCTTTTCAACCAGACACAAATTATTTGTACTGCTACCAGAGAAAAATCTGTGAGTTAAGATGTAACATGTATCTTTACTAAGTCTGGACAAAGTACATTCCCCCAAATTTTCTTGGACAAACCTCAGAAGACAATGAAAAAATGTGCTGCCCTACTTTTTGCCTCATTTCCAATTTTTGGATAATGGTCCTTGTTATACAACTATAGCTATAGGACAAGTCTCCACAAATCCAGAAAATCCTTCAAATTAGTAATGAAGCCATCAGTGTTCAGAAGAGAAGGAGGGCCTAGTACCTATTTAGTGTATTGTCAGTAATATGTAAGAGTAATAATAGTTGCTACTATTATTTTTTATTACACTTTATTAGTCAATTAGAACAGATAGAAATTAGAGCTGTTTCCGTAGTCTCTAACCCATGTTGATGGTTAATGCTAGTATTAGACCTGGCCCCTCTTTGGATGTTTATTCTAGTTAGTCATGTGATATCCTAAGAATTAATGCAGAAGTAACTGATAACTTGCTCAAGTAATTAGAGTGTCAAGGAAAGAACTGTTGACTTATTCATTTTGTGATTTTTCAGAGTCTTTAGGAAATGTACTATAAAATCAGAGTCAGATGGAGGAGTTATAGCTAAGCTGTACTGTATGTACACTTGCCCAGAGAAGACTACTTTCTCAGTGGGTGGTCAAAGTGTTCAGGCTGCTTCATCTTCTCATCACATTTATATGGCACTCGATCCAAACCCACAGTTCCTAGGGAATGTGGGTGCAAACTGAATAGCATCTGGAACATGTTCTTGTTTTCCTAATAAGAAAAGATGATTAACGGTCAGGCGCAGTGGCTCATACCTATAATCCCAGCACTTTGGGAGGCCAAGGTGGGCGGACCACAAGGTCAGGAGCTCAAGACCAGCCTGGCCAATATGGTGACACCCCATCTCTACTAAAAAAAAAGAAAAAAAATAGCTGGGCTTGGTGGCACATGCCTGCAATCCCAGCTACTTGGGAGGCTGAGGCAAGAGAATTGCTTGAACCCGGGAGGCGGAGGTTGCAGTGAGCCAAGATCGCACCACTGCACTCCAGCCTAGGCAACAGAGCGAGACTCTGTCTCAATAAAAAAATAGAAGGAGAAAAGGTGATTAACTCAGGATTGGAAACATTCAGGAAAACTCTTGACCCATAGGTCTATATTAATTCAGGAGGAATGACTCAATGTGAACATAAAGAAATGCATTAAGTTACAAGAAACCACACAACTCTCTGATTTCAATTAGAGAATGTTGGCTATTCTTCTTCAACAATGTTTTCAAGTCATTTTAAATCATCAGCACTTTTCTTTTAGTCTGACTCTAATCATCATTTAGGCCCTTTGCATCTTCTTAGTCCAACCTCCATGGCTGGGTGCAATAATCACCATCTGAGGCTCCATGTGGGATGTGTGTGTGACCCTTGCTCTTGGATTTGACTAGTTCTGCTCCTAATTAGGCATATAATGTAATGGGCTTAAGATTTTCAGTTGGGAAGCTTGGCCCCAGATCTGCCTAATCTGATATGCATATAGCATTTCCAGCACACACAGCAATACCAGCAACTAAACCCCAGCTTTGGCTACATGCTTCATTCTTGACTTCTGAAAGTACGAAAGAATCCTGTCTTGTTTCTCAGAATTAGAAATTACCCCCCTCAACCCAGTACTGTTGCTGATTCCATTTCTGCACAGACAAGCTTCCTGGAATTCAACCATTTTCCTAGATCTTGAATAATAATCTGCTGCTGGATAACTATGGTCATTTCTAACCTGCCTATTCTTAACAAATATACCTTGTAGATCTCCCCAGCTTGCTTCCTGGACCCATTTTTATTTGAGGATTTCTGTTTGTCATCTTTGCCTGCCAAATGAATTTCCTCCATTTTTTCCTATTTGACCAACTCTGAAGCATTACTGTGGTGATTCACTGGTTCTGACTTCACCTGATGTGACTCTTTTGTGCTCCTGAATGAGCTCCATTTAGACATTGACAGTTTTCCATAGGGAAAAGAAGAGAAATAGTGATTTACATGGCTTATGGTATACGGAGTCCTTAAATATGAGTTGCCTAGGTAACATAAATGAGTAATGGGGTGTCAAGGACCAGAATGCTGTGTAACTCTAGAGACCACTGCTTACTGAAAATCACCACAAACACTGCTTTCTGGCATATCACAGACAAGCGGTCCTAATGGGGACTTATATACAGCACTACCATGATTGTTGCTAATTCTCTTTTTGGAGAAACTCAGAAATTTCTTTTTTTTAATCTCACAATTTAGAAAATGTGGGCAAATTATTCAAGATGTTTACAACACCATATTGCCTAAAGAAAATATGACAGTCAGCACGATTTGACCACCATAGGCCACCAATGTGTGAGTCAGCTACCAAATATTCTCTAGAGATGAAGACTGTGGTACAGGAGCCAACTTGTGTTCTTCCAAATCTGCCCCCTTTGTCATGTTAGATAACCTAGAATTCTCACCTGAATAGGATGCTTCTATCTTACTGCAATCTCATAATCAACATTTTTGTTCAGACTAAAATATTACTTTTTAATCAGATATTCAACATAGGTAGTTTCCTTTTAGAATTGACCTATTAGGATTATAGCTATCATTATATCATATTGAGTATCACTGTAGTTTACCTAACACATTTTGGGGGGGGAAAAAAACTCTTTGTGTGTGAGTGTGTTTTGATAGGAGACTTGCTGATTTCTGACTGGTTGAATTTGTTTCAGTTTGACTTCTTTTTAAAATTTGATAGTCTTACACATATATGAGTACAGATTACACTAACCACTTTTATAGTAAAGTAATATGTTATGTTTTTATTTATGTATTATGTAACATAAAAATTTTAAACTCTAGACCTGAAAGGGTTTCATAATGTTCAGTATAAGACCCACAAGCTATCAATCAATGTCTTTACACTTGAGGCCCCAGTGTAGTTCTCAATTTTTCCTCCATCTTTTCAGTAAAAGGTAACTAGAGCATGAAATGGGGAGCCAGGCATTGAATAAAGTAAAACTTTGGCCCCTTTTTGAGGCAGGGCTAAGCTGCACATAAATCAAAGCTATCCTTAGATAGGTGCATCTAATGTGAACTGGCCCATTTTTCCTGGGAATCAGTTCTGATAGGTGATTGATAAAGTATTCCTGTCACCATAACATCCCATGATACACTAAACTTTGTTGGGAGAGTAAGCCAATTTGATAAGGAGTTAAAAGGTTTTCTGAAGAAAACTAACAAGCCCTTTCAGGCTTTAAAGTTCATTTTTGTTATTGTTGTTGTTGTTAATCCTTGCTGGGTTTGGACCAACTTGTTGGCTTTCGTGAACCAACAAAAGTCTGCTAGTCGGAAAACCTACCAAAGGCCTCATTATCCAAGGGTAATTCACCATAAGTGAAAAAAAGGTAGATTGGGCCTAAACATTTGTGAAAAAAGATGGCTTCGTCCAAATATAATGCTTTATGGCACTACATTTGACTGAAGCTTGGAAGCTTGTCCAGATTCATCAACCAGGCATACAACCATGTTTGAGGGAGCAATGGCTGACCTCAGAAGCGTAAACTAAGATACAGTAACCTTGGAGGCCAAGCATGGGGCACCACTGTGTCCTGTGTCAGCAAGGGTGTCACTGTGCATAGACAAGCAGCTCTGATCTCAGAGTCCCATAGTCACATGTTGTGACAGTGTCCAAACCATTGATGCTAGAAGACTCGTTGGATTTTGTCTTTTTCTTTGCCTGGCATTTGGAGAAGGCATTAATCCCTACAGACAGAATAGGCCCTAGAGTACTTGAATGAGTCAGAGAAGGGATGTAGAACATGAACATGTTTTGGTTTGAACAACAAAAAGTGTACCTATTTGAAAAGCATATGTGTATTTGTACTGTAAGTTGGTAAAGCAGATCATGCCAGTTACTTGTAGAGAACCTACATAAACTCCAGTGATGGAACATAAACTCCCCATGACCACTTGGATGCAATCTAGAAGTGAGATGGGACCTGCCTGGGGAGAGATCAAAGTTTTTTTAAATAGGATGAAAGGCCTTGGACCCAGAGAGAAACCTGAGAATGCTAGGAAAAATCAGTACAGAAGAAGAGAGTAATACTCTTCTCCTGAATCCAGAGAAAGGGAGGGCATTCTTGAGGGACCAGGTCTGCAGAAGTAGATGGTTCAGACAGAGAGAGAGACTGCAGCCCCACTAAGCATCTACACTAAGGTTGGACAGCAGTAGCAGCAGCCTAGAAGTGGTGATGTTCTTAGATATTCAAGCTCCATAGCCATGTTTGTGTTGTCCTTCATTCTCAAGGGAGAATATCTGAAATCTAGATCAACTAGTGAAAGGTGAGCGCAGACAGGACTAACCCTCTGAACTCAAGGGAGCCTACTTGGGGCTCTGAAACAAACCAGAAAAGCTGAAAGAAAAGTAAAGAGAAGAGAAGAGAAGAGAGGGAGGAAGAGAAAGAAAGAAAAAGAGAGAGAGAGAGGGATGGAGGGAGCGGGAGAGGGGGATAGGGAGGGAAAGGGAGAGAGGGAGAGAAAGAGAAAGAAAGGAAGGGAGGGAGGGAGGGAAGGAGGAAGGAAGGAAGGAAGGAAGGAAGGAGGGAAGGAAGGAAGGAAGGAAGGAAGGAAGGAAGGAAGGAAGGAAGGAAGGAAGGAAGGAAGGAAGGAAGGAAGTGGAAAGGAAAGGGAAGGAAAGGAAAGGGAAGGAAAGAAACAAAAAAAACCTAGACATCCTGATAAAGTAGGTAGGTGAGAGCCTCAGAGTTCCCGTACTAGTTCTGATTTGTGCTATTTCTACTCCAGGCTGATGAATCTGTGCATTCCAGTGACATATGCTTGTTTAATATAAAATATCTTCATTAAAGAGTCTAATAAATATTGACATTCGGTAAGGTGCAGCACGTGGCTTCAAGGAATTGTTGTCATTTTGCTATGAACACTCAGGACTGAATCTGAGATGCTCAGTGTAAGGTTCGCAGCCTGGGTTTTAACCCCTTCTCTGCTCTGTAGCAGCTACAGGTAATCTCATCTCTCTAAACTTTAAATTTTATCTAGAAAATGGGAATAATGTTGTTATGGTGAAATAAGGCATGTAGAATTCTTAGTGGAGTGCGGTGTCTATGAATATTATAACAAATAATTCTAAAATGTCAATTGCTATTAGTTATTTGTATTAATTGATGCAGTACATGACTTTGTGTATCAGACATTTGAATCACATGGAAAGATATTACACAATCAAGAAGCTGTCCCCAGTGAACTTTTTCACAAAATCAGTTTGTGGTAAAAGATACAAATTCTTTCTGAAAGCAGTTTGTGTCAGAGACAATTTGTAAAAATTGTTGGCTGCTTCTAATAGCAATCTCAGATGCTATGGGAGTCATTTTATGTAAACACATATAAATAAGTGATGAAAAGGAGCTGACAGAGGTCTTTCAAATAAAGTGGAGATGGTCAAATGGAGAGCAGAAGTATTAAGAATTACAGTATGGTAAGTAACTATGTGCACTAGGTCAAGACTTGCTTTGAATTCTGGTCCAATTCCATGAGCAGCAAAATATATGAGGAGTGCTGTGGGAGAGAATCCTGTTCTCTACTACTCCATTTTCTTTCAGGTTATAAAATGTTCATGTGTCTTTGACTCTTCTCCTTCCTTCGCCGATACCCTCAATTGTCAGAGAAGATTCCTTCCTCCCACCCTACCCCCTCCTTCCCTCCTTCTTTCTCTCTCTTTCTTTCCTTTCTTTTTTCTTTCTCCAGAATGACTCTCAGATTATCTACTGTCAGCACTCTCCAACTGGCTCCCTGCCCTCACCTCAGGAGTTCCCTAAAGCTCTACTTTATCCTCACTATGAGATCCGAAGCCAATCCTGTCTTTAGACTGGTGGGGATTAAATAGGCATAAACCAAATCGTTTAATCTTTCATCCTCAGGTGAACCTGCACTGCTTCTAAATCTTTCATGAACTGGGAGAACAGAAATCAAGGAACAGGTATAGGGAGAAAGAAATAAGACAGCACAGAACTTCCTTCCTCAAGCCCTCCAGGGCCTGGAATCCAAATTCAAATTCCAGTCTGTGATTAGGTCTCTACCACCTTATCTGGCTTTATTAAACTCTAAACAGTAAAATCAAATAGGTAATGTATTAAGCAGTATCTCTATGCTATGTGCTATACAAAGCACTTTACCTACATTATCTTATTTAATTCTCACAATACCTTTCACAGGCCAACTGTATTATTATCCCCATTTTCAGTTGGAAAGAAAACCGGAAATTTAAAAAGGCATTACTTGCCCAAAGTCTCACAACTAGAAAGAGGCCAAGTCAAGATTTGAATCCAACTTTGCCTAACTCCAAAGCCCAACCTCAGGTTTTGAGTCTTCCTCAGTTAATTCCACTTTTGAATTTGTTTGCTTCTCACCTCATGTCCAGATCGTTGCAGCAGCTTGGTAACCAAGGTCTTCACTTTGGTCCTCTCCCCACTCCAATCTATGTCATATACACCAAGAGGTGCCTGAAACCTCCTCCTGGCCTCCTGCCTGAGCATAGGTCAGTAATAAAAGGATTTAAATCAATACAGGGTCTTGAAGTTACTTTGTCCTGAGTCCCCTGGCATGTTCTTCATTCCTTACATTCTTCCCAATATCAGAATTTATTCAGGAGCCCCCAACAGAGCTGCAGTTATCAGATACATTTTAAGCAATATGAGCGATATGAACAAGTAATAAATCACTATTTATGAAATATTGAGTCATATTCCTCCATAAAGTACATTCCTATGAGAAGGTCATTCATTTTTATCACCTTTATTCTTTTAGCAGTTTCTTGTGCGATTGACTTATGTAATTTTACCAGCTGAAAGCATGGATAGGTGAAGCATGCTGATGCCAAATTTTCAGTGGTGATAATGCAAAGGATCTGGGATTTACCATAGCAGAAAGTTCAGAACCCACTCTCAGGACTGCTTTTTCAAGCTTATAAAAAGGCAAGCAGCTTCTGCATGTAAGCAGACTGCTTCAGCTTTCCATGGCCCATTAAAGGTCTGGGCTTCTCGTTAGTAGACAGTCCTCAAGCAGCTCCTGAGGGAGTAGAAATAACTAAAGACAACCATAGGGGTACTCGTGACTCTACAATAAAAAACACCTTTAATGTCATCACATTAAAATTCTGAAATTACAGAAAAGAAAAAGTATCACCTATCATTCTACTCCCTAATATAACTACCATTAAAATCTTATGTGTTTCTTTTTTCCTGATTTTTTCTAATTGAAATAATAATGCTGATAAAGATACAGATGAGCAATTCATATAAGAAGAAATATAAGCAGCCAATAAGCATATTTTACTGGTAATCAAGAAAACTAAAAAAAAAAAACAACAATGAGGCATCATTTATTGGCAAAAATCTAAAAGATTGAAAAAAATTCCTTTGTAAATATAGGATGTGCTATGTTTCTTTTTCTTTTCTTTTCTTTTCTTTTCTTTTTCTTTTCTTTTTTTTTTTTTTTTTTTTTTTTTTTTTGAGATGGAGTCTCACTCTGTCCCCCAGGCTGGAGTGTAGTGGCGCAATCTCGACTCACTGCAACCTCCGCCTCCTGGGTTCAAGTGATTCTCCTGCCTCAGCCTCCTGAGTAGCTGGGATTACAGGCGTGCGCCACCATGCCCGGCTAATTTTTGTATTTTTAGTAGAGACAGGGCTTCACTATGTTGGCTAGGCTGGTCTCGAACTCCTGACCTCAAGTGATCTGTCTGCCTCAGCCTCTCAAAGGCAGTGCTATATTTCATTTGTTGGAGTATATGTTGGAAAAAGGTTGTCAGGCGGAAAATTTGGCAATATCTGTTAAATTCTATATTTAAGTATCATCCTTCAGAAATATTCAGACAAGCTCACAAAAATACATATGCAACAATGTTCCTTACATTCTTGCAGAATTTAAAATATTAAAAACCATCTAATTCTGCATTAGTAGAAAAATGGTTAAATAAATTACAACATATTTGTATTGGGAATTCAATAGACATTTAAAAATACGAAGCAATGTTAATAGCAGTGTCAACTAGGGAAAAATTTTCTAACACATATCATTAAATAATAAAGGCATGTTGTAGAACAACAGATTTGATATAATCTTATTATGAAAAAAATGCCACATGGACACACATATATAGGAAATGAGAAGCATTCGCAATGGTTACATTTGGAAACAAAAGTAATATTAGAGAGAGCCACAAAAAGGGATTATTACTTTTTTGAGTTTTTCACAATTTTAATGAGATTATATATTTGTATTTGAATTTTCATAATGTAATTCTATACCTGTACTTTAATATCAAAAGGAAGAACTTATAATATTTATCAAATATCAAAAGAACTTATAATATTTATATAATTTTAGATATTGTCATATTCATTCAGCTTTATACCCAGTCATTCTCCCTGCTTTTTAATAATTATACTTTACTTAATAATGTATAACATTTCATCCACTGAATGTGCCACTTTACATAACAATACTCCTGATGCTGGACTTTTACATTATTATCAACTTTTCACTGTCAATAGCATTGCTATATATATATCTTTTTGAGAGATAGGTTTTTAATTTTCTTCATTTTGAAATAAGTTCTAGGTTAGAGCCCTAGGATGGGATTAGTTGGTGGAAAATTAAGAATCCTAATGCACTGAAGACTCCTACTGAAACCAAGAGCAAGATACTGTTGCTCTTGACCACTATTGACAAGAAGTCTCTACAAATAGCAAGGGCTTTGTCTTACTTCATTAGTTTCTCCCTTTGTACCTTCATTTGACTTTTATCTTAAATGAACAATTCAAGCATGTTCCTGCCACCTCAAATTTTGCGACTAAGCCCAACTCCAACACTGTAAGGTTCGTGAAGCCAGGTGGCAGGATGATGGCTTGTTTTTATCATAATATGCCAGCACACAGACTTTAACGTCAACTACTTGCTATTCCAGAAAGCACCCTCCAGTGAATGAGGACAATGCTATAGAGCATCTTTTCCCAGAAGGCAATGAAGTTGCTCAGCCAGAGGAATCTTTTGTGGAGGAAAAGCCCCAGGAAAGCTGTGCTTCGTTTTGGAACAAGGTGTATCTTGAACTATATGAACTCAATCTTGGTGAAAACCAACTGTATTGATGCAGTCCAAGACAAACATGTTCACTTTTTCTTTTTATTGTTGTTACTTTCCCCTGGATATCTAATCCTTTAAAGTAATATAGCAATTCTTAAACATTTCCATTAGTTCATTCTCTGAAAGATGTGTAATTAGGAAATGCTTGAGGTTGGACCCTATATTGGGAGTCCTAGGAAGCAGAGTTTTCATTATGCAGTTATATAAATCACCAGCTAAAGGCTTTTCTATCACAATATCCCTATGTCAGAAAAGATTGGTTGATGGAAGTGTTACAAAGGAAAATTTTGTGGCTTCACTCCTAGGCTGGATAAGGGCAAGTGTGTACAAGACTGAGCCTGATGTTTCATGTCCCATTAGCTTATGGCAGAAAGCACTTTTTGACCCTAGACCCACTTGCATCAACTTGCCAAAGGCTCTCCTCTTACACACACCCCCACTCCATGACAGTTTTCTGCACACCAGATCCACTTCAGATACCTATACGGCTACATATCCACCATACATTCTCTTGTTCTTGGCCTCAAGCCACTCTCCCACCACTATATCCCAGTTCTTCCTTGAACCCTCTGGAGAAAATTTCAGGAATGTTTACAGGAAATTCTTTAAATTAACCAGTGAAAGAATACTTATAGAATTAGAAAGGGTATAAGAATCACAAGTACATATTTAACAATTACATGCAAATCATTTGCAGGTTAAAATTTTGTGGTTGCTACTTAAAAAATGTTCATCACTTAATTCTCCAAACAAGCCTACAAAATAAGATTATTGTTAATCTATTTTACAGACTAGTAAATACTTCTATTTACTAATAGAAGAAGAGGTCGCTTCTTCCCATCTGTGGTAGATTGTATTTTTCAAAAATGGCCACAGCAATATTCTGGGTCCCATATGCGCTTCAGAACCTTATTAGCATTCTACCTAAAGATGCAGTCTCTCTCTCCTCCCCTTGAAATTGGAAATGCCCTTTGTGGCTGCTTTAATAGAATATGTGTCAGAAGTGAAATTGCAACCAGGGCTATTTCATAAAAAGCAATATTGCTTTCCTGCCCACATCCGCCTTTGGAATTAGGCACCATGTTGAGAGAAAGGGAATCACTGGAGAGAGACCATGTGTAGTTGTTCTGGACTACACATCTGTCTCCCCTAAGATCCCAATCAACAGGAGCATCAGTTAGCTCATATTTGAGGGAACAAGCCTTCAGATCAGTTCTCAACCATAGCCAATTTTGTGCTGTTCCCCCACCTCCCGAGAGGACATTTGACAATTTCTGAAAATATTTTTGGGTGTTACAACTAGACGGGGAGTACTACTGGCATCTCATGGGTAGAGGCCAGGATGCTGCTAAATATGCTACAATCCACAGCACACCACAGCAAAGAATATCCAACCCCTAATGTCAACAGCACCAAGGTTGAGAAACCCTGCTTCAGATGACTCCAGCCTCCAGCCTTTGAGCCTTGCCAGCTGACATTAAGTAGAGTGGAAACAAGCTGTCCCTGCCAAATCCTGCCCAAATTACAGTTTCATAAGGTGATTTGTTTTGCAGCAATAAATAATTGAAACACCATCAAATAAGTGAAGAACTGAGTCATATCCTCCAGTCTTTGTGACACTGAAGCTCTTGCATCTTCCCATGATGCCTCAAAGGGACACAGTGACAAAGAACAGCAAAGAAAGGCAAAGTATCACTGAGACTTGTACAAGGGAAAAGAAAGATAAAGATGACTAAGACCAAGAAGAAAGCAAAGGAGTATTTCTTGCTGGGTAACTGTACCCCACATTCCTGATCTCAAGCTCAATACCACCCTTCTCTTCCCTGGAAAAACTGGGGAGACAACTCTGTTTCATCTTCACAAGCTCCTCGTGAGTGCACCTTTGAGGTTTGTTTCTGTTTGATGGCCCAAATACTCCTCCTATAATGTCTATCATGTGAGAGACCCTAAGAGGGCACAACTTTCATTAATAAGATGTGGAAAGATTATGTTTCCCAATTGCATTCCACCTTAGAAAGAACAGATCAGGCCAGGTGCGGTGGCTCACGCCTGTAATCCCAGCACTTTAAAAGGCCGAAGCAGGTGGATCACAAGGTCAGGAGTTCAAGACCAGCCTGGCCAACATAGTGAAACCCCGTCTCTACTAAAAATACAAAAACTTAGCCGGGCATGGTGGCCAGTGCCTATAATCCCAGCTACTTGGGAGGCTGAGGCAGGAGAATTGCTTGAATCCAGGAGATGGAGATCGTACCACTGCACTCCAGCCTGGGCAACAGTGCAAGACTCCTTCTCAAAAAAGAAAAAAAAAGAAAAACAGATCAACTAGGCTCTTTTTTCAAACTATATCAACCTCAATTTCTTCATAAGACTACTTTGAATGATCAACAGGCTTCCAAATTGCCTCACCACTTCAAAGTAGGACAAATTCTCAGCAATGCAACTTCTGGGCATCTGTCCTAAGAAGATCATCTGAAATTTAAACAAAGATTTATGTGCAAAACAATTCATTGCAAGGTCTTTGATAAGAGTTAAAACTTGGAGGAAAAAAATAAGTCTGACAATAAGGTAATGGTAGCATAAATTCATAATATAAATCTATAGCAGAACATCATGAGAGCATTAATGAACCATTCTATTCTGGGTCTTCTTTGAATCTGAATTGGTATATCTTCTCTATGCGATCAATCAACTTTCACAGCTACAATGACCACTCCTACTTCTTAAGACTAAACTTCACTCCCAAGCTCAGACCACATATTAAAATGCTTACTAAACACCTATGCACTGATGATGTACAATTTGTTCAAAGCCCATTATCTTTTTCCAAAATTTTCTTTCCTACATTCTCTGAGGAACTGATACCACCTTCTACCCAGATTTCAAGCAAGAAAAATTGGCCACATTAGTGATTAAGTCATCCGTTTCCTGCATGTCACATATCCAGTTAATCTTAGAGTCTTTAATTCTAAGTCTCTCCTAAATTTCTGCTGAATAAGTCTCAATTCTGTAATCCTATTGTCATTGTTATACTCCCAGGTCATCATCAGCTCCTACCTGGATTCCTCTAATAGCTACTAAATGGATCTCATTTGCTCTTCTCTAATTCATCCCTTATGATACAGCTAAAGTAATCCTTCAAAAATACAAACTTGGTCATAGAATCTCCTTTCTTAAAGCTCTTTATAACACACCACTGTTTTAGAAGGAAGTCCAAACTCCTTACTGGGTTTTGAAGGGCCATCCATAACCAGGTCCCTGCTTGTCCCTCCAGCCTCATCCCAGACCACTGAACCTCTCCAAATCTCTTTACAGTTTATGCTTCAACCATGCTATACCATTTGCAATTTTGTGAGTGTGTCATGTCCACACTTACTTCTGATCTTTGCACACTCTTTGCCTCTAACTAGATCACACTTCATCATATTTCTCATCCCCATTGTCACTATCCTGTCTAATGCCTACTTGTCTCTCCTTTTAATTTACTGAAAATTCTCAGCTCTCTTACCTCTGGGTATTCTCATCTTCTGTTTCTTCATGGAATGCCTCTTCAAAAGACACACATATGTGCATGTGCACACACACACACATCCCACATCTATTATTGCACAATGTTGTGGTGACAAAAAGTGCCTTTCAGATCTCTTACTGTGGAAAACAAAATTGACCGGTAGCCAAAACTTCTTAGCTCTGAATCCAGGACTGCATTTACAGCAAGTCCACACTTCTCACAGGATGCTCTGAGTATATGGCAGGCCCATTCCTGGGAGACAGAAGACAACTTTGACAGGTGACTTTGGCTCAACTCCCATAAGCCTTGCCAAACTGTCCTAGAATTGTACTTCAGCATAAGACCTTTCTTTCTTTCATTCCTTTATTTTTAAAGAAATCATACTTGCATCATAGTCTGATGACTCTCCTAGTATCCTCAAAATTCCTCCGTTATCCCTCATAGTCATTTGCCAGCAAATATCTTGCAGGTCTAATCCTGTCTTGGCATCTGCTTCTCAGACAACTAATGCAAGTTGAATTGAGAGTGGTCCAAAAAACAGATAGGGCCTTGGGACTGGTTCAAGCACTGCCTGGTGAGTATAGAGTACAACATCTCTATTTGGTGAGTGGGTCATGGGTACTCGTAGATGACACCTAGCACAAGATGGCAGCTCATTGGTAAATATTTCACTAGTGATGGCCTGGCAAAATGTATTGGTAAAAAGGAGTGTTCATTGGCTTTGAAGAACTTTCCTGAGAGACATAAGCTTTGTCACTCAGACAAGGACCACAGGAAATATGGCAAAATCAATGTGAGGGTAGTTATTAGACACAAAGTAATGGCCAATGTCCAGTGGCATTGAAATATCTGAGTTGTCCTGGAAGCTGACAGAAATGGGAATAAAGAGTCCGAAGGAAGAGGGCGTATTGCAATAGATACATTATGAAAATCCTGACATTCAACCAATAGACTATGTTCTAACAAGGACACACCCTCCACTGAGACGGTTAGGAATCTGCCACTGAGAGGGACACCAGCATCATTAAGGGTTTAGTTGTGGTTGTCCTTTGCAAGGCAGTGCTGATGACAGAAAAGATAGTCACAGAATTGGGCTATTTAATAGCCAAGATGATGATAGTGCCCCGAAGCAATAGAGACCAGATAGCTACCAGTAACCAGAATCTACAGTTAGTGTTAATCACCAGAAGAGTTGGAGGTTATTGGTAAACAATTGGCCCTTTTAATCTAAAAACCTAGATCTTCAGTTCTGGGACATTTTATTCCATAAATTTTCCAATATATCCTTCTTATACAATCTGTTCTCTTTTTCTGTAACTCATTAATTAAATAGTTTTTTCCTCATGGATTGATCCTAAAAAATTATTTTTTTCTCTACATTTATCTATTCCATCGGTTTTCTGTGTTTGACCTTTTGTAATACTTCCTTAATTTTATCTTCTAACCCTTTGTTGTTTTTGCCTTTCTCATTCTCATTTTTCAATTTCTAATAGTTCTTTCTTAGTCTTTTAAAAAATTTTATATATTATCCTATTAGTATTTCATGGATACAATATCTTCATTTATCCTTCTGAGGATACAAATTATAAGACATTTCTTTTTGTGAAACTTTTTTGGTCTTTGTTCTCTCTGAGGATTTTTATTTGTTTTCTATTTCTTTTGGCCTCTTTATTTTGAGTTGGAGATTTTTCTTACTTTTCTAGTAATCCTTCATGTACTGTGCATATTTAAGAAAAAGATTCCAAAATGCTGATTGGAGCTATTCTGGGCAAAGGGGAAAGGAAGATGAGCTTTTAAATTAGTAAGCTTTGTTTTAGAGTCACTGAACAGAAAGATGGCTTTTTTGATAAGGGAGCACAAATGTAACTGACATTGGGGCACCTTCTCAATTTTCCAAGAAAATAATCCTCTTGCCTTCAGCCTGAGTTAGGTAAACAATTGACTGTTGTTATGAGAAAGGTATTAGAGGGGTCGCATGATTCAGGACATAGGCATCCCCTAGCCCTTCTGTTTTCAACTTTATCTCACTACCCTTTGTGCATGGACTTCATTTCATTGTCACCTAGGTTATAGTTTCCTCCCCATGCTGAGTTAGTTAACTATTCCTACATTTGCTCTCTGACTTGCAAAAATTTGTCATCTCTCATTTTCTTTTGTCTCCTCTCCTGATCCATTTGTACTTGTAGTTCTATGCCTTTAAAAAATCCTTTTACTGATATTTTAGAAGGGTTTCCACAGGGAGAGAAGATAAATGCATCTCTTCAATCACACTCCCATCTTTTTCTCCCGGATTTAAATGCTACATTCTTCATATGAAAACAATTTTATACTAAAATTGGCATATAACTGGCAATATTTTGTGGCATTTTAATCTATTCTACTGTTCCGTCTAATTATGTACTAGTACCAGACTTCTAATTATCATGATTTTAAAATATATTTTTATATCTGGCAGTAAAATTCCTAATCATAATTCTTCTCTTTTAAAATTTCAATATTTCTTTGGCTATTCTCAGACTTTCTAGTTTAACTTTAAAATCCAGTGGTATCAAATTTATAAATCAATTAGAGAAAGTTGACTTTATATTAGTATCTTCACATGCAACAACTTAATGTGAGTCTGATTAGTAAAGTTTTATGATTTTGTTCAAATCAATACTGATTAATTTTTAAATTATATTTAAAAATTAATATCTATTTAACAGGTATCTCATGTTTGGATTTTCTTTTGAAAATGAACTTTTAAATTATGTTTTCTAATGTGTTTTTGTTAATTAAATGAAAAACTGCATTTTATAAAATTCATTTGATAACATGAATTTTACATGTTACTAATTTCTTTTAGTAGGTTTCCTCTTGAGCCACTTAGGTTTTCTAGTTACATAGTCATATCATTTGCAAATAATGATAATAGTTGTATGGCTTCCAAGAATTATTTTTATTCATTTTTTCACTGCATTATTGCACTTTCTACCACTTGAAAAATAGCATTAAGTAATGGTGGTAATGACGTTATCACCTTGTTACAGATTTGCATAGGAAAGTCTTTAATGATTTATTATTTAGAATAAATGTGCTTATCAGTTTCAAATCAATAACTTTTATCTCTTCTAGTCAGCAAGACGACTGACTAGAGACACCTGACACTCATCTCCCAAAGAAGAACCAAGACAATGGATAAGCAGCTAAGATTTGACTGCACTGTTGGAAAGAGAGCACTGCAGCACTGGGGGAAGTGACTGGAGACACACCTATAGTGATTGAAAATCCAGGAGGGCAGCATGGAGGTACGTAGTTCTGCAACCCCATCTTCCTGGCCTGAACCAGATCATTCTAGAGACAGAAGGGACTCCTCATGCAGGGAGAAAGTAAGCAGATGATCCCTATCATCCCCCATTGTGGCCACAAACACCTACAGCCCTTACAGTGGAAGAATCCCACAGTCCTCACAATCCCTGAGCCCATTTAAGAGAGTTGCCAGGAATTCACACAGCTGTATTGCCATTGATTAGGAGCACAGTGTGCACTCCCCCAGATCCCATCCAGCACTTGTGGCCAAGCTGTTACATCTAGCACCATCTTAGATCACAGCTACCTCTGGAGTGAACCTTCCTCTGGGAGCCAGTATCCACTGCACCTCTCCAGCAGTAGGGCTCCATCTTCATGCGACCAAGCCACATGGCTGGCTGAACATCACAATCCATCTGTGCAGAGCCTAGGCACAAGATTGGTTGTGACTTTGATCCTATACAGCAGGAAAACCAACCCCTGCCACACTACTTCTAGCTGAAGGAACAGTCTGGCAGTCTTGCTCATGGTGGACCTACTCTTGAACCAGCCCCATCACTGCATGCCCTCCCCCAAGAAGGAGAGGTATTGAGCCACCAAGCAGCTGACACACCCCCAGGCTGGCACAAGAGCTACATGTGCATGCCCAGGGCATGAGACACAGCCACACAGTACCCCCTTTACCCCCCTGGGTTTCTGGTTTGTCCAAAGTCCCCAAGAAACAGCCCCGTGGGCTTCCCTGGAATACACACCCCCAGGCTGACCAAGCAGCTGAGTGTATGTGTCCTGGGCCTGAGAAACAGCCCTGTGGACTTTTCCTAGTGCACACACATCCAAGCCAACTGAGCACTGGACACCCATGTCCTGAGCCTGATAAGACAGCCCCATAGGCCTCTTCTGATAGGCATGTTCCCAGGCTGCCCAAGCAACCAGGCATCCATTCCCACAGCCAGAGTAACTGCGCCATGACCCCAACCACAGCAAGCCAGACCCCAAATTAGCTGACCATTATGTGCAAACACATGCCCATGACCTTAGAAATAGACCAGCAAGCCCAATCTTGTCAAAGCTACAGAACCACTGCCACAAACTCTCTCAGCTTAGGTCATAAGGGCACTCACAAACATCACTAGCATGGATTACAGCTGAAAAAAACTACATTATACTACCGCACACCTAGAATGAAAGCCAATGCACCCCACCGAATCAACCTGCAAGACCCATCTAAACAAATAAGTCTTTCCATACAAAATTTACTCCATAAAATTGGAAGAGGTGACTCTTACACCAGATGCATAGAAATCATTGTGGAAGCACATCAAACATGAAGAAGCAAGGAAGCGTGACACCTCCAAAGGAAAACAATAATTCTCCACTAACAAACCACAATCAGAAGGAAATACACAAAATGCAAAAAAAAAAAAAAAAAAAAATACAAAATAATAATCGTAGGAGAGAAGAGAATCCAAATAGACAATTCGATGAAATCGGAAAAACAATTTATGATCTCAGTGAGAAATGAAGAGACAGATATTATTAAAAGCAAAAACAAGAGAAATCCTACAGCTAAAGAACTCAATGAATGAAAAAAACATACAGTGAGGAGCTTCAATAATAGACTAGACCAAACAAAAGCAATAACTTTGAACTTTAAGTAAGACAGGTCTTTTGAAACAATATAGGCAGACAAAATAATAATAATAATAATAATAATAACTTAAAAAGTCTTAAAAAGTCTTAAACTGCACCATAGACTAAATAGACCTAATAGACACAGAACGTGTCACCCAACAGCTTCAGATTAAACATTCTTTTCATAAGAACCTGGAATATTCTCCAGGACTGACCATGTGTTAGAACACAAAACAAGTCTCAAAAAAGTTTAAATAATAGAAATCTTATTTTACTACAATGGAATAAAACTAGACATCAGTAATAGGAGGAACATTTGAAACTACACAAATACATGGAAATTAAACAGTATGCTCCTGAATGACAAAAGGGTAAAGAAAAAAAATAAAAATTAAATTTTAAAATTTCTTAAAACAAAATTAGAAACACAACATACCATAACCTATGAGACACAACAAAAGCAGTAACAGAAGACAAGTTTATAGCAAGAAATGCCTACATCAAAAACTAGAAAAAGGTTTTGTTTTTGTTTGTGTTTGGTTTTCCAAGATGGTAGATTAGAGGTGTTTGGCATGCCTCAGCCATTCGGAAATAGCAAAATGGTGCATAAAGATCAACTCAGTGACCTTTAATTCAAGAAGGAAAAGAAGAATCCACCAGAATCATGAAGGATAACCCAAATCCTGGAGAGAAGAGAACAGACAAACAGCCTCCATGACAGCATCTGGCTGATAAGAGGGTGTGAACTCCCAGTATACAAGAGAGGCAGAGAGCCTCTCTCTGTGACCCAACTTTCCACTGGAGATCCAAGCAACCCAGGCCAAGGCACAGCATTGCATTTCTCCCAAGCTCTAGAGCTAACTTGGGGAAAAGGTTGGAGACACTGTAAGGGAAATAAACCAGGAAAAGCTGCAGGTGCTTTCCCAAACACAGAAATGAATGCAGGATACCATTTTTAATCAAGGCACATACAAAGTCAACCATTCTTTGGACACCTGATAGCATGGCCAGGGAGGCATTTTAGTCTTGGACCAGAGATTGGAACATCTCCTCCGGAGTAGGATTAGGGCCTCCACAGCCAGAACTGTGGAAAACACTTCAGCAGGTGCTAGAATTGTGCTCTCCTCTGTTATAAGCCTAGGGTGGGAGGAATGTTGCAACAGCTGCAGTTTCTCCTGGGCAACAAGACTTGCAGCCAGGGCTAGCTTGGTGACCTGGAGCCAGTCCGTGTGTTTCACTGCTGAGTGCCCCAGCCTGCTCCTCCAAGATTATGGCACAGCAAGGACCTCTCTGCTGCGTCTCCAAGAAGAAATTCAGGAATTCAGAGCACTCACTTGCTGGATCAGCAGCCTGAGCCACCTCATCCTTCCTGTGCATAGACTGTGGTACAGTGGGGGGCACTCTCTGCCCCACATATAGGCAGATCTCTAGGCATTTGGAGCACCTGCTAGCATGGACCAGCAGCCTGAGTTGCCCCATTCTTCCTGTGCAGGAGGAGGTCCTTCTCTGCTTCATACCCAGGCAGATCTCAAGGCATTCAAAGCACCTGCTTTCCTGGTTTAGCAGCCTTTGTCACCCAGCCCCTCCTGTGCAGAGATCCTGGTGCAGGGGGCCTCTCTTTGCTCCAAGCCCAGGCAGATCTCCAGGCAATCATAGCACCTGCTCACACAAATTGGCAGCTTGAGCCACCCCATGCTTCCTGTGCAGACATCTGGGCCCAGAGAGTCTCTACTTTATGGTCAGGCAGCTCTCCTTGGTTCAGCAGCCTTGACCACTTGGTCTGTTGCCCCACCATTCATGTGCAAAGATATCAGTGCAGGAAGGCCCCTCCACTCCACACCCAGACAGATCTCCAGGCATCTAGAGCACCCACTCTTCTTGATTAGGAGTTTAAGCTGCCTCCTATTCCCATGCAGATAACTTGGAATTGAAGAAGTTTCCCAACTCCACACCTAGGCACACCTTTGCCAACTGGATTTTCCCTTAGTGCTGGCACTGACTATCAGGAAACCTGTAGGCAGAAGTGCCCAGTCTGGTACTGCCCATCCTAACCACTGCCCCCCTGGGTTGAGGTGGGGACTCAGGCCACTGTGCACTTCATAAATCAGCGCATTGCCTCAGGCAACAGAGAACTTCTCCCAGCAAACAAAGATCAAGTATATACCCAGCTGCATTGGCCATAGCCAGCTCTTAATCATCAAACAACACAGCACAATATAAAGCCTGCCAACAGAAGTGCCTAGAGTGACAGAAGCAAAACCAAAAGACCCCACCCAGCATTTTCTATAGTCATACTGTCTAAGGAGAAGGGATAAGAGAAAGGGAAAGAACAAAAGAGCAATAACATTATAGGGAAAGAAAGTAAAAGAAAAAATCCTACCCACACAAAAATAATTGCAAAGATTGAAAGTGCCAACCCACCCAGATGAGAAAGGGCCAGCTCAAGAATGCTGGCACCATGAAAAATCTGGATGTAGTGACACCACCAAAGGGACATCCTAGCTTTCTAGCAGTGGTTCCTAAAAAAGAAACTCAGAAATGGTAGATAAAGAGTTCAGAGCATGGATTGCAAGGAAACTCAATAAGATCCAAGACAAGGTTAAAAATAAAAACACAGAAATTTCTAAAGCAATCCAGGAAATGAAGGAAGAGATAAACATGTTAAAAAATCAATCAGAACTCTTGGAATTATAAACCTCACTCAATGAATTTCAAAATACAATTTAAAAACTTTATCAATAGACTGCACTAAGCAGAAGAAAGAATTTCAGAGTTTGAGGATTGGTCTTTTGAACTAATACAGTCAGAAACAAAGAAAAAAATTTTAAAAATGAACAAAGTCTTTGAGAGATAAGAGATTATGTAAATTGACTAAACTTATGAATTATTGGAATTCCTGAAGGAGATGGAGAAAAATAAAGCAACCTGGAAACATATTTGATGACATAATTCAACAAAATGTCCTAATCTTGTTGGAGAGATAGACATCTAGATACAAGAAATCGAGAGGACACCTGCAAGATACTATACAAAACAAATATCACCAGGCATGCAATCATCAGACTATCCAAGGTCAGCACTAAAGAAGAAAAATCTTAAAGGTAATAAGAGAAAATGGTCAGATCGTGTACAAAGGGAACCCATTCAGGCTAACAGCAGAATTTTCAGCAGAAACTTCATGAGCCAGGAGAGATTGGGGGCCTGTTTTCAGCATTCTTAAAGAAAAAAAAATCCAACCAGGAATTTCATATCCCACCAAACTAAGCTTCATTAGCAAAGGAAAAGTAAAATATTTTTCAGACAAGCAAGTGCTATAGGAAATTTATAACCACTAGACCAACCACATAAGAGATCCATGGGAGCGTTCTAAATATGGAAACCATAAAATAATACCTGCTACCACAAAAACACTCTTAAATACATTGCCCACACACCCTGTAAAGCAATCACATGATAAAAACTATAAAGCAACTTGCTAACAACTCCATGAAACGGTCAAAACCTAACACATCAATATTAACCTTGAATGTAATTAACCTTGAATGTCTAAACAGCCCACTTGAAAGGGACAAAGTGGCGAGTTTGATTTAAAAAAATTAAAAAAAAAGTCCATCTGCTGTCCATCTCACATGTAATGACACCCATAGGCTCAAAGTAAAGGACCAGAGAAAAATCTATCATGAAAATGGAACACAAAAAAGAGCTGGGGCTGCTATCCTTTTACCAGATAAAATACACTTTAAACCAACAACAGTAAAATAAATAAATAAATAAAGCAAGCAAGCACATAAGCACATTACGTAAGAACAAAGGATTCAGAGCAAGATGGTCAAATAGGAACAGCTCCAGCCTCCAGCTCCCAGTGCCAGTGACACAGAAGACGGGTGATTTCTGCATTTTCAACTGAGGTACTAGGTTCATCTCACTGAGGAGTGCGGAACAATCGGTGCTGGTCAGCTGGCACAGCCCGACCAGCAAGAGCTGAAGCAGGGCGAGGCCTTGCCTCACCTGGGAAGCGCAAGGGGAAAGGGAATCCCTTTTCCTAGCCAAGGGAAACTGAGACACACAACACCTGGAAAATCGGGTAACTCCCACCCTACTACTGTGCATTACCAAGGGTCTTAGCAAACAGCACACCAGGAGATTATATCCCACACCTGGCCCAGAGGGTCCCATACCCACGGACCCTCCCTCATTGCTAGCACAGCTGTCTGAGATCTAAGTGCAAGGCATCAGCGAGGCTGGGGGAGGGGTGCCCGCCATTGCTGAGGCTTAAGTAGGTAAACAAAGCCTCTGGGAAGCTCGAACTGGGTGGAGCCCACCTCAGCTCAAAGAGGCCTGCCTGTCTCTGTAGACTCCACCTCTGGGTGGAGTCTGACAGCTGTCTGACAGCTTTGAAGAGAGCAGTGGATCTCCCAGCATGGAGTTTGAGATCTGAGAATGGACAAACTGCCTGCTCAAGTGGGTCCCTGACCCCTGAGTAGCCTAACTGGGAGACATCCCCCACCAGGTGCAGACCAACACCTCACACCTCACACGGCAGGGTACACCCCTGAGACGAAGCTTCTAGAGCAAGAATCAGACAGCAGCACTCACGGTTCAGCAATATTCTATCTTCTGCAGCCTCTGCTGCTGATACCCAGGCAAACAGGGTCTGGAGTGGATCTCAAGCAATCTCTAACAGACCTACAGTTGAGGGTCCTGACTGTTAGAAGGAAAACTAACAAACAGAAAGGACACCCTCACCAAAACCCCATCAGTATGTCACCAGCATCAAAGATCAAAGGCAAATAAAACCACAAAGATGGGGAAAACGCAGGGCAGAAAAGCTGGAAATTCAAAAAATCAGAGCACATCTCCCCCTCCAAAGGAACGCAGCTCATCACCAGCAACGGATCAAAGCTGGATGGAAAATGACTTTGACGAGTTGAGAGAAGGCTTCAGTCCATCAAACTTCTCAGAGCTAAAGGAGGAACTACGTACCCAGCGCAAAGAAACTAAAAATCTTGAAAAAAGAATGGAAGAATGGATAACTAGAATAATCAATGTAGAGAAGGCCATAAACGAATTGACAGAGATAAAAACCATGACACGAGAAATACGTGACAAATGCACAAGCTTCAGTAACCGACTCGATCAACTGGAAGAAAGAGTATCAATGATTGAAGATCAAATGAATGATATGAAGTGAGAAGAGAAGTCGAGAGAAAAAAGAGGAAAAAGAAATGAACAAAGCCTCCAGGAAATATGGAATTATGTGAAAAGACCAAATCTACGTCTGATTGGTGTGCCTGAAAGTGACAGGGAAAATGGAACCAAGTTGGAAAACACTCCACAGGATATCATCCAGGAGAACTTCCCCAACCTAGTAAGGCAGGCCAACTTTCAAATTCAGGAAATACAAAGAACGCCACAAAGATACTCCTCGAGAAGAGCAACTCCAAGACACATAATTGTCAGATTCACCAAAGTTGAAATGAAGGAAAAAATATTAAGGGCAGCCAGAGAGAAAGGTCGGGTTACCTACAAAGGGAAGCCCATCAGACTAACAGCAGATCTCTTGGCAGAAACTCTCCAAGCCAGAAGAGAGTGGGGGCCAATATTCAACATTCTTAAGGAAAAGAATTTTAAACCCAGAATTTCATATCCAGCCAAACTAAGTTTCATAAGTGAAGGAGAAATAAAATCCTTTACAGACAAGCAAATGCTTATAGATTTCGTCACCACCAGGCGTGCCCTACAAGAGATCCTAAAGGAAGCACTAAACAGGGAAAGAAATAACTGGTCCCAGCCATTGCAAAAACATGTCAAAATGTAAAGACCATCGATGCTAGGAAGAAACTGCATGAACTAACGAGCAAAATAACCACCTAATATCACAATGACAGGATCAAGTTCACACATAACAATATTAACCTTAAATGTAAATGGACTAAATGATCCAATTAAAAGACACAGACTGGCAAATTGGATAAAGAGTCAAGACCCACCAGTTTGCTGTATTCAGGAGACCCATCTCACATGTGGAGACACACATAGGCTCAAAATAAAGGGAGGGAGGAAGATCTACCAAGCAAATGGAGAACAAAAAAAAGCAGGGGTTGCAATCCTAGTCTCTGATAAAACAGACTTTAAACCATCAAAGATCAAAAGAGACCAAAAAACAGCCATTACATAATGGTAAAGGGATCAATTCAACAGGAAGAGCTAACTATCCTAAATATGTATGCGCCCAATACAGGAGCACCCAGATTCATAAAGCAAGTCCTTAGAGACTTACAAAGAGACTTAGACTCCCATACAGTAATAATGGGAGACTTCAACACCCCACTGTCAACATTAGACAGATCAACGAGACAGAAAGTTAACAAGGATATCCAGGAATTGAACTCAACTCTGCACCAAGCAGACCTAATAGACATCTACAGAATTCTCCACCCCAAATCAACAGAATATACATTCTTCTCAGCATCACATCACACTTATTCCAAAATTGACCACATAGTTGGAAGTAAAGCACTCCTCAGCAAATGCAAAAGAACAGAAATTATAACAAACTGTCTCTCAGACCACAGTGCAATCAAACTAGAACTCAGAACTAAGAAACTCAATCAAAACTGCTCAACTACATGGAAACTGAACAACCTGCTCCTGAATGACTACTGGATACATAAAGAAATGAAGGCAGAAATACAGATGTTTTTTGAAACCAGTGAGAACAAAGATACAACATACCAGAATCTCTGGGACACATTTAAAGCACTGTGTAGAGGGAAATTTATAGCACTAAATGACCACAAGAGAAAGCTGGATAGATCTAAAATTGACACCCTAACATCACAAGTAAAAGAACTAGAGAAGCAAGAGCAAACACATTCAAAAGCTAGCAGAAAGCAAGAAATAACTAAGATCAGAGCGGAACTGAAGGAGATAGAGACACAAAAAACTCTCCAAAAAATCAATGAATCCAGGAGCTGTTTTTTCAAAAAGATCAACAAAATTGATAGACCGCTAGCAAGACTAATAAAGAAGAAAAGAGAGAAGAATCAAATAGATGCAATAAAATATGATAAAGGGGATATCACCACCGACCCCACAGAAATACAAACTACCATCAGAGAATACTATAAACACCTCTACACAAATAAACTAGAAAACCTAGAAGATGTGGATAATTTCCTGGACACTTACACTCTTCCAAGACTAAACCAGGAAGAAGTTGAATCCCTGAATAGATCCATAGCAGGCTCTGAAATTGAGGCAATAATTAATAGCCTACCAACCAAAAAAAGTCCAGGACCAGATGGATTCACAGTCAAATTCTACAGGAGATACAAGGAGGAGCTGGTACCATTCCTTCTGAAACTATTCCAATCAATAGAAAAAGAGGGAATCCTCCCTAACTCATTTTATGAGGCCAACATCATCCTGATACCAAAGCCTGAGAGACACAACAAAAAAAGAGAATTTTAGACCAATATCCCTGATGAACGTCGATGCAAAAATCCTCAATAAAATACTGGCAAACCGAATCCAGCAGCACATCAAAAAGCTTATCCACCATGATCAAGTGGGCTTCATGCCTGGGAGGCAAGGCTAGTTCAACATATGCAAATCAATAAACGTAATCCAGCATATAAACAGAACCAAAGACAAAAACCACATGATTATCTCAACAGATGCGTAAAAGGCCTTTGACAAAATTCAACAGCCCTTCATGCTGAAAACTCTCAATAAATTCGGTATTGATGGAATGTATCTCAAAATAATAAGAGCTATTTATGACAAACCCACAGCCAATATCATACTGAATGGGCAAAAAATGGCAGCATTCCCTTTGAAAACTGGCACAAGACAGGGATGCCCTCTCTCACCACTCCTGTTCAACATAGTGTTGGAAGTTCTGGCCAGGGCAAATCAGGCAAGAGAAAGAAATCAAGGGTATTCAGTTAGGAAAACAAGAAGTCAAATTGTCCCTGTTTGCAGATGACATGATTGTATATTTAGAAAACCCCATCATCTCAGCCCAAAATCTCCTTAAGCTGATAAGCAACTTCAGCAAAGTCTCAGGATACAAAATTAATGTGCAAAAATCACAAGCATTCTTATACACCAGTAACAGACAAACAGAGAACCAAATCATGAATGAACTTCCATTCATAATAGCTTCAAAGAGAATACCTAGGGATCCAACTGACAAGGGATGTAAAGGACCTCTTCAAGGAGAACTACAAACCACTGCTCAGTGAAATAAAAGAGGACACAAACAAATGGAAGAACATACCATGCTCATGGATAGGAAGAATCAATATTGTGAAAATGGCCATACTGCCCAAGGTAATTTATAGATTCAATGCCATCCCCATCAAGCTACCAATAACTTTCTTCACAGAATTGGAAAAAAACTACTTTAAAATTCATATGGAACCAAAAAAGAGCCCGCATTGCCAAGGCAATCCTAAGTCAAAAGAACAAAGCTGGAGGCATCACGCTACCTGACTTCAAGCTATACTACAAGGCTACAGTAACCAAAACAGCATGGTACTGCTACCAAAACAGAGATATAGACCAATGGAACAGAACAGAGCCCTCAGAAATAATACCACACATCTACAGCCATCTGATCTTTGACAAACCTGACAAAAACAAGAAATGGGGAAAGGATTCCCTATTTAATAAATGGTGCTGGGAAAATTGGCTAGCCATAAGTAGAAAGCTGAAACTGGATCCTTTCCTTACTCCTTATATGAAAATTAATTCAAGATGGATTAGAGACTTAAATGTCAGACCTAATACCATAAAAACCCTAGAAGAAAACCTAGGTAATACCATTCATGACATAGGCATGGGCAAACACTTCATGTCTAAAACACCAAAAGCAATGGCAACAGAGGCCAAAATTGACAAATGGGATCTAATTAAACTAAAGAGCTTCTGTGCAGCAAAAGAAACTATCATCAGAGTGAACAGGCAACCTACAGAATGCGAGAAAATTTTTGCAATCTACTCATCTGACAAAGGGCTAATATCCAGAACCTACAAAGAACTCAAACAAATTTACAAGAAAAAAACAACCCCATCAAAAAGTGGGCAAAGGATATTAAAAGACATTTCTCAAAAGAAGACATGCATACAGCCAACAGATACATGAAAAAATGCTTGTCATCACTGGGCATCAGAGATATGCAAATCAAAACCACAATGAGATACCATCTCACACCAGTTAGAATGGCAATCATTAAAAAGTCAGGAAACAACAGGTGCTGGAGAGGATGTGGAGAAATAGGAACACTTTTACACTGTTGGTGGGACTGTAAACTAGTTCAGCCATTGTGGAAAACAGTGTGGTGATTCCTCAAGGATCGAGAACTAGAAATACCATATGAACCAGCCATCCCATTACTGGGTATATACCCAAAGGATTATAAATCATGCTGCTATAAAGACACATGCACACGTATGTTTATTGTGGCACTATTCACAATAGCAAAGACTTGGATTCAACCCAAATATCCATCAGCGAGAGACTGGATTAAGAAAATGTGGCACATATGCACGATGGAATACTATGCAGCCATAAAAAAGGATGAGTTCGTGTCCTTTGTAGGGACATGGATGCAGCTGGAAACCATCATTCTCAGCAAACTATCACAAGAACAGAAAACCAAACACCGCATGTTCTCACTCATAGGTGGGAATTGAACAATGAGATTACTTGGACTCTGGAAGGGGAACATCACACACTGGGGCCTATTATGGGAAGGGAGGAGAGGGGAGGGATGGCATTGGGAGTTATACCTGATGTAAATGACGAGTTGATGGGTGCTGATGAGTTGACGGGTGCAGCACACCAACATGGCACAAGTATATATATGTAACAAACCTGCACGTTGTGCACATGTACCCTAGAACTTAAAGTATAATAAAAAAGAAAAAAATAAATAAAATAAAATACAAAATACAAAAAAGAAAAAAAAACAGAGGATTCAATTCAGAAGAAGGCTTAACTGTTCTAAATACATACACATCCAACATTGGAGCACCCAAATTCATAAAACAAGTACTCTTAGACCTATGAAAAAACTTAGATAGCCACACAATAATAGTGGGGAACTTCAATATCCTACTGACATTATTAGACAGATCATGAAGGCAGAAAACTACCAAAGAAATTATAGACTTAATTTCAACACTTGACCAGTTGGACCTAACAGATAGCTACAGAATATTCTAGTCATCAACCTCAGAATGTACATTCTTCTCATTGGCACACAGAACATACTTCCAGATTGATCAACTGTTCGACCACAAAGCAAACTGCAATACATTTTTTAAAACCTGAAATTATACCAACCACTCTCGCAGACCACAGTGGGATAAAAGTAGAAATCAACACAAGATCTCTCAAAACCACACAATTACATGGAAATTAAACAACTTTTTCCTGAATGATTTTAGTAAACAATAACATTAAGGCATAAATTTAAAAATTACTTGAAATAAATGAAAACAGAAACACAATGTACCAAGTCTCTGGGATGCAGCAAAAGTAGTGTTAAGAGGAAAGTTTATAATACTAAATACCTACCTCAAAAAGTTAGGAAGTTCTCAAATTAATGATCTCATGTCACACCTGGAGGAACTAGAGAAACAAGAACATGCTAAACCCAAAGCTAGCAGAAGAAAATAGATAACTAAAATAAGAGATGAAATAAATTAAATTGAAACTCAAAAATCCATCAAAGAACCAACAAAACCAAAAATTGGTTCTTTAAAAGAATAAACAAGATCAATAAACCACTAGCTAGATTAACAGAAAGAGAGAGAGAGAGAGAATGCAAATAAGCACACTCAGAAATGACAAAGGTGACATTACAACTGACCCCACAGAAACACAAAAGATACTCAGAGATGATTATGAACACCTCTATGCACACAAACTAGAAAATCTAGAGGAAATGGATGAATTCCTAAAAACACAATCTCCCAAAATTGAATCAAGAAGAAATTAAAACCCTGACCAGACCAATATCAAGTTCCAAAATTGAATCAGAAATAAAAAACTTACCAAAAAAAAAAGCTCAGATGGATTCACAGCTGAATTCTACCAGAATTCTACAAAGAAAAGCTGGTACCAATCCTACTAAAAGTATTTCAAAAAATAAAAAATGGAGGGACTCCTCCCTAACTCATTGTACAAAGCCAGCATTATCCTGATACCAAAATATCACAAAGACACAAACAAAAAAAAGAAACTTCAGACCAATATCCCCAATGAATATAGATGCAAAAATTCTCAAGAAATAATAGCAAACCAAACCCAATAGCACATCATAAACTTAATTCACCATGATCAAGTAGGCTTCATTTCTGAGATGCAAGGTTGGTTCAACATATACAAATCAATAGATGTGATTCACTAACCACATAAACAGGATTAAAAACCAAAACCATACAATCATTTCAATAGATGTGGAAAAAGCTTTTGATGGCATCCAATATTTCATCTCTTCATAATAAAAACCTTTAACAAACTAGGCATTGAAGGAACATACCTTAAATAAAAAGCCATCTATTACAAGCCCACTGCCAACATTATACTGAATAGGCAAAAATTGGAAGCATTCTCCTTGAGAAATGGAACTAGACAGTGATGCTTGCTCTCACACTCCTATTCAACATAGGGCTGGAAGTCCTTGATAGAGCAATCAGGCAAGCCAAAGAAATAAAAGCATCCAAATAGGAAAAAAAGCCAAACTCTCTCTCTTCATGGACAATATGATTCTATACCTAGGTAACTATAAAGGCTCTGCCAAAAGGCTCCTGGAACTGAAAAACAACTTCAGTAAGGTTTCAGGATACAAAATCCATGTGCAAAAATCAGTAGCATTAATATATACCAATAATGTCCTATCTGAGAGCCAAATAAAGAACACAATCACATTTATGATATCTGCAAACAAACAAACTAGAAATACCTCTAACCAAGAAGGTGAAAGATCTCTACAGGGAGTACTACAAAACATTACTGAAAAATATCATAGATGACACAAAGAAATGAAAAAGCATTCCATGCTCATGGAATAAAAGAATCAATATTGTTAAAATGGCCATATTGACCAAAAAAATTTACAGATTCAAGACTATTCCTTTCAAGCTATCAATGTCATTATTCACAGAACTAGAAAAAAACGATTCTAAAATGTATATGGAACCCAGAAAAAGCCCGAATAGCCAAAGCAATCCAAGGCAAAAAGAACAAAGCTAGAGGAATCACATTAACCAACCTCAAACTATTCTACAAAACTACAGTTAGTAAAATAGCAGGGTACTGGTACAAAAATAGACACATTGACGAATGGAGCAGAATAGAGAACCCAAAATAAAGCTGCACACCTATGGCCATCTGATCTTTGACAAAGTTGACAAAAATAAGCAATAGGGAAAGGATTCCCTACTCAATAAATGGTGCTGGACTAGCTGGCCAGCCATATAGAGAAGAATGAAATTGGACACTTATCTTTCACCATATACAAAAATTAACTGAAAATGGATTAAAGACTTAAATATAAGACCTCAAACTATAAGAATCCTAGAAGAAAAACTAGGAAATGCCATTCTGGACATTGACCTTGGGAAGAATTTTGGCCTAGGTCCTCAAAAGTAATTGCAACAAAAATGAAAATTGACAAATAGGACCTAGTTAAATTAAAGAGCTTCTGCACATCAAAAGAAACTATGAGGCTGAGCTTGGTGGCTCACTCCTGTAATCCCAGCACTTTGGGAGGCCAAGGCAGGAGGATGGCATGAGCCCAGGAGTTCAAGACAACTCAGGGCAACATAGGGAGTCCTCATCTTTTAAAACAAACAAACAAAAACAACAACAACAATCAACAGAGTAAACAGACAACCTACAGAATGGAAGAAAATAATCACAAAATCCAACAAAGGTCTAATATTCAGACTCTATAAGGAACTTGAACAATTGAACAGGCAAAAAATAATTTAAAAATGGGCAAAGACATGAACAGACACTTCTCAAAAGAAGCCGATAAACATATGAAAAAATCCTCCATCTCACTAATCATCAGAGAAGCAAATCAAACCACAATGAGAAACCGAAAAGCACCAAATGCAGAGGCTGCAGAGAAAAGGGAATACTCACATACTGTTGGTAGGACTGCAAATTAGTTCAGCCACTGTAGAAAGCAGTTTGGAGATTTCTCAAGAAACTTAAATAGAACTACCATTCAACCAGGAATATATCCAAATAAAATAAATTATTTTACAAAAAGGTACCCATATGTTCATTGCAGTGTTATTCACAATAGCAAAGATATGGAATCAGCCTAGGTATCTGTCAAAGGAGGATTGGATAAAGAAAATGTGATATATATGCACTATATAATAGTATGCAGCCATAAAAACGAACAAAAGCATGTCCTTTGCAGCAACATGGATGTAGCTGGGAGCCATTATCCTATGCAAATTAACAGAGGAACAGAAAACCAAATACCGCACATTCTCACTTACTAGTGGGAGCTAAGCATTGCGTACCTATGGACATAAAGATGGCAACAATAGACACTGGGAACTTCTAAAAATAGGAGGAATAGAAGCAAGCTGGCAAGGGTTGAAAAACTAACTATTGGTTACTATATCCAGTACCTGGGTGACAACATCAGTCATACCCCAAACCATCACACAGTTTATTCAGGTCACAAACTTGCATATGTACACCTTGAATCTAAAGTAAAAGTTGAAAAATAAACAACTAGAAAAATTGAAATAAACAACCTAATGGTACATCTTATGGAACTAGAAAAGCAAGACCAAAAACAAACCCAAAATGAGCGCAATAATAAGAATAATAATAATAAAGATTAGAGCAGGAATATACACAATTGAGACTAGAACAACAATACAAAAGATCAAGTAAACAAAGAGTTGTTTTTTAAAAAAGATACACAAAATTGACAGGCTATGTACTAGATTAACTAAAAAAAGAGATAGAAGACCCAAATAAATAAAATCAGAAACAAAAAAAGAGATGCCACAACAGATACCACAGAAATACTGGATCATTAGAGACTACTATGAACAACAATATGCCAATAAATGTTAAAACCTAGATAAAAAAATAAATTTCTGAACATATACAACCTGCCAATATTGAACCAAGATGAAATAAAAAGTCCAAACAGACCAATAACAAGTAACAAGATCGACTCATTCATTAAAAATCTCCCAACCAAGAAAAGTCCAGGAAAGGGATGGCTTTACCACTGAATTTTATCCAACCAATAAAGTACAATTAACACAAACTATTCTCAAACTCTTCCAAAAATTTGAAGCAGAGGGAATGCTGCCTAGTTCATTCTGTGAGGCCAACATAATCCTGATACCAAACCCAAGGACACAAGATAAGAAAACTAGAGGCCAATATCCCTGATGAACATACGTGAAAAACCTACATGTATACTAGCAAAATTAATCCAACAATACATCAAGAAAATAGTACACCATGATCAAGTGGAATTTCTCCCAAGAATGCAAAGTTGGTCCAACATATGAAAATTAATAAACATGATACATCACATCAATAGAATGAAGGACAAAAACTATATGATTATAGATGTAGAAAAAGCATTTGATAAAATTCAACACCCCTTCACGATAAAACTTCTCAATAAATTAGGAGTAAAAGGAAACTACATCAACACAATAAAGGCCATGTGTAAAAAACCCACAGCTAACATGATACTAACTGGGTAAAAGCTGAAACCTTTTTCTCTAAGAACAGGAAAAAGACAAGTATGCCCCCTCTCATCACTCTTACTAATACAGTACTGGAGATCCTGACCAGAGCAATTAAGACAAGAGTAAGAAATAAAAGGCATCCAAATTGAAAATAAGGAAGTCAAATTTTTCCATTTTGCAGATGACAGGATCTTACATTTACAAAAACCTAAAGATTTTATCATAAACTCTTAGAACTGATAAATAAATTCAGTAAAGTTGCAGGGGAGAAAATTAATCTACAAAGATCAGTAGCATTTCAATACACAAACAATGAACTAGCTTAAAAAGAAATCAAAACGAAAATTTCATTTATAGTAGCTACAAAAATACCCTAAAAATAAATGTAAGCAAGGAGGTGAAAGACCTCTCTACAAGAGAAATTACAAAATACTGATCACATAAATTGAAGAGGACACAAACAAATGGAAAAGCATTTCATGCTTGTGAATCAGAAGAATTCATATTGTTGAAATGACCATGCTACCCAAAGGTATCTATAGAGTCCATGCAAAACCTATGAAAACTCCAATGACATCTTCACAGAAATAGAAAAAAATCTTAAAAGTTGTATGGAATCACAAGACCTAGAATAGCCAAATTGATGTTGATTTAAAAGAACAAAATTGGAGGCATCACACTACCAGACATCAAAATATACTACAAAGCTGTATTACCAAAACAGCATGGTACTTATGTAAAAACAGACACATAGACTAATGAGATAGAATGTAAAAAACAGAAATTAATCCACATATTTATAGCCAAATGACTTTTAACAATGGCACCAAGAACATGCACTAGGGAAAGACAGTCTCTTCAGTAACTGGTGCTGGGAAAACTGTGTATTAATATGCAGAAGAATAAAACTAGAACCCCCACCTCTCTGTACAAAAATCAACACAAAATGGACAAAAGACCTAACTGTAAGACCTAAAACTATAAAATTACTTGAAGAAAACATAAGGAGATGCTTTAGGACATTGATCTGGGAAAAGATTTTACTAATAAGACCTCAAAAGCACAGACAACAAAAGCAATAATAAACAAACAGGATTATGTCAAACTATAAAGCTTCTGCCAGCAAAGGAAATAATCAAAGGAGCGAAAAGTCAGCCTATACAGTGGGACAAAATATTTGCAAACTACTCATCTGACAAGGAATTAATATCCAGGATATACAAGAAACTAAAACAACTTGATAGCTAAAAAACAAGCCAACAACCTGATATTTAAAATAGGCAAATGATCTGAACAGATATTTCTCAAAAGAACATATACGAGTAACCAACATATATATGAAAAAAATCTCAACATCACTAGTCATCAGGGAAATGCAAATCAGAACCACAATAAAGTATCATCTCACCCCAGTTATAAATGAATATCATTTTGAAAGACAAAAAAGTCAACAAATACTGGTGACTTTTTTCTATGCATAGAAAAAAAGGAACTCTTATTCACTGTTGGTGGGAATGTAAACTAGTACAGCCACCATGAAGAACAGTATGAGGTTCCTCAAAAAACTATAAATATAACTATAATATGATCCAGCAGTCCCACTACTGGGCATTTATCCAAAAGAAAATAAATCAGTATATCAAAGAGACATCTGTACTCCCATGTTTATTGCAGCACTATTCACAATAGCCAAGATATGAAATCTACCTTGTCTGACAACAAATGAATTGATAAAGCAAATGCATTATGTGTACACAAAGGAATACTATTCAGCCATAAAAAAGAATACAATCTTGTTATTTTATTACTGGTACCATTGATGATACCATGGATGGAACTGGAGGACATTATGTTTAGTGAAATAAGCCAGGCACAGTAAGTTAAACACTGCATGTTCTCACTCATATATGTAAGCTAAAAAAAGTTGATCTCATAGAAGTAAAAAGTAGGACAGAGGATAGTTGAGGCTGGGAAGGATAGGGGGAAGGAGGACATAGTGAGAGATGTGTTAAAGGATATTAAATTATAGCTAGATAGGATAAATGAGTTCTAGTGTTCTCTACTACTCTAGGATGACTATATTCAACAATAACATATTACATAGTTTCAAAAAGCAAGAAAAGGGATATTGAATGTTCCCAAAACCAAAAAATGATAAATGTTTGAGATTATAGATATGCTCATTACCCTGATCTGATTACTATACATTATTTGTATTGCAACATCACTACATATCACTTAAATATGTACAATTATTATATGTCAGTTTGAAAAAAAGTGGTAACACTGAGTACTTTTACTGACTGCTCCCACCTCCAACCAAGGAGCTCTTGATTGTTCCCTTTATCTTCCTCTCTTCATGTGTAGTCATCATTAAGACTTCTTAATTCTACCTCCTAAATATCTCTTAAATCTGTCTCTTAGATCTGCTACTGCCTTAGATCTATGGTGTCATCTCCTCTCTTCCTATTGTCACATGAACTTTTAGCTACTACTGGTGCTGAGTATCTCCTATTTATTCTCACACTGCCACTAAAATGAACTTTCTGAAATGCAAAACTATGTCCCACCCCTGCCCAAAGTCTTTCAACAGCTCTCTGTTTCTCTTAGAATAAAGTTCAGACTCTTGGCCGGGTGCGGTGGCTCAGGCCTGTAGTCTCAGCACTTTGGAAGGCCGAGGCGGGCGGATCATGAGGTCAGGAGATTGAGACTATCCTAGCCAATATGGTGAAACCCTGTCTCTACTAAAAACACAAAAATTAGCTGGGTGTGGTAGCGCCTGTAGTCCCAGCTACTCGGCAGGCTGAGATAGAGAATCACTTGAACCCGGGAGGCAGAAGTTGCAGTGAGCCGAGATCGCGCCATTGCATTCCAGCCTGGGTGACAAAAGCAAAACTCCGTCTCAAAAAAAAAAAAGAGAGATTCTTTAAAATGGTTTACAAGGTTATAAATGTCCTCAGCTCATCCTGCGAACCTCATCTCTAGCCACTAGCCAACTCTAGCTCTACACTGTAGCTATATTCTATTTTCTCTCAACTTGTGGTCTTTCTCCATACTATTTCTTCTGTCCCAAATTCTTTTCTTTCTTCTTTACTGGTTAACTCCTATTCTTCCACCAGCAAGCCTTCCCAAATACACAAAGATGGGAGAAGTGCCCTCAATATCTGGCCACTTAGAATCTGTACTTCCGTCAACATATCCCTTTTCTCTGTGTATGGCAATTTCTTGGTCACTCCTGTCTTACCCCACTATGTTAAATAAATTAACATTCAATGAAGAAACAGGTATTGGATAACGTCAAATATCTTTTGACATTTATTGAGATGATTGTTGTATTTTTTTCTACCCACTGATGGTATTACCAATCTATTTTTTTTAATGCTGAATCATCCTTATATGTCTGGAATAAAACCTAATTGACTTTGGCATGACTGTCTCCTAATACACTACTAAATTTAATTAGCTAATATTTGATAGAATCTGTCTATCCTTCAGGGTTCTGGGATTGTTTTTTCTTGTTTTGCTGTTTGCTGTCTTTGCCAGATTTTAATTTCATAATTGTACATATAATGACTTAATTTTACTATGATTCTCTACGTTTTAAACTCCATGAGAACTCCCATTCAACACTGTAAACCCAGAATCTAGTAAAACAGGCACACAGTAAATATTTGTTAAATAAATAAACAAATTGAATTAGAAAGCTTTCCTTGTTTTTTGTGAGTTACATTGAGCATACAACTTGAGAATTAGTTGTTCCTTGAAAGTTAAAATGACCAATATACAACACACACTAAACGTGAAGCCTTTCATTGAGCAGGAAGGAATGACAGGAGAGGGAGTTTGATGAGTTCCTTCCATTTTTCTCTGCTTTTTAGTCCTTCCTATTTTCTAGTCCCTCTTACTCCATTTGTATATGTCCCCTGTCCAGAAAGTAACACACTTAGTCTAAAATTGTAGGTCAGGTCGTATTCCTGTATTTTTAAAGCATATCTTCTTTGAAAAATACCCAAAGCACAATATAAAATATCACCAAGATTTCATATAGATATAGATATATCTGTATTTATATATCCCTCATCCAGTCTTAGTCCCAGAAATAATCACATTTGCTGCTAATTCATTACTGATTATACATATTTTCAGATTTATTTATCACATACGCATACGTATGTTAATCTTTTACTTTGTGGCTTACTGAGAAAAGTCTACATTAAAGCTATAAAAGTACTCTCATATTTTCAGTTCATAATATTTAGACCTTCAATTCTTCTGGAATTTATTATTTTTTTATTTATTTATTTTTGAGATGGAGTTTTGTTCTTGTTGCCCAGGCTGGAATGCAATGGTGCGATCTTAGTTCACCACAAGCTCCACCTCCTGGGTTCAAGCGATTATCTGCCTCAGCCTCCCAAGTAGCCCTCATTACAGGCATGCGCCACCACACCCAGCTAATTTTTTTGTATTTTTGGTAGAGACAGGGTTTCTCCCTGTTGGTCAGGCTGGTCTTGAACTCCCAATCTCAGATGATCCACCCTCCTCAGCCTCCCAAAGTGCTGGGATTATAGGCATGAGCCATGGTGCCTGGATGGAATTTATTTTTATATAGTATAAGGTAGGGCTCTAATCTGATTACCTTCTTAATAAATGCTCATAATTGTTCAAAGCCACTTATTTACTAAATCCATACTTTATTTGACTGGAATTAAATGCCACTTTTATCGCTCCAGTAACTATGTCATCATTTACTTGTTTCGTTGCATTAGTTAATAATGTAGTATAATAATAATGTTGGCAATCTAAGAGTAACAGATAATCTCTCTCTTAGAACTAATATTAACTGAAATATCCTTAGAATGCCGTCAGTGTTGGTTTCAGCTTTGATCCTCCAGAGCCAGATTGCCTGAGTTTGAATCCAGTATGCTAGAGGCCACTTGAACAGGCTCATGTGAGCAAATTGTGTGCGTTTCCTCCCAACTCCACTCATAATGTCAATTTATTGGTAGCTTGAAGTTGACTATGGTGGGAGTACTTGCAAACACTATAAATAAGGAATTCGTGGGATGGGAAGTACAGAAAGTGGGAGGGGAGCCATTTGTCAAATATTGCCAAGCATTTACTAGCATACCACTGGTTGGAATTCTTGGTCTGGGCAAGTTATGTATCTGAACCTCAATTTCTTCACCTGAAAATAATGATAGTAATAGCAACTCCCTCACAGTTTGTTATGAGATTTAAAGGAGTTAAAGCATGTAAAGCATTAAAAATAATGTCAGATATACTACATTATTATTTTTCATAATTTATAATTTTCTATTGTATCCTTACTGTTAGCTTCTTTCTGATCTCTTTAGCCATGTTTTCCTAACTTGCGTTGAATGCTTGTTTCATTTATTTTAATTCTTTCTTATCTTGTAATTGTCTTTGAGACTATGAATTTATCTCTGAATTCATTTTGGACCACATTCTATATCCAGTGTCTTCTTGTGTAGTTTCCTCACCGTCATTTTATTTTACATAGCCTTTGAATTGCAGATTTTTTCGAAGTGACATGCACATGGTTAGACAGAGTTCTGAAAGACTTATGAAGAAAATTAACCAGTTTATGCATTATCCACCTTCACTCAAATGCTCCTAACTTTTAATAACAGTATTAATGTTTTGTTTTAATGCCTCTATTGACACTCTACTCATCTCTAAATAAGATCACTATACTTCTATATCAAGAGTCACATGATTTGGATATCATCTATTAATTTTGTTTTGATAAATAAGGATTTAACATATTCCTATCGCACCTTTCCTCTACCTCTTTTCTTGCCAGAGTATACCATTATTTTTAATTTCCATTTACAGCAACATTCTTAAATCACTACTTCTCTTCAGCTTTTAATCACTCTCTGTGTATGATGATAACATTATTACCCATCTTCTCTTACTCTTCCAAATCCCAGCTGATGTCGGCTCTACCATTTACATTGTCATTTTTAATAACATTTTCATTTTCTTCTGTAACCTTAGCTCATCCATGGTTCGCCTACAGACTATAAAATCCTAAAAGTTGAAAACCAATAAATGATTATTACATTCTAATGACTAGGCACATTTTTCAGTTGTTTTTTTAACAGTTTCAGTGTCAGATAGCCTGTGCCACTTGAAGGGGAATATTCCTAGACCAAGTTGAAATTTATTCCTCTTGTTTACTGAACGAGCCCAGTCATCCCTCAATTTAGATGGCTGCCTCTTTTCATCATGACTTTCTTGTATAGTTTTGTTTGTTTTGCTTTCATGGAATCTCTGATTTAATTAGTCTCCATGCTTTTATTGCATAAAATATTTCCAAGATCTCCATCATAACACACGTTCCATCACATTCTAAGTTGTTTTGTTGTTGTTGTTCTTGTAGCCCTTTGTCCTTCCAGCTCTCCAATGTGGACTATCTTCTAAGTCACATATAAAACTGCACTCCCCCTCATTGATCTTTGGCCTCCTGCTTCAGTTCACTCCCTTATTTCAACAGAATACATCCTCAAAAAGAATCCCAAGAAACACAGTCTGAGTCCTTACATACTTTTAGATATACCTTGTCCTCACACTTGGTTGGTAATGTGACTAGAAAAAGAAATTTAGGCTGAAAATCAGTTTTCCGCAGATACTTGAAGGCATTTACTCCATTGTCTCGTAACAGCCAGCATTTCTGAGAAGCATGATTTCAGTTGAATACTCATTCCTTTGTAGATTATTTCTTGTTTGCTTTGGAAATTTTAGGAACTTCTCTTTATACTTGATTTTCTAATACTTCACATGCATATATCTAGGTTTGAGTCTTTTATTAATTCATCTTGTCCAATCCTAGATGAGTATTTTCCCTTAAGTTGTAGGATATCATAATTTCATAATTATAACATTTGAATTTATAATTTAACGAATCTCTTACCAGTTCCTCTCTGACTTCTCTTTTGGATGGTCTAGTAATTGAACATTGGGATCCTAGAATTCACCCTCTATATCTCTTGTCCCTTTAAACATAGTTTCTGTGGTTGTATTTTTATTTTACATTGCATGTAAGTTATTTAACTTTATTTTTCAATCTTACATTATTTTTTAAATGTGGCAAACATATATTTAATTTCCAAGAGTTTCATCTTGTTATCTAAATTTTTCTTTTCCATAGAAGAGAGTACTAGCTTTTCACATGCAACACAGACTTGAATTTCCCTCAAGAAACTATTGATGTTTTCTTTTTGAAGTTCTCTTTTTTTCTCTGATTTATTTCTGTTTTCTCTAAAGAGAGTTTTTCCATTTTATTCTCTTGGTTTTTCTCTATCATGCTGTGGGATTTCCTGAAATCTCTATAGCAATTCTTGTGCTTTCATCTCTATTTAATAACCTATTAATGTCATTTGGATTTCCTCATTGATACAAAATTGAGTATTTTTTAATGGAAAGAGTTCTTTCTGTTGATGTTCTTTTGAACTGTTGAGTTTAACTTTTCATATTTAATTACTATTTGATTTCATTGATGTGAGGGACTGTGACATTTATAATTTTTGCCTTTGGAAACAAATTTACATGCACTTTGTGGTTTATATGATCAATTTTTTATAAGTATTTCATGAATATTATATATACAGATAGTCAGCATTATTAATAGTATATTCAAAATATTTACATTTCAGTTATTTTGCCAGCTTGATCGGTCACGATTGAGAGATACCTACCAAATTATCCTTCTACAACAGTAGTAGCAGTGTTTTGTTTATTCTCCCATGTATTCCATTTTAATTAGTAAAATGTTAATGAAGGATCAAGAGTAATATTTCAAAACCCACATATGCATCATCTAGAATAACATATAATAACATATGTCATATTTGCTGCAGTTTTTTAAAAAATAAAAGTAATGTTTTATTTTGCTAGTTAATCTTTTAAAATAAAACCATACAATCCAGCAATCCCACTGCTAGGTATATACCCAAAAGAAAGGAAATCGGTATATCAAAGACATATCTGCACTTCAATGTTTATTGCAGCAGTATTCACAAGAGCTAAGATTTGGAAGCAAACCTAAGCATCCATCAAATGATGAATAGATTTTATCTTTTGCCATAAAAAAGCATGAAATTCTGTCATAAGCAAAAACATAGATGGAACTGGAGGTCATTATGTTAAGTGAAATAACCCAGGCACAGAAAGACAAACTTCACATGTTCTCACTTACTTGTGGGAGCTAAAAATTAAAACAATTGAACTCATGGAGATGGAGAGCAGAATAATGGTTACCAGAGGCCGGGAAGGGTAGTGGGGTGGAAATGGTTAATGTGTACAAAAATATACTCTGAATAAATAAGATCTAGCATTTAATAGCACAACAGAATGACTATAGTCAACAATAATTTATTGTAAATTTTGAAATAACTAAAAGAGGATAATTGGATTGTTTGTAACGGAAACAAAAAACAACTGCTTGAGGTGATGAATGCTCCATTTGCTCTGATGTGATTGTTACATATTGCATGCCTGTATCAAAATATCTCATATACCCCATAAATATATACACCTACTATGTACCCACAAAAATTAAAAGTAAAAATGTTAAATAAATAAATAAGTAAATAAAATTGAACTTCATTTGATCTTCAGCTAAGTACATTTTCTCTTCTCTTTCCTCAAAGACAAGTATGAATTTGCTGTGTATTTCTCCAGTCCATGTACCTGATTATTAATTACTAAATATGCATAGATAGACAAAATATGTATACTACTTTGTGTTTCAAAAATTTGTCTAAATTATATTATACTCTTTTTCTATAGCATGTTTCTTCTCAACTCAGCATTTTGTTTTAGAGACTTAGTTCATTTATACATTTTTATTATTTTCAGTGGTGTTTTTCCAGAGTTGTTTTACCAGTTTGGGGGCTTTTCCACTTCTAGGTAAATTTCTGAATCATATTTTTATTTATCAAATTGTGTTAAATTTAAAGATAAAGAAAATAACATACTGGAAGGATTTTAAAATCCCATCTAGACCATTTTATATTTAATTATTTGTTTAGGTTATTGTAATCTGAATGGGCCTCTTAGAAATATCAACTACCTTGATATTGTATTGTATTATTTTGTTTTGTCTCAAATCTAAGAAATTTTCTTTTAAATGGTGAGTTTGCTCCAGTTGTATTATTTTTTGTTACAATATGTTTGTATTTGTTTCTACCACGTTACCTTATTTTCAATTTACCAAATTTCCCTTTTCTACATTTACTGAATCAACTAAGTTTTCTTATTCCTTTTATCCCTAAATAGTTGGCTACCTTTAAAAGTACATTGAACAATTCCTTCAATAAATGTCCATGAGTGATAAACTCTCTTAGTTTTTGAAAGAGATCAGTCTTTTCTCCCTCTTCAATAATACTTTATCTGACAGATACACTTTATCTGGCTGTATCCTTTGAAGACATTATTACATTACCTTCAGACATCTGCTTTTGCTCCTGGGAAGTTTGCTATCAGTCTACCTATGGCTCCTTAAAAGATAATTTTGGGCTGGGCGTGGTTGCTCACACCTGTAATCCCAGCACTTTGGGAGGCTGAGGCAGGTAGATCACCTGAGGTCAGGAGTTCAAGATCATCCTGAACAACATGGAGAAACCCTGTCTCTACTAAAAATACAAAATTTGCTGGCCATGGTGGTGCATGCCTGTAGTCCCAGCTACTTAGGAGGCTGAGGCAGGAGAATTGCTTGAACCCAGGAGGCAGAGGTTGCAGTAAGCTGAGATCATGCCATTGCACTCCAGCTTGGGCAACAAGAGCAAAACTCCATCTCAAAAAAAAAAAAAAAAAAAAAAAAAGATAATTTTGATATAACCAATTAAGCACTTTTAATTAATAGTTTCTTTTGAATTTCATTTAATAACTCCTTTCCCACTTATATGTGGAAATAAAATTCTCTTCTTTTATCTTCTATTAATCTTATTGCTTTATATTTCATATTTAGGTATTTAATTGATCTGGACTCATCCTTGGTATATGCTATTAAGAAAATATGTTTACCATTTCTTCTCCGATTTATTGCCATTCAATTTTTCTTTATCTTAGACTTATTTTAATAATTTACTTTCCTCCAAATCATCTGCTTGAAATTTTCAACTTGATTACCATAAAATTATATATAATTATTTCTATAATTTTGATGACCTTATCACCTATTTTATGTAGCCTTTCCTATTACAATTTTTGTATGTTTTCTTTCTTTTAAATTGGATTTGGAAGAAAAAATGTCTGGTTTTTTCTTGCTGTCTTTTATTTTTGCTTTCCAAAACTCTGGCTGCTAAATTGATTTGTCATTTTGACTCTATTTCTGTTTTAAAATCTTCATAATTATGACATAATTCTGTTTTAAAATTCACTTGTTTCTTGTACTTTTTAAATTTTTTAAATACTGGGTTGTTTTTTATTTTTCTTGACTTATTAAGTAAAATATTTGACTCCATAATTTTTTTCTGTCTTGTTTAATTTTTGAAAATACTTACAGATATAGATTTACCTCTGAATAAATCTTTACCTATATCTAATATTTTTTTAAATTAGATTCTCATTTTCATTATTTTATAATAGTTTCAAGCTTTGGATAAGGTGAGTATTTGAGCAAATATGTCTAAATTTCCTATTCTTGGAAGTTCCCACTGAAAGACTTACAGATCATAAAAATTATATCTAAAAATAATACCAACAACAGAAACCCAGGATGAAAAAAAATCATGTACCAAACACTTTGAGAAATTACGCTATGATAACCTATAGACAAATCAAAGTAAACAAAAGCTAACACGTGACTTAATTAAGTTCATGAATTTCAAAGGTAAATTAAAAAATCCTGTGAGAGCAATGACAACAAATTGCTGGATGTTGCCAGAAGTTTCTTTCCCCTATTGGAGATGAACACTTGAAATCACCATTAGAAGCCAAGCACTCTGGTTTGGGACCAACAGTTTAGTGGGCCTTTGGGTTGTGGTGAATCTCTTTTAGAAAGAAGATGTCGGTTAACTTCTTAACTTCTAGGTTTATGTGCATACTAATACAGAATATTGTCTTCACTGAGTTCGAGGTGGCTCGTGTGTGGGGGTAATGGGAAGAAATGTGTAGTCATTTCATTTCTTCTTATTCCTGAGCCTAAAGCATACTTGGAAGCCTAGATTTAAAGTAGTGGAGATATGATCGACAACATTTCAATCCTTGGGAGATAAGCTGACCCATGCTATATGTGACTTAGGAGAGATCGAGAAAAGTGCCAAAAAGTAAACAATAACAGCAACTATTATTTATTGTGTTTTTTTTACTGTGTGTTCTAGCTATTATTTCCTGAGTGCTGCCAGTGAACTCTAGCAGTACTGACATTTGCTAAGCATTTTGAGTTCACCTTTTTCAAACCTTTTAAAAAACTTAGTTCACACACATTAGCAATTGCTAATAGTAATTAGCAATTACTAAGTTCCAGGCACTATTGTAAGACTTTATTTATAATTCAGGTAATACTCATGATGGTACTATTATTTCTCCTATTTTAAAATTGAAAAAACAAGTAAAGCAAGATTAAATAACTTGTCCAGGGCCATAAACTAGTGAATTGTGGAGATGAAATTCTAACCCAAGCAGTGTGGCTACAGAGTCTATACTTTCAAACGCTGTACAATGTTTCATGTTAATTTTTCACACATAACTCCCACATTCAGCAAAACTTTGTTAAATACTATAGACAGATATTTGCCTTACCTTGAGAATTTTAAAGAATGGCATGAGTACACACTTCACTAAAAACATCAGGAGGAATCTACACTAGCATGGACAAAGCAAGAGAGAGAACAAAGAGAAAGATGACAAGAGAAAATGAACAAGGAAGGCTGGAGCAGTGACCTGTGGTAGCACAATGTGCTCAGTGACAACTGGAATCAAACTACAAGAAATTGAAACACTTAGAAATACTAAAGGAAGGGAACACAATGACACTCCAGGCTTCCTAGAGCTATGTCAGATGGGTCTTGAATATTTTCGTGGATTATTAAAGAACTAGGAACATCTAAGTTAAATTTAGGCTCACCTAAACATATTTTTGAAAGAAAAAAAGAGATAATGTCTCCAGAGCATTGAGGGTTAAATGATGTGAATCAAAATTTAGTTACTAGATTATCATTGACAAAGGAAGGAAAATAAAAGATTATCTCCAATACTCAGGACCTCATAACACTTTTCTGAAAAATCTACTTCAAGACGCTATCCAGCAGACTTAAAAATGAATCAACACATTAACCCACAAATGGAGAACTCACAGTAAGAAAAATAAAATTGGCAGCAAGTTTTGGATCCACTTAAACACACCATAACTATGGGTACAAAGCAAAGTAATCATTGTGATTCCTGAAATTAAACTTCATAATATAAAAATTACATTGTTTTGGATGCAATAGTATAGAATTGAACAAATATTTATGAAATGAAAAAATTTCAAAAATGAAAATGGGTTGGAGGAGAAGTTGAGAAGACAAAACTAGTGAAAGAGAGATAATATAAAAACAGGAATATTCAGAGAAAGGAATCAAAACAAAAGATAAAAGTTTATTTTTGAAGTATACACATTGAAATATATATTTTAATCCCATTCATGAAAGATACAAAAGCTATTTTAAAATGTTTCAAAAATATAGGTGATATTTTCATTATAGCAAATATTTACCAGGTTTTCTTTTTAACTAAACATTGAGAAACTAATTTCAGGAGTCCTTTTACAAATGCTTTTATTTAAAACCAATTACATTTTTTATAAAACTGTATCAATTACATTTGTGGACCCCAAGGATTCTATATTCTCATGCTAGCCCAAATTTGGCCTTTAGAAATTTGTTAAAATTATTACTTTAATTCTTCTTGCCAGCTTGCATGGTGCCTAATGTCTCTTCTTTCTGTGCTCTGCCAAAGGTGAATTAGTGTTTATCCCCATCTCCTTGACAAGAATTGTCTTGGCCAGGCACGGTGGCTCATGCCTGTGATCCCAGCACTTTGGGAGGCCGAGGAAGGTGGATCACTTGCAGTCAGGAGTTCAAGACCAGCCTGGCTAACATGATGAAACCCCATCTCTACTAAAAATACAAAAATTAGTCAGGCATGGTGGCGTGCCCCTGTAATCCCAGTTACTCAGGAGGCTGAGGCAGGAGAATTGCTTGAACTCAGAATGCAGAGGTTGCAGTGAGCTATCACTCCACTGAACTTCAACCTTGGTGACAGAGAGAGAACCCATCTAAAGAAAAAAAAAAAAAGGAATTGTCTTTCCTTAAATTTCAGGCTACTTGATTGAAACTTCAGTTCTCTGATGAATTCAAGGAAATTTATGATGTAAAATGCTTATTTGACTTTTATCTTGTTGTTAGAGTAGAAACTACACTCCAGTTTTCTACATCCTAGGCAAAACGGAGCTTTTTAATTTTTTTAACCATTATTTGTGATGCTTTCTGTTTTAATATTTTCTTGCTGTTTCCTTATCTTATCTTTCTTGATATTTATATTATTTCTGTTTCTATTTTAGTCTTATGTTTTAGTAGACATGTATATCCTGTTTGTTTTTTTGTTTTTGTTTTTGTTTTTGTTATTTTTTTCAGTCCAGTGGTTCTCAGTAGAAGTGTACCATGTCTTAGAACTTGGAAAATTTGTTGGGGCAATTTTGCTTGTCTCAGTGACTCATAAGGGCTATTATTCTTCTTTCCCAATTTTTTTTATTATGGTAAAATACATAAAAACATAAAATTTACCATCCTAACCACTTTGAAATATATAGTTCAGTAAAATTAAATATTTTCACAATATTGTATGATAATTACCACCATCTAACTCCAGAACTTTTTTCATCTTATAAAACTGAAATTCTATACCTATTAAACAATAACACTCCATTTTCTTCTCTACCCAGCCCCTGACAACCACCATTTAAGATTTTGTCTCTATGATTTTTGACTACTTTACATACCTAGTGTAAGTAGACTCATACAGTATTTTTCTTTTTTTGACTGTCTTATCTCATTTAGCATCATATCTTCAAGGTTCAGCCATGTTGCAGAACTGTCTTCCTTTTAAAGCTTGAATAGTATTAGCAACCCAAGTGTCCATCGATGGATGAATGGGTTATATATACCACATTTTCTTTATCCATTCATGCATCGATGGACACTTGTGTTACTTCTACATTTTAGCTTTTGTGAATAATGACTATCATTTCAAGACCTATTTTCAATCCTTCTGGGTCTATGCCCAGAAGTGGAATTGCTGGATTATATAGTGATTCTATTTTTAATCTTTTGAGGAACAGCTAACCTGTTTTCCACAAAGGCTGGGACTATTGCTCCTGAGCGTGTAGGTAAGAAATACTATATAATAGACATCCTAAAATGTGAAGAAAAGTTTCACACAATAAAGACTTTTCTCATGCCCACACAAGTTTAAACATCCTACTGGATGATCACATAAGTAAACACTATAGTTATGTTAGAACATATATTTATGTCATATAGAAGCATAATTTTTTAAATAATTGTAAGAAATACAATTTTTTGACCAAATGCTAGATTACTATTTTGAAAATAACTTCCTCATTCGCGATTCTTCTTGTAAAACTTGACCCACCAATATAACATACCTCTGTCAATCCATATCTGTAACGTTGGCACCCAGTTATTCTAAGTAAAGTTATGAACATCTGACTACTTCATTATATCTTCTACTGTTGTTGTACATGAGCATTTATATGTTGAAACAGTTATTTGTTTCGTAAGCCACTGAGATTCTGGAATAGTTTGTTACAGAACATAACCTAATATTGCTAATGCACATCACTTAGTTCCCTAGCACAATTTTTGCTTCTTAGCAAAAAGTTGTGAGTCAACTCTCTGTCTCCATCTGTCCTGTCCCACCTGCATTCTATTAATAGAAAATTGCTGATGCTTCTGGAGTGTGAATGACACCATTTTTCATTTCCAGGACTGATGCAGGTATATCTCTGGTTTTTTAAACTATTGACCATTATTCTTCTGGGAATCTTGGGAGAGGTGGAGTATGCTGTCTTCTCCAATTTATACAGATCTCCATATTCAATGGTATCGGTTACTTGGCTCATTGTAATTCAATTCTAGACTCCTTTGGGTGAAACTTAAGATAAGATGAAGGCAAATAATAGAGACCTAGGCCAATTTTCATTTCCTATGAACATAGGGAAGATAAAAAGATGGAAATAAGAGATAAAGGAAGGCTCCTCTGGAAGACAAAATTGGCACTTTACAAGGCCTCACTTGTTTATTCATCACAAATCCCTTTTTTAAATGTAGCTTGTTACTGAAAATAAAGCCCCATTCAAAAAAGCTGAAAAAAAATTCACACACTCTGAGGAGCCAGATGGTCTTTTATTCATAAAATTCTATCACTTCAGGATATTATAAAAGTTTTTAAACAAACAGAAGCCATAAAGTATACTGTTTCAACCTGAAAGAAGATATTTTTAAAATGTCAATACATAAGCTATCACACACAATAGTCAATGAATATGGATATGTTATTTTGACTTTAAACTGCTATAAGGAGGACACTGGTTGTTTTTACAGTTAAGACTATTTCCTTTTCTCTTTTAATGACAAGGCAAAGGACAAATAACTGAAATGAGCTTACCAGAATTTAAAATTAAAAGGAGCAAAGTAAGAGATGAATTTACTACCTTCAGGGATTTAACATTTTCTAGACATTTATGTATGACATTCAACATGGTAAGAGCCAGAGTTCTCAGAGATATAGGAGATTTTTAAGGTATGAAGGAACTATTTGTCTCAAAAGGGAAAAAGTAGAGTGAAAAACTATAATTAGGACAATAGAGAAGGGAGTGGTGAGAGGAAGGAAGGGAGAAAGGAAGGGAGGGAGGAAGGAAGGAAGTGAGGAGAGGAGAGGAGAAGAGAGGGGAGAGGAGGGGAGGGGAGGAGAGCAGAGGGGTAAATAAAAACGTAGGGCAGATTTTTGCGAGACAAGCTTATCTAAAGTCTTACGACAACTATATTTTCCAATTACAAAGAGGTTGTTCTAAAAGTAAGCATCGACAAAATGATATTTTATTAAATGTTGGTGTTGCTTTTATAAATAGAGTTAGTATACAGTAGAGCTCTTATGAAGTGATTGAAATGGCTTAAATGGAAACAGTGTAAATTGGAATGTTTGATAGAATGTCTGACAATCATAACTTGCAATCATCATGTGATGAAAACCTTGGTTCCAAGTGCCTTATTTTAAATTTTAATATAGAAATTCATAGTAATACACAAATTTTCATTTCCAATTTGACTGTTGATGAATTATGTCTTTTGTGGCTTAATTCTGTGAAATGACTCAACTCATATCTCAAGAAATACTGGAGTGTTATTTTTATTAGATTCAAAATACAAAGGCAGTCTCATCCCTCTACTCTCCACCCTCTCAAGCTGTTTCAGTCATTATGAACTTCTTGTGCTCCCAAAATGTATTGTCATCTCTTTTGACTCTGACCTTTGCCCATTCTTCCTCCTTTGCCTGAAACGTTCTTCTCCCTTCCTGCTCCCTGATTGCCATTACACATACCTTAATCTAGTAACTCATATTCATTTTACAGGATTCAGTTAAAGCAACACATTCTCTGGGGTGATTTTCTTGCCTAGATTTTCTTGTATAAAAAATAATGTCCCTGTCTTAGCGATTAATACACTGAAGTCACTATTTGTTACATTTGTCTCTCTACCTTGCTGATAATGTATTTGAAAGCCAGGGATAGTTTGTTCCTTTACAGTGTCTGGCATATAGTAAACAAGTTTTTGTGGGCACTGTTGTTTGACTACATAAAAGTCTCTTCATACTTGTCTTCCCTTACTGTATTCAACTTTCCAATGGTGGCCATTACTCCACACATCTGGTCAACCAGATGAAGGTACAAGTTCCTATGGATGGTTTCCCAACCCATTTGGATGGTTTCCCATTCATTTGGGAATGAAGAGCATAGGAAGGAATGTGTCTCCTTTCAGTCATTCAGTGTTTTACTGACCTTGTTAGCAGAGTGAGTGGTATAATTTGGATGTTTGTCTCCTCCAAATCTCATGTTGAAATGTAACCCCCAGTGTTGGAGGTGGGGTCTAGTGAGAAGTGTTTGGATCATGGGGGAAGATCCTTCATGAATGGCTTGGTGCCACTCCATGTGGCTAAGGAAAAGATGGCCACACATCTTTTGATACTTATTCCATTAAAAGGTGTGTTGTAGGTCCTCTTCCCTTTAAATCTAGGCTCACCTGTGACTGTTTTGACACAAAAAATATGATGGAAGTGATGATAGTCCCTTTATTTAATGAGAGCTTTATTGTAGTTATCCTATGCTTGTCTAACCATTGTATGCTGGAGTATGATGGGCAGAGAACTTGTCTCTATCTCATAGGTCTTCAGCTAAAAAGGCACCGTATTAGTGGAACTAGAAGAAGGAACCAAACCCGAGAAGTCTTAACTCTCTCTGAATATGATATAGATCATGAGACCCTAGACTTTGAGCCTAAGCCTGGTGCCATAATGAAATGAGGCGTTTTGGGTCTTGGGAGGAGACAAGTGTGCTTTTGCATGTGGAAGGAATGTAGATAATTTATAGCAAGACTACAGACTGTGGTAAAGATGGAAGTAAATTCTTTGACACTCCTATTGAGAGTTGAAAGGAGAAGATAGAGGGTCTCTGTATCATTTGCTTCCTTCTTTTTGGAGTCCTGAGCCACCATACAAGAAATCTGATTATTCCGAGGGAACCATGCTGTGAGGAAGCCCAACCTAGCCATATAGAGAGGCTTTATAGAGTGGAAGATGCCTGCCCAATCCCCAACTATAACCACCAGCTTTTTCAACTTCTTGCCCTACAGAATCAGGACATACGATATTTTAATCTTGTTGTTTAAAACTATAAGTTTTGAGGTAGTTTGTTATGCAGTAACAGATAATTGGAACATTAGGTAAAAGCATAATTTTTGTTTCTATGTTCTTCTGTCCTCTTCCTGCCTGGATGTACACACAAGACAGAGATCTAAGAAAACTCCTGAGATTGTGAGACAAAAAAATTATTTAAAATAATAAGAAAAAACTACCTACAGATTAATGATGTCAGAATGGAAAGACAGAAACAGTCTGGGTCCTTGCTGACACTATTGAGCCATCCATACCAGACAGCCCTAGACTGGTTAATCTGGTCAATGTTATTTTGGCTTTCTGTTATTTGCCAATGAGTACATTCAGAGCTGATACAACTATCAACAGATATTTGTTCATTGATTGACTGAATCAATTTTATTGAGTCCCTTCTTCCTCAGCCACATCTTTTCTGAAAGTGTTTACCTTCAACAATGTGACCTTTTTGGGATATGTAGATAGTACCTAAAGAACAAGCTTTCTCAGAGCTGCTCAATTGTATTCAATCTCCACTCATCCAACTCTGTTCATTTTCCCACACTTTATTAGAAAAGTGTTTTGTTTTCCAAGCACCCCTTTGAATCATCATTTCCAACTCTGTGACCCCAAGATGTAGGGTCATTTTACCTTAAAACCCTTCCTGGTTTTGCCTCAGTAGTAAGATGGAACAGGATGCCTCTGAAAGGAGAGGACTTTCCAGCAGTCGGAAGTTTTCATTGCCTTTACTCTCTGGCTTTTAAGTTCTTACATTTATTATGGTTTTTCTTAGCAAACATAAAAAATAAATCGTAAAAGATTTCTGTATGTAACCAGCTCTCTTAAGTTTCCAGACACTGATGTCTATGAAACAGTAATGAGAAAAAAAAAAAAAATGGCAGTCACACCAGAGACCTTCTCAGTACTGACTTCCTAAAATGTGTCTCTTTTCATTCATTCAATGTTCTGGTGACCTGTTTTAACAGAGTGCATGATATAATTTGGATGTTTGTCTCCTCCAAATCTCATATTGAAATATAATCCCCGGTGTTGGAGGTGGGGCCTGGTGGGAGGTCATGCAGGGAGATCCTTCATGAATGCCTGGGTGCCATCCTCACAGAAATGAGTAAGTTCTCACTCGAGTTCACATAACTTCTGGTTGTTTAAAGAGTGTGGAATCTACCACCTCTCTCTCTTTTGCTCCTGCTCTCACCATGTGACATGCCTGTTCCCACGTTGTCTTCCACCATGATTGTAAGCTTCCTGAGGCCTCACCAGAAGCCAAGTCTATTTTAGTACCATCCTTGTATAACCTGCAGAACTGTGAGTCAATTAATCTCTTTTCTTTATAAATTATCCAGTCTCAGGTATTCCTTTATAATAACACAAAAATGGACTAACATAATGAGTATAAAATGAGTAATAAAAATGCTCTAGTTTTTGTTGCCTAAAAATTTTAATATCTCAGCATGGAGGGAGAGGGGGCATTAAGGTATAGGGAGAGAGCACAAGTATTGGAGTTGTCTGGGTTTACATTTCTTTTTCACTTATTAACTGTATAATGCTGAGAAAATTCCTTTTAAAACATGCTTCCTCTACTTTAGCTGGGGTCTTAGAAAGCAGGCTTGTTATGAAGATTGAGACAATGTAAAGCATATGCTTTAGGGCTCAGCACATAGGAAAGAAATGACCACTGCTGACTCTGCTATAAAAGAAAGTAAAGTACTTAAAAGTCAGCCACTACATTACCTCTACAGTATTCTCTTTTAAAAATGACTTTTCGGGATTACTATGTATAAATTCTTCATTTCTCTAAAAATCTATTCTCTGCCTTTAAAACATGAATGAAATAATTGCAAAACAATAATAAATAATGCTAAAACACTAAGGTGCCAACATTTGATATAATTTCTGTCTAAAGTCTCCCAAAGGGAGTATTTGAAGAAGATGTAAAAACTACTTTGGAAATATTGTATCAGATAAAAGCTAAGAGTTGCCAAATATGGAGTTGAAGATAAATTTACTAGTAAGTAAAATGATATAAAGAAGCAATCTAAAAATTATGATATCCCAACAAATAAAACATAAGAAATATCTAATGAATCCCGGTGGCTAAAGTGATTGAGTAACCATTGTAACTTACTCAATTTCTTCAATACAGTCCTTAAATATTTGAACTTAAAGAAAATATTTTATGAAAAATAGCATATTCTCTTGAACTGCACTTTTATGTGGAGTAAAATAAAATGTACACTGTATATTTAATAATAGACTACAGATGACCCTCTAAAATGACTTTTTGTTCCTCACCTTAATGTTTATTTGGACCTGTTCATCTATGCAATATACTAAAGATTTTCTACTTCACAGAAACTACCTTTTGAGTTTCTGTAGGTATTTTGTTACTGTTGGGTTCCTATAATTGTGTACCGTAATGATATACAATGGGGCTGGCACAAAGATGTTCTTGTCCTACTAAAGAACTACTCTCAAAGCCTATTTCCTGAAACTAATACACCACTAAATAATATCACTTACTTGATGAATAATGAGGCTAAGAAGGTCTTTTAACCCAGTAAAATAAGGAGGAATCAATGAGTACACACCTATATTCTAGGTATATTTTTGCATATAAAACCCTTTCTTTGGGTGAATCACCTAAGATTCGGAGTTTGAGACCAGCCTGGCCAACACAGTGAAATCCTGTCTCTACTAAAAATACAAAAATTAGCTGAGTGTGGTGGTGCATGCCTGTAATCCCAGCTACTCAGGAGGCTGAGGCAGGAGAATCACTTCAACCTGGGAGGCAGAAGTTGCAGTGAACAGAGACCATGCTGCTGTACTCCAGCCTGAGTGACAGAGTGAGATTTCATTGTAAAAAACAAAACAAAACAAAACAAAAACAAACAAAAAAACAAAAACAAAAACAAAAACAACAACCAAAAACCTTTCTTCAAAAAGGAAGAATTTTGGCTCCAGGTTCCAAGATGGCCAAATAGGAACAGCTCCAGGCTACAGCTCCCAGTGTGAGTGTCACAGAAGACAGGTGATTTCTGCATTTCCAACTGAGGTACCAGGTTCATCTCACTGGGGCATGTCGGACAGTGGGTGCAGGACAGTGGGTGCAGCCCACCAAGCAAGAGCCAAAGCAGGGCAAGGCATCACCTTACCTGGGAAGCACAAGGGGTAAGGGAATTCCCTTTCCCAGCCAAGGGAAACCGTGACACAAAACACCTGGAAAATCGGGTCACTCCCACCCTAATACTGCACTTTTCCAAGGGTCTTAGCAAATGGCACACCAGGAGATTATATCCTGTGCCTGGCTCGGAGGGTCCCACACCCACAGAGCCTCCCTCATTGCTAGCACTGCAGTCTGAGGTGGCAGCGAGGCTGGGGGAGGGGCACCCACCACTGCTGAGGCTTGAGTAGGTAAACAAAGCAGCCAGGAAGCTCCGACTGAGTGGAGCCCACTGCAACTCAAGGAGGCCTGCCCTCCTCTGTAGACTCCACCTCTGGGGACAGGGCATAGCCAATCAAAAGGCAGAAGAAACCTCTGCAGATCTAAATGTCCCGTCTGACAGCTTTGAAGAGAGTAGTGGTTCTCTCAGCATAGAATTTGAGATCTGAGAATGGACACACTGCCTGCTCAAGTGGGTCCCTGACCCCCGAATAGCCTAACTGGGCGGCACCGCCCGTTAGGGGCAGACTGACACCTCACATGGCCGGGTACCCCTCTGAGACAAGGCTTCCAGAGGAATGATCAGGCAGCAACATTTGCTGTTCAGTAATATTCACTTTTCTGCAGCCTCCACTGCTGATACCCAGGCAAACAGGGTCTGGAGTGGACCTCCAGCAAACACCAACAGACCTGCAGCTGAGGTTCCTGACTGTTAGAAGGAAAACTAACAAACAGAAAGGACATCCACGCTGAAACCCCATCTGTACGTCACCATCATAAAAGACCAAAGGTAGATAAAACCACAAAGATGGGGAAAAAACAGAGCAGAAAAGCTGAAAATTCTAAAAATCAGAGTGCCTCTCCCCCTGCAAAGGAATGCAGCTCCTCCCCAGCAATGGAACAAAGCTGGATGGAGAATGAATTTGATGAGTTAAGAGAAGAAGGTTTCAGATGATCAGACTTCTCCAAGCTAAAGGAAGAAGTTCAGACCCATCACAAAGAAGCTAAAAACCTTGAAAAAAGATTAAACGAATGGCTACCTAGAATAACAAATATAGAGAAGTCCTTAAATGACCTGATAGAGCTGAAAACCATGGCATGAGAACTACATGACAAATGCACAAACTTCAGTAACCAATTCCATCAACTGGAAGAAAGAGTATCAGAGATTGAAGATCAAATGAATGAAATGAAGCGAGAAGAGAAGTTTAGAGAAAAAAGAGTAAAAAGAAATGAACAAAGCCTCCAAGAAATATGGGACTATGTGAAAACACCAAATCTACATCTAATTGGTGTACCTGAAAGTGATGAGGAGAATGGAACCAAGTTGGAAAACACTCTGAAGGATATCATCCAGGAGAACTTCCCCAACCTAGTAAGGCAGGCCAACATTCAAATTCAGGAAATATGGAGAACGTCACAAAGATACTCCTCGAGAAGAGCAACTCCAAGACGCATAATTGTCAGATTCACCAAAGTTGAAATGAAGGAAAAAATGTTAGGAGCAGCCAGAGAGAAAGGTTGGATTACCCACAAAGGGAAGCCCATCAGACTAACAGCAGATCTCTCAGCAGAAGAGACAAAGAAGGCCATTACATAATGGTAAAGGGGTCAATTCAACAAGAAGAGCTAACTATCCTAAATATAAATGCACCCAATACAAGAGTACCCAGATTCATAAGACAAGTCCTTAAGAGACTTACAAAGAGACTTAAACTCCCACACAGTAATAATGGGAGACTTTAACACCCACTGTCAACATTAGACAAATCAACAAGACAGAAACTTAACAAGGATATCCAGGAATTGAACTCAGCTCTGCACCAAGCAGACATGTCTAATAGACATCTACAGAACTCTCCACCCCAAATCAACAGAATATACATTCTTCTCAGCACCACATCGCACTTATTCCAAAATTGACCACATAGTTGGAAGTAAAGCACTCCTCAGCAAATGCAAAAGAACAGAAATTATAACAAACTGTCTCTCACACCATAGTGCAATCAAATTAGAACTCAGGATTAAGAAACTCAATCAAAACCACTCAACTACATGGAAACTGAACAACCTGTTCCAAATGACTACTGAGTACATAATGAATTGAAGGCAGAAATAAATATGTTCTTTGAAACCAATGAGAACAAAGATACAACATACCAGAATCTCTGGGACACATTTAAAGCAGTGTGTAGAGGGAAATTTATAGCACTAAATGCCCACAAGAGAAAGTTGGATAGATCTAAAATTGACACCCTAACATCACAAGTAAAAGAACTAGAGAAGCAGGAGCAAACACATTCAAAAGCTAGCAGAAGGCAAGAAATAACTAAGATCAGAGCAGAGCTGAAAGAGATAGAGACACAAAAAACCCTTCAAAAAATCAATGAATCCATGAGCTGGTTTTTTGAAAAGATCAACAAAATTGACAGATCAGTAGAAAGACTAATAAAAAAGAAAAGAGAGAAGAATCAAATAGACAATATAAAAAAATGATAAAGGGGATATCACCACTGACCCCACAGAAATACAGACTACCATCAGAGAATACTATAAACACCTCTACACAAATAAACCGGAAAATTTACAAGAAATGGATAAAGTCCTGGACACATATACTCTCCCAAGGCTAAACCAGGAAGAAGTTGAATCCCTGAATAGACCAATAACAGACTCTGAAATTGAGGCAATAATTAATAGCCTACCAATCAAAAAAAGTCCAGGACCAGAGGTCTTCAAAGCTGAATTCTACAGAGGTACAAGGAGGAACTGGTACTATTCCTTCTGGAACTATTCCAATCAATAGAAAAAGAGGAAATCTTCCCTAACTCATTTTATAAGGCCAACATCATCCTCATACCAAAGCCTAGCAGAGACACAACAAAAAAAAAAGAGAATTTTAGACCAATATCCCTGATGAACATTGATGCAAAATTCCTCAATAAAATACTGGCAAACCGAATCCAGCAGCACATCAAAAAACTATTCCACCATGATCAAGTGGGCTTCATCCCTGGGATGCAAGGCTGGTTCAACATATGCAAATCAATACATGTAGTCCAGCATATAAACAGAACCAAAGACAAAAACCACATGATTATGTCAATGGATGCATAAAAGACCTTTGACAAAATTCAACAGCCCTTCATGCTAAAAGCTCTCAATAAATTCAGTATTGATGGAACGTATCTCAAAGTAATAAGAGCTATTTATGACAGACCCACAGCCAATATCATACTGTATTGGAAAAAACTGGAAGCATTTCCTTTGAAAACTGGCACAAGCCTGAGATGCCCTCTCTCACTCCTCCTATTCAACATAGTGTTGGAAGTTCTGGCCAGGGCAAATCAGGCAGGAGAAAGAAATAAACAGATTTGATTAGGAAAAGAGGAGGTCAAATTGTTCGTGTTTGCAGATGATATGATTGTATACTTAGAAAACCCCATCATCTCAGCCCAAAATCTCCTTAAGGTGATAAGCAACCTCAGCAAAATCTCAGGATACAAAATCATGTGCAAAAATCACAAGCATTCTTATACACCAATAACAGACACACAGACAGCCAAATCATGAGTGAACTCCCATTCACAATTGCTCCAAATAGAATAAAGTACCTAGGAATCCACTTACAAGAGATGTGAAGGACCTCTTCAAGGAGAACTACAAACCACTGCTCAATGAAATAAAAGAGGACACAAACAAATGGAAGAGCACTCCATGCTCATAGATAGGAAGAATCAAATATCGTGAAAATGGCCATACTGCCCAAGGTAATTTATAGTTTCAATGCCATCCCCATGAAGCTACCAATGACTTTCTTCACAGAATTGGAAAAAAAACTTCTTTAAAGTTCATATGGAACCAAAAAAGAGCCCGCATTGCCAAGACAATCCTAAGCCAAAAGAACAAAGTTGGAGGCATCACACTACCTGACTCCAAACTATACTTCAAACTATACTACAAGGTTACTACAGTAACCAAAACAGCATGGTACTGGTACCAAAACAGAGATATAGACCAATGGAACATAACAGAGTCCTCAGAAATAATACCACACATCTACAACTATCTGATCTTTGACAAACCTGACAAAAAGAAGCAATGGGGAAAGGATTTCCTATTTAATAAATGGTGCTGGGAAAACTGGCTAGCCATATGTAGAAAGCTGAAACTGGGTCCCTTCCTTACACCTTATACAAATATTAATTCAAGATGGATTAGAGACTTAAACGTTAGATCTAAAGCCATAAAAACCCTAGAAGAAAACCTAGGCAATACCATTCAGAACATAGGACTTCATGTCTAAAACACCAAAAGCAATGGTAACAAAAGCCAAAATAGACAAATGGGATCTAATTAAACTAAAAAGCTTCTGCACGGCAAACGAAACTACCATCAGAGTGAACAGGCAACCTACAGAATGGGAGAAAATTTTTGCAATCATCTGACAAAGGGCTAATATCCAGAACCTACAAAGAACTCAAACAAATTTACAAGCAAAAAACAACCCCATCGAAAAGTGGGTGAAGGATATGAACAGACACTTCTCAGAAGAAGACATTTATGCAGTCAATAGACACATGAAAAAATGCTCATCATCACTGGCCATCAGAGAAATGCAAATCAAAACCACAATGAGATACCATCTCACAGCAGTTAGAATGACGATCATTAAAAGGTCAAGAAACAACAGGTGCTAGGGAGGATGTGGAGAAATAGGAACACTTTTACACTGTTGGTAGGACTGTAAACTAGTTCAACCATTGTGGAAGACAGTGTGGCAATTCCTCAAGGATCTAGAACTAGAAATACCATATGACCCAGCCATCCCATTACTGGGTATATACCCAAAGGATTCTAAATCATGCTGCTATAAAGACATATGCACACGTATGTTTATTGTGGCACTATTCACAATAGCAAAGACTTGGAACCAACCCAAATGTCCATCAGCGACATACTGGATTAAGAAAATGTGGCACATATACACCATGGAATACTATGCAGCCATAAAAAAGGATGAGTTCATGTCCTTTGCAGGTACATGGGTGCAGCTGGAAACCATCATTCTCAGCAAACTATCGCAAGAACAGAAAACCAAAAACACTGCATGTTCTCACTCATAGGTGGGAATTGAACAATGAGAGCACTTGGACACAGGAAGGGGAACATCATACACTGGGGCATGTTGTGGAGTGGGGGGAGTGGGGAGGCATAGCATTAGGAGATATACCTAATGTAAATGACGAGTTAATGCGTGCAGCACACCAACATGGCACATGTATAATATGTAACAAACCTGCACATTGTGCACATGTACCCTAGAACTTAAAGTATAATAAAAATAAATAATTTTTTTTAAATAAGGAAGAATTTTAAACAGTATATGTCTATTATGTGCAAATGATTGTGCCTTTTTCCACTTGTTATTTCTGAAATAATCTCTCAAAATGTCACTTTGAAGATAATTGTCTTGAAAACCATCCTATTCAGTGTTAAGTTTTCTGGTTCTGGAAAATATGAAAGAATGAGGTTAATACTCATCTCCTTTTCCAAAAGGTATAAAGATCAGTAGATTTTGTCATTATATACAACAAATGTTCCAACTATGATAGAATAATGCAGACTTGGTTCTGAAGCAAAGAATTAGGTCTCAGAATATCATGTATGCCTCAAAGAGATTGGTATACATTACTAGGCAGAGTTGTCAAGATAAATAAAAGAAAAAAGGAATGAGATATATTTTCAAGTCTGTCAGACAACAGAACATCCTGATGTCTATATAAGAGAACAAACTATGTCACCTCAAAGTATGACTTTTGGAGACTCGGATATGCCACTCCCAAAATGCCTCTGTGGCATGAGGATTATTTTGAGTTGATTATTTGGAGAAACTGCAGCCATGGGAGAAGCTCTGAAAACAGAAGTTACCTTTTATAAGAGAAGTTGACATCTATAAAGGAAAACTCCATTTGTAAACATGTCTCCCTCTTTATACCATGAAGAGAATTATGACTCTAAATCACTAGAGACTCATAAACGGAGAAGGCACTAACATAAAACTGCAAGCAAGCGTTACTGTTGTTTATAGTGCTTTTTCTGGCCACTTTCCCATAACCTTGCCTTCCCTACATTCTTCTTTGTTTCAGAAGAGGATGGTATTTAAGCCTGAACTCAAAGCCACCTGTTTACATTCACTCATTTCTCTGGGTATCTCCCAGGTACATGAAGCCATCTTCACAGGGTTAACAATATTTCTGGACTGAAACATGGTTATAATGAAGCATTACTCAGGCTACATTTGACCCACAGCCTTGTAACTGAAAGTCACATAGTACTAGATACTGACCATTTGCATCCTCATTGTTCTATAGATAGGATTTATGACATTAGAATTATAAGACTTTCATTTAAGAATTTCTTAAGCAGATCCTGAGTTGGGGTGGAACAACTGGTGCCAAGCAGTTTAAAGACTTCCACAGAGGAACCAAATCAGCATGAATACAATTTCTTCATCTCCCTGTCCCATGACTTCTCCTTGCACTCTTTGACCTATAAACGATCTCCACACTTCAGCCCACTTGAAAATCTTTAAAACTGTAGCCCCAGACTCCTCAGGAAAATGGATTTGAGGTCTCCTCCCATCTGTTCATTCACCAGCCCTACAATTAAACATCTTTCTTGGCCGGGCGCGGTGGCTCACGCCTGTAATCCCAGCACTTTGGGAGGCTGAGGCGGGCGGATCACAAGGTCAGGAGATCGAGACCACGGTGAAACCCCGTCTCTACTAAAAATACAAAAAATTAGCCGGGCGCGGTTGTGGGCGCCTGTAGTCCCAGCTACTCGGGAGGCTGAGGCAGGAGAATGGCGTGAACCCGGGAGGCGGAGCTTGCAGTGAGCCGAGATTGCGCCACTGCACTCCAGCCTGGGCGACAGAGCGAGACTCCGTCTCAAAAAAATAAAAATAAAAATAAAAAAAAATAAACATCTTTCTTTGCTGCAACCCATTGTCTTGGTGTATTGACCTGCACGTTGCACAACAGACTTATTACAATTACATATATATGACATATACATGTTAATAAACATGTTTGTTTTTCTCTTATTAATCTGTCTTGCTTTATAGGGGTCCATCTCAATTAAGAACTGTGAAGGCTAAAGAAAACATTATCTTTTCTCCCCTACACTTACCTGAGTCACACACAAACAGAAGCTTTAAAAGTAAAGCATTCATCCCATTGGGGCCAGGCCTACCAGCTTCAGTCTCTGTAGACAGTGTGAACCCTGAAAATTAGAGACAGGTCTCAGTTAATTTAGAAAGTTTATTTTGCCAAGGTTAAGGATGTGTGTCCGTCACACAGCCTCAGGAAGTCCTGTTCACATGTGCCCATGGTGCTCAGAGCACAGCTTGGTTTTATACATTTTAGGGAGACATGACACCAATAAACATATGTAAAATGAACATTGGTTCAGTCTGGAAGGCAGGACAACTTGACGGAGGGGGCTTCCAGGTCACAGGTAGGTGAGTTTCTGATTAGCCTTTCCAAAGGATGTAATCAGATTTATCTCAGTGAGCAGAGGGATGACTTTCAATAGAATGGGAGGCAGGTTTGCCCTGCGCACCTCCCAGCTTGAATTTTCCTTTTAGCTTAGTGATTTTGGGGATCAAAGATATTCTTCTTTCACAACAGTAAAGGGACAGTAACAACATTATTTACCTCTGTTCATTACCCCTCAGTGTTAGAGGTGTAGGCATAAAAGGAACTTTCTTTCCATTCCCTGAAGATCTGGTAATTTGAGTAGACAAAGAAACTGACAATAGACAGATTAACAGGAGAAAAGGCATACAAATGTATTAATGTGCAAGTACAGCAGACATCACACAAAGTATGGAAATCAAAGAAAGGTGAGTTGATTGAAGCTAAAATACCCACTTCATAGGGAAGAGGGAAGTGGGGCATGTAGGCACTCTTAGAGGAAAAGTAAATTATGTTTAGGAGTGAAGAATGGGCCTGAAGAACAGACAATAGCCTGGGACAAATTTTATCTGGGCTCCAGGTGTGGTGTCAACTGTAGTCTTCTTCAAGTTAATCTTCTATGTTTGATGAGATATTATATATAGGGAGGGTGTCCAAGAAAATTACATTTCTTCTGGAGGAACCTCCTTCAGTCAGGTAGGGGAACTTCAGAGAAAGTTTCTTCCTGTGCTTTGGGAGATGTAGAGGGGTGAGAGACGGATGTGGGAGAGGGTCAGAGAAACTGATTCTGAGGCTACTTCTTAAAAGCTCAAAGTCCTCAGCATGCCAAAGTGCCCTACTCTGTGGTATCATTTTCTAAGCTCCAGCAGGGGTGAGATAGGTGCTGCTCTATAAAGCACATTACTACATTTGTACCTTCTACATCAAACTGTGGAGTGGATCAGTTTCAAACATCCACAAAATTGTGGACTACACAGGTGGAAGGATGTAGCTTCCCATTGTGTTTGGATCAAACTCTGTTAGAGGCACCCTTTATTTCCATCAGGCCTGCAGGGAGGAAGTAACCTATAGTAAAGTACTTCTCAGGAACAAAAACAATCCACCCAATATGTAGTGTACTGAGCTAATTGACACCAGGCTTTTGAAGAGCTTGTTTACAGGAGTGGGCTAAAATTAACACAAGCCTGGGGAGTTTACCTACAGCTTAAGTAAACAAATAAGATTCCTTTATCAATACATTATGTAAGATTTATGGTTATTGCAAGCCTCACAATTAGGTGTTTTTTCCTAAGATATTTTTTAACTTTGTAGTTAAACAGTGGAATATCCCAGAGAGCTTCTTGTTCTTACGTATGGAAAAAGGAGAAGCTGTGATTATGATAACAAGAAACAAGATAAATAGTTTTAAAATTGCATAAGATATTTGCCACAATTATCTAGCCTCTAACTATCCCTTCATTCTTTGTAGCTTTACGGTCCTGGAAATGTTAATATTTATTATTCTTTTCCTTTTTTATCTTGCTACAAAGGGCAGTAAAGCACAGCTCTAGAATTTTCAGACTTATTTTTTGTCAACAAGATTATTTTTTTCCAAGGGTTTCTCATCAAATCCCATTATTATCTATAAGTAATTTTAATTTTAACCACGGCTAATTCCATTTTTGATTCTTACAACTTTCATTCCAAAATGGAAAATTATTTGATAACAGGTAAGTAAAAGAAAAGTTTGTAGATGGCTAACAGCAAACATGAAGAGACCCTCAAGTGAAAACTAAAGTGACTCCTGGACAAATGTCTTTTGGACACTTTAGGTAAAAGAAAGTTAAAGTTTTATTTACTGAAAAAATTGTCAGAGCTTTTCATATGGTGATGTTCATTATGAATCTCTAAAAGAAGATTTAATCATATAAGTTTTTGAAGCTTATATGATTCTGTGGTCTATGTCGTCTTTTCAAGCTCATATGCTTAAAAGTATTCTTGGTTTTTTTTCTTTTTTTCTTTAGAAGATTTTTCTCAACTTTTTCCTGGATAGCAAACAGGGAGAAGTCATCAGTTACCTTGCTATCAAATGTGGTACATGGACCAGTGAGAAAGGAGAGAGGAAGAAACAAGTTAGGCAGATATTTAGGACAAGTCCTCAGAAGAATTATTTTCTAACAAAAAGAGCAGCCTGGAAGATCAAGTCACAAGCACAGATAAGAAAGCAAGTTCCAACATAAAAAAAAAAAAAAAAAAAAAAAAAATGCCTCCTGTGTCACCAGTAAGTTTCACAATATACACGGTGGGCTTCAGTGGGCATATCGCTTTCTTTTCTTGGGCATACTCAGATAAGGAAACTTGTACAGGGGTTTTTGCCTAAAACATACCTGCAGATGCACAGATATGATACACAGAACCAGGTATGTCCACAGTTAAAAATTCCGCCCCCTGACATGCACAGTAAGGGAAGTTAAACAACACGGAGTAACTCAGGCTAAGAGCCCGCATGCGCACTAGAGGGATAGGGTGGAACTGTCAGGAATTTACACCCTATACAAATGAAACACTTAGTCCTGATGAGTTTTTGTTTTTTGTGCCTTATGCAAATAAAGTATCCGGCCCCACCAGTCTGTTTATAAAAGTCCTTGTATTCAACTGTAAAATGGCAACCCTCTTTCTAGACCCCTCTCCACGGTGGAGAGCTTTCTTCTTTCTCTTTCTAAACTTTCACTCCAACCTCACCCTTGGTTCCATGCTCCTCAGATTTCTTGATCATGAGACAAAAGTGATACCTTAAACCATGAGAGACTGCTACATTGTGGTGCATTGGCAAGACTGTAACACCAGCAGCACCAGCATCACTTGCTTTCTTAGAAAGGCTTAGTATCAGGCCCCACCCAGACCTACTGAACCAGCATCTGCACGATTTCCAAGATGACCCTTTGCATATTCAAGTTCGAGAAGACTTGGACTAAAAGATAATTCTGAAACCAAAGTGACAACACTTATGTTTAGATATGCATATTGCATAAATATCTTTCTGGAATGTAAGTTTCATGACAATAGGAATTACTTTGTTCACAAATGTATCCCATGTACCAGAACAGTGTTTGTGGAACATAATAGGTAGTATGTGCTCTATAGTATTAATGAAACATTACCTTGATTTGATGGCTCATGGACTGGGGCATGGGCTTGGGAAGAAGAAATGAGGGTCTTTCCAGAAAGCATCACTTCAGAGTAACTTTCAGCATCCAAGATGGATAACAGATTCATTGCAGATATTATGGAGGATAGTTGAAAAATCTGGCTATGAAAAAATAACTAAAAAAGTTTCATTTTATAAGTGATGGAAGTAATATTTTCTGCAAGTATTTTATAATTCTAATGCCTAGAATGACTGTGTTTTAAACACTCAGAAGTGTTCTAGCAACTTCTGAGTTCTCCAAAATCAGTTTTCTCTTACTCATTGAGGTTGTCTTTCTGAAAAGGTTTCTTTGCTGTGTGATTTTCACTATGGGGCTCTTTTTTTAAAAATCTCAGAGTCACATTATTGTATATTGAAAGACTCAAACTTCCACATGGCTTCTAACACTAATGTGATTTGCAATTAAGCTTCGAATGGTCTTTGTAAATTGAGATCACTGATTTAACTCCTATTAAGGGTAATTGTGGAACAGCTTTGATATAGAATTACAAAATATGGACACATTTCCTGACTTAATAATGTGAAGCCTTAATAGCTAAAAATACTATAAACTATAGTTCAATATAGATATATAGTTAATGGAATCGAGGGCATCTTCATGGGATGGAAATGGGGTATTGCTTATATAGTTCTG